>NC_080572.1:229115434-229446384 GCF_030247185.1 Malaya genurostris | reverse complement strand
TCCAGTGAGCATATTTGGCAAACTGTAGCTTTAGTCACGCCCATGTCCGGATGGTTGTTAGGAGGATTTATCCGTCAAAAATAATAATCCACCCAACTAGCAGTATTTCCGTTCAATCGAAATATATTTGGCTGTCATCAAATGGGAGTAGAATAAAATTGAAGAAATAGCTCCGGACGCTGCATAGATTGGGGCAAAAATGAGTTTGATCAGTTCAGAATGCAATACAGGATAGAGCATATTCCATAGAAAGTCCGTCTGTTTACCCGAATGTCGTTCGAGTAATTTTGTAGTATTTTTTTAATGAGTATGCAGTTTAAATCAACGTGGTGTCAAGTATCCGAAAATCAGATATTGCGTTGTATTGGGAAGCGGGTCATTTCACCAAAAGTCATTTCGACGAAAGTAGTTTCACCGAAAGGGTCATTTTTCCGAAAAGGTCATTCCGTCGGAAGGGTTATTTCACCGAAAGAGTTTTTCAACTAAAAATATTATATACAGCATATACATCACTTTATTTTTCGAGTCTAGCGGTCTCCTAAATAAGAACGGGCTGCTTTACTGCCCGACTTTTCGACTGTTGATTTTGTTCTAGATGATTTTCAGATGAGAAATGTTGAAATAGCTTTTTCAAATTCTGATTATAGATCAAAAATATTTTTTGCGTGATCTGACAGCATACAAACAAAAACGCTGCAGGGAGCCGCATTGGACATTATTTTCATTTGCACTCAGCTAACGGAAAAGTACCACAAATATTTGCATAACAGATACGTCGAAGCATACGATTTTAAGTTTAGTAGTTGAAGTCATGTATTTTTCCTGTAAACTTCATTCTGAGGATCAAAAAGCAATCAGAAAAATTAGATAAAGAGAGTATTCTTTCTGAATTAAACTCGTAGAAATGAAAAAAACCTTGGTATTGCATTCCTTTTGTGGACTTTGACATTCTGTTTTCAACAGAATCCGCAGCGGATTCTTAGCGTACAGAACCATTGCATGGCTGATGCTATAATCCGATTGACACTATGAATCCTTCTAGGTCGGGGCTCGAACATACAATGACGTACTTGAAGATGAGTATCCTATGCTTTGAACAGCCAACCCGAATAAAAGAAGTTGTAGTAACGTTAAATAAAATTAATGTTGTAGAATCAAATGGTACAAGAAAGTGAAAGTATCATTTCGTCGAAAGTCGTTTCGCTTAATGCCATTTCGCCGAAAAGGTCATTTCGCTCAAAGGGACATTGCGACGAAAAGGACATTTTATCGTAAGGGTAATTTCGAATATATCATATTATTATTTTTTGTTACTATGTCTCCTGTATAACACATAACCGTCCGCCAACCCGCCGTCGGAAGCGGCGGCCTCTTGCATATAAACCTGTAACCGCCTCGTTTGCCCGGTCTACTCAAAGCTATGTTTCTTTGCTTCAGTTAGGTCTGAACGAACGGTAACGAGGTCGGATAGCACACGAACCAAAACGATGTGGCGAAGCAGCATTAGATATTTTTTCACTTAGTAAACGGAAAATATCACATACATTAGCTTGGTAGATACACCTATGCGATCACTTTGATGCTTAGTAGCTAATAGTCAACAAGTTTTCTTGGAAACTCCGTTCTGAGGTTCATGAATCAATATTTATTCAAGAGTACAAGAATCAATCTTTATTCAGGAAGTACAATTGTAGTTCAACAAAACGGGAGTTAACGCTATCATCTTTAATATGTCTTTATTTTAAATCAGTTCCAATTAAGATATTAAGACAATTGCAAAATTCGACGAAATGACCCTTTCGGTGAAATGGCATTCGGCGAAGTAGTCCACTCGTTGAAATATCATTCGGCGAAATGATTCTTTCGACGAAATGGCTTTCAGCGAAACGGCTTTCGGTGAAATGGTTTTCGGCGAAATGACCTTGAACCCTATTAAATGCTCTAGCTAAATTTATTGGAATGACTCTTCCGACGAAACGACTTTCGATGAAATGACCCTGTCTTGCAAAAATAATCGGTAAGTTTGATTGCAGCCGAGCGGTAAAATTTCGACTACAAGATTCGATTCTCCTGCTAATTGAATGATGAAACAGATTTGATAAGACTGTACAAAACGGTAATTCTGATGTAGTGTAAATATTCTTGAGAAATTCCAGAAATTAACAGCAAAAAAATGCAGCATCGATTGTCTCTATTATCTATTTAAAATAAGTGTAGAAACTAAATTAAATATAAATCTGGAAGGATTAGCCCCGTTGGGTTGTTCGAGCTTTGATTGAAGTGGAACAAGGCAACCAACATTTGGAACGATTGATAATTTCAATAAAACAGTTCAATCAGTCGTCATAATACTTAATCATTGACATACAAGAGCCACAACGCAAACCATTTAGTTTTGTTGAAAAATTCGAAAATCACGAAGCAAGGAAATGGACTGAAATCTCGGTTGATTTTTCATATGGCCGTGTGAGCAAGTGACATTTTCTCTTTGCATACTTTTTCTTTCGATTATTGCGACGTGATAATAAAGGTTCATTTTGGATTTAACAATTCTTTTTGAAAGTAGCAGGTTTCGGGAATCATTTTATATAAAGAGTTTAGCGATAAAGGTCGAAACCGCTTGGTACTTGATTCTTCTATCAAAAGAAGAAACAAAGAGAAACTGGCACTTGCTCTTACGACCTTTTGAAAATCAACCGAGAAATGAACGGTGTTCAGGTATTTAATTCCTTTACGCCAAAGTTGTGTTCAAGTTTGACTTGCATGCAATTGTTTTTATGGCGTTACGTTTCGCAAAATGTGTTCTTGTTACCAAAATTGGAAATTAATCTGAAGCATTTAAGAATTATTTTTCAATTTTTTCAATTCCCAAGCTTTTCGCTCATATTCATATACGACTTTTGGTTGTCAAAATTCTAAAAAAATTTTGCAATATAGCATCAGATGCGCTACAAAGAAAACCTATATTGCATAGATTCTAATGAATTTCAATGAGCCGAAAGCCGCCATCTTTGATATAAAAGTGATTTCAAACGTCAACATTCATCAACAACTCATAATACGTGTACAAAAAAAATATTGGTAAGTTATTTCAAACGTGACCTTAGAGTCCACATTTGTTGTTAATTTGATTAGTGTGAATTGAAAAGTGAAGAAGTTACACTGCCCATACTTGCATATCAGTCCCATATGGAAAATCGGCATGTCGAGAAAAAGACGATCAAAACTTTATTTCCGAGTGTTTTGATTTATTGTACTACCTAATGCTAAATCATGGTATTATTACATGAAAAATCGCTAATACTCCTTTGTATTCCAATATTGCAACTAATGAAATTATTGAAATTTGCACTGAATGAGACTGACATGCGGGTACTTTGCATATGGGACAGATATGAGTTGATATTTTTTCACATTTTACTAAACAAACCCTCACCTTTTATTGCAATTTCTGAGAGTACATCGAGGACAGATTTCATTCCCCAAGATAACTCAAAATTGGCGAAAATCGATATGGGACTAATATGCGAGTATGGGCGGTACAGCTCAAATAACGTTTTGGCATTTTCCAGCTTTAAATTAATGATGAGTCAATAGTAGTGTATTGACCCGGGTTGGTGGTTCAATGCATAGGGCGCTGGTCTCACAAGCCAGTTGTCGTATGTTCGAGCCCCGACCTGGAACGATTCTTAGTGTCAGTAGGATCCATAGTACTAGCCATGCAATGATTCTGTACACTAAAAATCGGCTGCGAAGTCTGTTGAAACAGAAAGGCCAAATTCCACAGAAGGAATGTAATGCCAGGACTTTGCTTTGCAATAGTAGTTTATAATAAGCGTAATAATAATAATAATAATAATAATAATAATAATAATAAAAATAATAATAATAATAACAATAACAATAATAATAATAATAATAATAATAATAATAATAATAATAATAATAATAATAATAATAATAATAATAATAATAATAATAATAATAATAATAATAATAATAATAATAATAATAATAATAATAATAATAATAATAATAATAATAATAATAATAATAATAATAATGAAAATAATAATAAGCAAGAAATATACTCACAGTTACCGTAGAGGTAGCCGTTTTTAAGATATTTATACACGAACTTTAAAGAAATCAACCTTTTAATTAATAACGACGTAGTTGTATGTTTAATTTAGAAATACGTTTTTTTTGTATTGTTGTTAAAAATCCAGGTTTTATTTCCATATATCTCGACAGCAGCTATTTCTCGCTGGAAGGCCTATTAGAGTAAACGTATTGCTTTTTATATGTAGAACTATGTTGTGTTGTTTAAATTACTATTTTTCATCAAAAACTTAAAGCTAAAGAAATGGCCAAAAGTTATTTCAACTATAACTTGTTCACTTTTCAATGCACACCATTCATATTAACAACAAATGGGAACTATGAAGAGCCGTTTTTCTATTTGATTTTTTTGATTATTTTTAAATTTTTGATGAGATTTTTTTCGGTGTACAGTATTTTTACGATGCTAAATCGATTTTCTAGAAGTCTTATCCCGACACCATTTTTTTACAATGAACGGTTTCCGATTTACAGTGATAACGGCTGTATGGACGCAACCAAAAACCGCTGCCATTTCGCAATGGTTCAGAATCTGTCATTTTTTATGGCTGCGTCCTGTTGTTTACACTATTCTCTAACCACTTGTGCAGTTGTTTATTCGTTTTCATTAGTTTGTTTCGAAATGCGTGGAATTTCATCAGAACAACGTCGAAAAATTGTGTACAAACGGTGCACAGAACGCTGTTACTGAGAAAGATAGCAAAATTGGAAGGAGTAAGTGAAAAAGCCGTTTGAAATGCAATCAGGAAGTCCGGTGAGGATAATACACCTTTGAGGATAAACCGAAAACGGGTCGAAAAAGAGGTCCTGCTAACCCTCAGTTGGATAAACGTATACTGAAGGCGTTCGAGCAAAAGAAGAAGGTTTCAGTTCGGGATGTGACCAAAAAAGTGGGCACTTCGAAGTCAAATGTTTTTCGTGCTAAAGAACGTTTGAATCTTCGAGCCTATAAGAAGCAGAAACAACCAAAACGTAGTCCGATACAAGAAGCATCGATAAGGCCGAAGGTTCGAAAGCTGTAAAATACGATTCTTGCTGGAAATTTGAACTGCATAATCATGGACGACGAAACCTACGTGAAACTCGATTACAAATCCTTGCCGGGACCACAATATTATACGGTGCGAGAAGTGCCAGTCCGAGTCATCGATTAAAGTCGAGAAATTTGGTAAGAAAGCTATGGTCTGGCAAGCAATTTGTAGCTGCGGTAAAATTTCGAAACCCTTCATCACCGCTGCTTCAATGAACAGCGAAATATACATTAAGGAATGTTTACAAAAACGACTTCTACCCGTGATTCGAAGCCACAAGGATCCTGTTGTCTTCTGGCCAGATCTTGCTTCTTGCCACTACTCGAAATCAACGGTAGAATGGTATACTACCAAAAATATCACTTTCGTCCCAAAAGACATGAATCCACCAAATTGCCTACAACTTCGACCAATTGAGGAATTTTGGGCATTAACGAAGGCACATCTTAGGAAACATGTCTCGGAAGCCGAAACCATTCAACAGTTCGAAAAAGATTGGAAAAAAGTGTCTTGTCGCCAAGAAGTCTGTACGGAATTTAATGAGGAACGTTCGCAAAAAGGTGCGCCAGCTAGTCTACAATGGCTAAGTAGCAAATGTTGAGAATAATATTCTGTTGTTGTTGTCTAATATTATCAGTATATCGAATAAAATTTGAATATCTAACACTTGTGAATTATTTACAGCGAAATCAAAGTGCGTCCATACTTTCTGGAACAGTCTTTTTAAAAAGTGCACATAAAAATCGTTCGTCCTTTTTAAAATACACTTTCGAGTCGGAACATCCGGTAGAGAATAAATCGGTAGCATATGTTAATATGGAAAAGCATCATTTGTTCCTTCGAACTGTCGTTATTTCGCCCTAAGTTTTTGGCGTAAAATCCATCATTCCGACATTATTCTCGAAACACAACGAACTTTGCTATGGCCGTAGTCCCTAGCAATTTCCACAAATGAATCCATTCATTGCCGAAACCTAACTTAGCAAACTACACACATCTCGCATCAATCCATCCATCCATCCATCCATCCATTCAATCCAACTCTTTGCGTCCTGACATCGCACAAAAGGAAACTTTTCCTTCCGCAGCTTGTCGTTGTCGGGATGGCTTAATGCTGCAGTCGAACAACTCTGCACTAATGCCAGGTATGGGCGGGCCGTAGCAGCGCCGTAGGTTGAACAACACGAAAAATACATTAAGGAAATAAATTCCCATCCCGGGTTGCCAGTCGAACCGGGCGCGACAATTCGAATCTAATGAGAATTGCCGCTACACGGTGATTGCTACTTGAACCGAAAGCCAAGTCCCGTCCCGGACTGAGAGAGTTTGGTAGGTGCGAAAAGTTATTTTTCCCCCTGTTTTGACTTCGCCTTTACCTCTGAAGGGATTAATTTATAAATATGTTTAACTCAATCATAGGCAGAATCAGAGTTGGAATGGTTTTCGTTGAAATCATTACGAGGATTTGTTTCATCATGCTTTCTTTTTCTCTGGTGTTCTTTCGAATTTAGGTCTAACGGAAGATGAACTTTGCTGAACATGTTCATTAGAGTCTATCTACCTTCTGTTCGAAGCACAATCACTACTGGGAAAAATTAAGCTACTTTTTCGTCGAAATCAGCCTGCAATGTGTAGCTAGAAAATGATATGGATGTAGATTGTAAGAACTGTAATTGTCCACAGAGAGCATACATTACGGGTGGATAAACGAGAAAAAGTTAGTTTTTTAGTGAAAGTTTTTTTTTTTTTTTTTTTTTTTTTTTTTTTTTTTTTTTTTTTTTTTTTTTTTTAAATAACTATTTATTGGAATATGAGTTAAAATTAAATTATTAAGATTTAAATTGGGTGTTCAGCCACAAGTGGTGACTTTTCAGCCCTGTTATATATATATATATATATATATGATTTGGTTATTACCATGAAGACATCATTTGCTTCCGCAATTCTGAGATTTTTGTGTAGGGAAAATTCTAAACCTACTTGTATTGTGTAATGGGGAAAAGGAACTTATATACTAACTTACTAACTAATACAGAGAGCGAATCGATTCAATTGAAGATTGCATCGATTTTTGTCGGAATTTGCTTATAATATTATGTGACATTACATCTAATGGTTCTATATTTGTGAGTCTGTGTAACTCATTTGTACTAAACCAGGGAGGACGCTTCAGAATCATTTTCAGAATTTTATTCTGAATCCTTTGAAGCGTTTTCTTCCTGGTGGAACAACAGCTTGACCAAATTGGTACCGCATAAAGCATGGCTGGTCTGAAAATTTGTTTATAAATTAACAATTTGTTTTTTAGACAGAGCTTAGAATTTCTGTTTATAAGAGGATATAAACATTTAATATATTTATTACACTTTGCCTGGATTCCTTCAATGTGATCCTTGAAAGTGAGTTTTTTGTCATACGTTAAACCTAAGTATTTAGCTTGATCAGACCATGTCAATTCCAAGCCATTCAATTTGAGAATGTGATTATTGTTTGGTTTAAGAAAAGAAGCTCTTGGCTTGTGAGGAAAGATAATTAATTGCGTTTTTGCTGCATTTGGTTTAATTTTCCATTTTGACAGATAATCACTGAAAATATTTAAACTTCTTTGTAGGCGACTGCAGATCACTCTTAGATTTCTACCTGTGGCTAACAGACTTGTGTCGTCACAGAATAGCGATTTCTGACAACCAACGGGTAGATTTGGAAGATCAGAAGTGAAAATATTATACAAGATTGGAGCTACACTCGAACCCTGCGGAACACCGGCTCGTACGGGTAGCAATTCAGATTTACAATTCTGATAGCTAACCTGAAGAGTACGATCAGTTAAATAATTTTGAATCATTTTGATCAAATAAATAGGAAACTGGAAATCAGACATTTTTGCTATTAAACCTTTGTGCCAAACACTGTCGAATGCTTTTTCTATGTCTAGAAGAGCAACTCCAGTGGATAACCCAGAAGATTTATTTGATTTTATCATGTTCGTTACTCTGACAAGTTGATGAGTAGTTGAATGTTCATGACGAAATCCAAACTGCTCTGGTAAAAAAATTGAATTCTCATTTATATGAGTCATCATTCTTAACAAGATAATTTTTTCAAAAAGTTTACTGATAGAAGAAAGTAAGCTAATTGGGCGATAACTTGATGTTTCTGCTGGGTTTTTATCAGGTTTTAGGATAGGAATTACTTTAGCGTTTTTCCATCTTTTTGGGAAGTAAGCTAATGAAAAACACTTGTTGAAAATTTTAACCAGGAGTCTCAAGGCAACATCGGGAAGATTTTTAATAAGAATATTAAAAATTCCATCATTACCAGGAGCCTTCATGTTTTTAAGTTTTCTAATAATTGATTTAATTTCATCAAAATTCGTCTCAATAATGTCATCGTGTGATAACACTTGGGTTGAAATATGATCATATTTCAGTGAGACTTCATTTTCAATA
Source organism: Malaya genurostris (assembly GCF_030247185.1). NCBI lineage: Eukaryota > Metazoa > Arthropoda > Insecta > Diptera > Culicidae > Malaya > Malaya genurostris. The sequence goes on along the minus strand of NC_080572.1, from coordinate 229,437,782 downwards.
GGACTCACAACGTTCAAATTAAAATTGTGGACACTCTCGAACTGCTGAGCAAGTTTTTGAGCTTTTTCGCCATTTGTAAGAAGTATTTGATTTCCTTCCTTGAGAGCAGGAATAGGTTTCTGAGGTTTCTTAAGAACCTTAGAAAGTTTCCAGAAAGGTTTAGAATATGGTTTAATTTGTTCAACTTCTTTAGCGAAATTTTCATTTCGCAAAAGAGTAAATCTATGTTTAATTTCTTTTTGTAAATCCTTAACTATGTTTTTCATAGCAGGATCACGAGAACGTTGATATTGTCGTCGACGAACATTCTTCAACCGAATGAGCAGTTGAAGATTGTCATCGATGATAGGAGAATTTAATTTAGTTTGAGCTTTGGGAACTGAAAGATTTCTAGCTTCGATAATATAATGATTCAAATTATCAATTGCTGTGTCGATATCCGCAGAATTTTCTAAAATAGTTTCATGATCCACATGATTTTCAATGTGAGATCTGTAATCCAACCAATTTGCTCTATGATAGTTGAAAATAGAACTAATTGGATTAATTATAGCTTCGTTGGAAAGTCTGAATGTTACAGGAAGATGATCTGAGTCAAAATCAGCATGAGTAATCGGTTCACTACAAATGTGACTTTGATCTGTTAGAACCAGATCAATTGTAGACGGGTTTTTCACGGAAGAGAAACAAGTAGGATTACTGGGATGAAGAACTGTAAAGTAACCAGCTGAGAGTTGATTATGAAGTATTTTACCATTACTGTTATTTTGCCTACAATTCCACTGGACATGCTTAGCATTTAAGTCCCCTATTACGAAAAATTTCGATCGATATCTTGTAAGTTTTTGCAAATCGCCTTTAAAGAAATTTAATTGTTCGCCGGTGCATTGGAATGGCAAATATGCTCCAGCGATGAAATAAATTCCATGAATGGTTTCAACTTCGATTCCCAAGCTTTCAATAACTTAAGTATTGAAAGAAGGTAAAATTCGATGTTTAATTTGCCGTTGGACAAAAATGGCAACTCCACCACCAATTCCAGTAAACCTGTCAAATCGATGAACCACATAATGTGGATTACTTTTCAATTTTACATTTGGTTTAAGAAAAGTTTCTGTCACAATGGCAATATGAATTTTGTGAACTTTGAGAAAATTATAAAATTCATCTTCACTCGATTTCAAAGATCGAGCATTCCAATTTAAAATATTCAAATAATTATTTAACATCACTGTTAAATTTTAAATTCATTATAATATTATTTGCAAATTTCCATCCGATTTGAAATGCTTCAAAAAGTGATGAAGTCGAATTCATTTGGATGATCATTTGAAAAAGTTGATCTTGTAGGTAGATCATTTTATTTTCAGTTATATCGCCTAAATCGACTTCATTTAAAGAAGCGAATGGCATTGAAGGAATATTTGTAGGTAGACTGCCATTAGAAGAAGATGATTTGGCCGGTCTACCTATTAATAAATTGTTTTCGTTAGAAGAAGAACTGCAAGGCGGTCCTGTGTTTTGATTATTTACATTAGAAGAAATAGGAGATAGATTTCTACCTAATATACCAGCATAACTGACATTAGAAGAAGATGATGACGAGGTCGATCTACCTGTCAATAAATTGTTTTCGTTAGAAGACGAATTGGCAGGTGCCTTAGAAGAATTTTCAGGTATGTTCTGTAAATTTAAGGTCGTTGATTTGACTTGTTGTCTAAGCGAACGAGCGTTTAAAATTTTTTCCCTGACAGGACATTTCAAATAATTGGATTTATGATTTCCATTGCAATTTGAACATGAAAATTTATCAGTGGTTTCATTCATTGGACAAGCGTCTTTCGAATGCGATTTACCACAATTCAAACACCGTATATCCATATGACAATTTTTGGTTCCATGACCGAAGCCTTGGCAACGACGACATTGCGTTAAGTTTGCAATACGATTATGCCGTTTATAATGTTCCCAATGAATTTTAATGTGGGAAATGAAACGTACTTTTTCTAAAGTTTTCAAATTGTTTACATCACTTCGATTGAAGTGTATTAGGTAAAGTTCATGGGAAATTCCAGAGCGTGGTTTAGAAGTACCATTCGCTCTTTTTTTCATAAGTATTACTTGGGAAGGGGCAAAACCAAGCAATTCTTTTAGTTCATTTTTAATTTCATCAATACTTTGATCATTTGATAATCCTTTCAAGACAGCCTTGAAGGGTCTGTCTGATTTTATATCATATTTTTTAGTGAAAGTTTATACGGTGAACTACATCGTCATGAATGAATTCATGACAATTACTCTAAATTGAATGTTTTCCAGAGTCGAATATTTTACCCAGCTAACGATCAACTTTTTGCATCATCGCATCACTGGTGATGTGTTCCGGGTTGTTCTGGCTTTGTGCAGCTGTGTCTGCCTAATTCACTATGTATAGAAGCTCTAAAAGATGAATATTATAATTCGAGAAGAGACGTAGGTTTTTAATGACAGAATTAATAAAATTTCACCGGTAATTGTTTGGTGTAATTTATGAAGGAATTTGGTGTAATTAGAGAGTTTTTCGCATTACATGTCTGAATATCTAGAAAACGATTACTTGTAGAGAAACGGTCATTAATTTTGATCCGTAAAATTTTTACGACTTCTTCTTCGAAACCATTTTTGTACAATTAACAGTTTCCGAACTACGTCTATTAGAAGAAAAAGGACGCAATTCAACTAGATTTATTTTTTGTTTTAATTTTATGTCCGAATTTTTCGAGAAGGGATACTTCTGGCAGAAAGGTTACTATAGACGAATTTCGCGCCGGATCGTATTCGAAGTTGGCAACATTCTCTTGGATTTAAATGAAACTTTCTGGACATGTAGTCTTCGTCACAAAAACCCACTTTGAAAGCTTCGTATTTCCAAAATTTATCTAGACTGTCCTTTGAAAAGGGCCAAACTTTTTAACCAATTTTTTTTTAAATAGTTACATCGAGTTTTTTTAACGCGAGGGATACGTACCGCGTAAAATTCGCGTAACTTCGGAATATTGGGTAGAAAACCGCAAGTCTGAAGAAAAATTGTTCTATGCTAAATGTCTTAGAAATGCATGAAACGTCCAGATCTGGTGTTTATTTGTTTATATTTTTATGTTCAGGGAAATGAACATTGGAGCTAGCGATTTATTACTGGCACCAGTGAAGGAGGTGACAAGCGATTATAAATACACTCTCCTACTCAGTACTTGAGTGGAAGAATAGGTATAAAGCGAGAAGACTAATGCTTGATGGACAGAGAAGATGTTTGGATGTATGGTATCAATCGGGTGACGGCCAGGATGTAGATCATGTTCGATGTACGTTCTAGCATGTCTGACTGCGTTTTAGAGTGTCAAAAAACAAGGTTCAGAGTGGCGAAATGGTAGCGCGTATGCACGGAATGCATAAAAACGCAGGTTCGAGTCCTGTCTCTGAGCGTATCTTTTTCCAATAAATCATCTTTTCTCTAATTAACAGGGTCTGAGTGTTTAGTAGAATATTTATGATCAAATAAAAAATTTTTACATCATTGAATTCTACTATAGGTGTTCAGTATGTATCTCACAACTGCTTATTGCAAACTTAAACAATTCGACTTGAACTGCTAAGTGTTTTGCAAATAGCATTAACTTCACGTCTGCTTAGCGGTTCAAGTCGAACTGTCCTTATGATCAAAAAAGAACCGGAATTTTCATTTTACACATTCTGTCAAATTTTGACGCATATCGTACGATTAGTTTTTGTTTGGCGTCTATACAAAGAAGTTGACAAATTTTCGTGTGGCGATTTTTATAATGTATGAAAATTTAGAACAACGTGCGTGCATCAAATTTTGTGTTGCAAATGGATTTAAGTATTCCGAAACGTTGAAAATGTTAGAAAAGGCCTTTGGTGAATCGTGTCTAGGAAAAACACAGGCATACGAGTTGTATAAACGCTTCAAAGGTGGTCGTATAAGCTTGGATCATGATGAGATCCCTGGCCGCCCAACAACATCTGTTACTGAAGAAAACATTGAATCGGCGAAGTAAATCGTGTTGCAAAATCGTTCTGTACCGATTAGAGAGATTGCTGTGTTGTTGGGCATCTCTTATGGATCAGTCGAACACATTTTAACTGATGTTTTGGGTTTAAAACGCGTCGCTTCTCGGCTGGTGCCAAAAAAGCTGAATTTCACGATAATGCGCCGGCTCACACAGCGTTGGTTGTGTCGCAGTTTTTGGCTGAAAACTCAACCAATATCATCAATCAAGCACCGTACTCTCCAGATATGGCCCCGTGTGATTTTTTCCTCTTCCCCAGACTCAAATTGCATTGCGGGGAACGCGTTTTGAGACCAAAGAGACCATAAAAGAGAATTCGCTGCGTGAACTAAAGGCCATACCTTCGGCGGCCTATAAAACTTGTATGGAAAATTGGATCAAGCTTTGGCATGCATGTATTGCCGCAGAAGGAGACTACAATGATGGCGATAATAAAGAAGTTTATTAAAAATTGAAATTTTGCGTTTTACCTATTTTTATATATATAAAAAATAGGTATAGAATTCGCTCAAACTTTCGAAAATTTTTCTGAGGCCCGGAGGGCCGAATGACATATACCAATCGATTCAGCTCGACGAACTGAGCAAATGTCTGTGTGTGTGTGTGTGTGTGTGTGTGTGTATGTGTGTGTGTCCGTATGTGTGTTGTCAACTAAGAGGTCGAGATCTCAGAGATGGCTGGACCGATTTTCATCAAACTAGTCGCAAATGAAAGGTCTCCCCGTCACCCAAAACGCTATTGAATGGTTTTGAGATCGGATGTTTACTTTTTGAGTTATACAAAGTTTTATGTCAAAATTTTCAGTTTTTTGACAGTATCTGTCACAATTGACCTTGAAAACAGAATATGTTTTCAGACTTAGATTCCGCACGGTAATACCTATCCAACAAGCCATAGATTGTTAAAATCCGTCCATTTTTAACGGAGATATCGAAATTTTTCTGTAAGCGACTTTTCCCCCTATTCCAGCAGTAGGAGTTTTGAGCGCTGTATGACAAAGAAATGCTTGGGAGCAACGGAAAACACGATTTTTTATACTGTTACATACAATTGTTTCTAAGAACCAAAAGGATTGTGTACAGCATTCTTTTTCATGACATTTAACCTCGGACCGATTTTGGCACGGCTCGTTTTTGGCAACATAATCGTTCGAATATGACATATATAAACCAGATGATGGCAGAATTTTTTTAAATTATTTTGTTTTAAACTACTTACAGCAATAAATGCTGGAACAACATAACATCCATATACCATTCGAATCAGTTCGTCGAGATCAGCAAATGCGTGTGTGACAAATAACTTCAATTAATTTTCTCGGAAAATTTCTTTTCTACAAATTCAGATTCATACGAAAAGTCGTATGCTCCCAAACAAAGTTCCTGCATTATGTTTGGTTCCGACCTCTGGTTTCGGAACTACAGGATGATATGTGAAACGAAATCAAAATTGTGTAACTCATTTTTCTTGAAGATGGCTGAACCGATCTAAGATGCAAATGAAATCTAAGAATCATCTAAGATTCAAATGAAAAGTTTCAAAGTTCTATAAAACATCTTGCTCTTCAGTCAGATCCAACTTCCGGTTTTGGAGATACAGGGTGATTGGTATAAAAATGTCTGTTCCACATAATTTAATCAGGTTTATCGGGTTAGCAGATTTGGATAGTCGATAAAAAAATTAACTTTTTTCAGTTTTAGTGGTATTCAGTTGTCGATCAGAAGGCACCTAAAAATTTAATTCGTGCTATGATCTCTCAAAGATGTCTTAACTGATTTTCAAATGTTTTGAAACAAATGTAAAGTGTACAGCTACTCAGGTGAATTTATCTGACTTCGGCCATACCGCTTTTAGAATTCCGGTTCCAGTATAAAATCGTTTCTCAAAGCTCAATCGTTTTCTCAAAAAAAGCCTTATCAAATTTCAGAAACAAAAATTTTAATTAAAACAAACTTATATACAAAAATTAATTATTTTATCCAATTATGACTTCCGGTTCTCGAATTACATGATGATGAATTTTTAAAATTCAAACCGATATAGAAGATGACAATCCCGAAAAGCTTCAAAGTTGAACTCAAAACTGTTGTAATTTATTCGTCATATGGCCATACGAATCGGTTTGGGTTATGCTGGTTCCTGAATACCGGCTCTGGAAGTACCTTAAATTACCGTAAACTCTAGAGTGGAACTTACATATCATGGCATGTTTAATCGATTATCACACTTCTAGATTCAAATTCGATCCGATTTGCAGTTTCGACATTACAGAGTAATGAGTGATTAAAATCTCAAATTGTCGCTTAAAACGAGGGTCATTAAAATAATGTCATGAAAACTTAAACACCGAAGAATATTCATGCAAAAAACACATGCGGATTGATAAAAATAGGTATCATCTCACTGCTAGGTGGATTAAACACGTTTTTTAATAAAATTCCGGTTCTTTTTTTATCATAAGGTAAGTTTGCAATAAGCAGTTCAAATTGAACTGCTCTGCGCTGACAAGTCTAAGACGAAACGTAAAGAACAGTAAAAACGGTTAGCTGCTCTAAGCACAAGCATAGGCTAACCCCTAAATGAAAAGAAATTATTTTGTCGTGAATACGACTTACTTTACTATGGGGCGCCTTTTTAAAATTTACCCTCTGAGAGAGCGATAAGTTTTTGATCGTGAATACCTCCTGTTATATCTAATGAATCAATATAATTCTTGCTACATGCCATCGGAAATATGATCACAGTACACTATTGAAAAACCTGTTTGATTTAACCCATGACAGCACCAACCAATCAGAACGCGAGATGTCTGCTTCTATACAAGAGCATCCATATAAAAGTTGAGTGGTTCATTTTTCCTTTGCCTTGCCCTTATTTGATCCTCCTGTGTACGTGTTTTTTGCGTAAGAATTCCACGAGATGCTGTTAACAGCTAGACAGTCGATTTAGCCGCTCTACTAACTCTCTCTTTTATATCGTCTCACTGTTTCCCGTTCTGCGAACAGGAAAAGGAATTTTGGCAAAGGCGCTGCCAGTAGCAGGTATAAAAGGAAATGTGATGTGAGAAATAGCGTCATTCAAATTAAAGCAGCTACTCTGAACGTACGAGACACCGTCAGCACGATGGTACCGAAAACTGGTAGAAAGGTAGCCAAAAAGTTCAGCAAGGCCCATTCGAAGCACTTTTCTGTGATTTTCAGATAATTCAAAGCACTTTTCAGTGCTAAAGATCATCATAAAGAACTAGTTGAATTTTGTCGCTTTCCTACCATTTTCTGAGCGACTGTTGCCGAAACAAGACACACACGAGAACCATCTCAGATCTTGTTGAGTGTGATTATTATTATTATGTTATTATTATTATTATTATAATTACTCTTGCATACCCAAGATCGTCGATACATTTCAGACCATTGCAATTGTCTCTTACTGAAATTTCGAGAAGAATCAGATATATTCGAGCTTATAGCTTCAATAAAAATAATCTACAAATTTGTCGTACCTAGCCTCCTATATTAGCAAATTAAAAAGGAACTGTTTCAAGTTTGGAATATAACACATGGATCAATAAGTCCCGAGACTAACAATGGAAACAACATATTTTTTGCAAAATTTTTTTTATTCATCAACATAATCACCTTTTAGGGTGATACAATGGTTCCAACGTTTTTCCAATTTTTCAATACCATGTTTATAAAAAAATTTATCTTTCGCTTCAAAATAAGCTTCAGTTTCAGCGATGACCTCCTCATTTGAGCCAAATCTTTTTCCCTGGAGCATTTTTTTAAGATCAGCAAAGAGCCAGTAGTCACGGGGGGCTAAATCTGGCGAGTATGGGGGGTGGGGAAGCAGATCAAAGCCCAATTCGTTCAATTTCGCCATTGTTTTCATCGACTTGTGGCGTTGCTGTTTTTGTTCCATCGCGGCACCTATTTGGAAAAAAACCTTTTTCATGCTCAATTTTTCATGAAGGATAGTAAATACACTTCCATATGATATCTGTGTCATCTCAGCAATCTAACGGAGCTTCACTTTACGATCTTTCATTATAATTTTTGTCGCTTCACTCACATTTTCCGGGGTAACGGCTTCCACAGGTCTACCCGAGCGTTCCGCGTCATTTGTGTCGGTACGACCACGTTTAAACTCGGCGAACCACCGACAAATCGTTGCTTTTGATGGACAAGAGTCAGGATAACATTTTTCAATCCATTGTTTCGCTTGCACGGTGTTTTTACCCATTAAAAAACAATGTTTTATCAAAAAAACACGAAACTCGGTTTTTTTTCCATTTTTTAATCAAACTACAAAACGACTTTACTACAACCTCGATAACTCAGCTGTTTCTGGTCGGATCGACTAAAAATTTTGACCCGCTTCAAGCAAAAGTTAGTACTCTAGAAAGACGTGGTTACTGGTTTACTACGAGCGCCATCTCTGCTTTAGTCTCGGGACTTATTGATCCATGTGTTATAGTTGTAGAATAGTAGCTGTTTAATGTAACTAATCTATACCTTAATGTATGATGATGTGCATCGCTTTAAAGTCTAGTAGTGAAAAAGGGAAAAGCTTGCACAATTCACACAATCAATCAACTAACTGATATTTGGAATAGTGATGGAAGGGTGCCAGTTTTTTCGTATTCACGACATCCAGTTATGTCTCTGACATTACCCACCCGCCTTATTTTTAATGCCAAATATCTTAGAAATGCATGAATCGTTGAGATCTGGTGTAATCTCAATTTTTTTAAATCGACTTAGGGATAACGTAACTTCGGAAATCCGCATAGAAAAGAACCGCAAAACTAAAAAAAATTTGTATGTCCATGTCTTAGAAATTAATTGAAAGTTTTTTTTTTGAAAAAATTGACTTTGGACATTTTGATATATCCTTATATCGAAAAAATATTTTGATGCATTTCTATACATTTTTAAGATAAAACAAGTAAACCGGATAACTTTGAAAATTCGCTTAAAAACCGCGTAGCTTCAGAAGTCCGCATAAAAACCGCGTAAAAAAGACCTCAGTGTATTGTCTAATAGTGACAAATTCAACAAAAAAGTGTTGTACTAGTGATTGTGACAAAATGTGTCGTCTTCCACGAAGAAACCCTTTGATCCGACCGGGCTACCAAGCCAGATGTAAACTGATTCACCTCGATTTATTACCTGTCCGCCGCGATGTTTGCAAGGCAGTTTTTGTAGCAGATCTTCTTCAGTCACGAATCGATTGCTTTGAGCTCTGACAGCTGTTTCAATTAGATATTCATCGTCGTAATCGTTGCAGCTATTCTTTTCTTCGGATTCCCCGCGCTAGAATTAATTACGGATTCAACCAACCCTAGCATGTGCCGCGTGCTCAATCACTGTTTTAGTTCTTTTGACTTCCATCTATTAGGTAATTTTATTAAGTAACTGTTCCTCAGATTGCTGTCTAATTAGATTTAGTTAGTTTTGGTCTAATCAGTATTAATAAAGAAAAATGTGTCATTTGGATGATTGTAATATTTTGATGCAAAACATGAGAGGGGTTTATGTCTGTTGGAGAGCAAGTTGTACAGAAACTAACTCCAGTGGGCTTTTTTCTGCTCCCAAATAAACAAATACATAATTTTTGTGAAAATCACACCGAAGAAAAATAAGAAGAAAAAAAGTCCTCTATTTTCAAAACCGAAAAAACAATGTTTTCTGTAATATCTTATCATGACATTGCTTTTATGGAACTAAACCACTCTACTCTCCCTCTGACATTAATGACTTCTTTCAGATTTTCGAGACTCAAAACACGACAGCTAACTTGTGGCACCAACACTCTATGAAATGAATGTTCGGTTAAGATTCGGACTGTGATGCATCACCGTAGCGATATCGCTGACTGCTTCACAAGCCATACATATTTACTAATCTTCTACTACTTGTATCCACAAATCTTACCATTGGATCGGCATCAATAATGTGACAAGAAAAATCGAAAGATCTATCCGAAACGAGCAGACAACGTTGATGTCCTGTGCTCTATCGCCATAAATTTTACAATAAATAAATACTAATCAATTCGAACCGTGCCATCCGCATTTTCAACCCTTGGAACGAATGTCTGATTCAAAAGTGACCGAAAATAGCAAAACCATGTACTGTTACATAATCGATTTCCGACCACTAGCGGGCTTGTGGTGGCAAACTAAAATTGATAGGTTGTGGAGGCAAGCAGGGACTGGATAAAATCCATGTTTAGATGACGGACGGGATTGCTTCGCCGTCATCACATCGCCGCCATCGCAAATCCCCAATTGCGACCGGTCCAATTGCTCGGTACCGAAACGAAAGAGTAAAACCCAATCGATACCGACCACCAGCAGGAGCAAAACTGAGGCGGCTTGTCTGATTGAATTGCAACATTTTCCTATTTCGCAGGGGCCTAACGGAGTGGTGACCGAATTTCATCGTGGTGTCACGTTCGATTATATGCACAAGCTCGCCAGTCCGGCCATCGCGGCCGGGGCGGGTCAAAATCGGGACATTATTTAATAACAATTTCGATCGAATTGGATTAGTGATAGTTTACTGGCAATCCGGGATTGAACTAGGGTGCCTATTTGGAAATGCTAGAAATTAGAACAACGTCACAAATCACAGTAATCATGCGATTTCCTAATACTACCCGAATGTTCCGAATTCGAGGATCAGGCGTTTTAAGCACACTTATTAATGCGTGATTTAATTGATTATATTGATCCCTGAGTTAAACAGGCCAGTGGGTAAATGTCAGAGACATAACCGGATTGACAAGAATACGTATATCATTGGCACGCTGAAATTCAAACTCCGGCGAATGACAAATACTGGTTAAAATTGGACTGAATAAAAACATATAATAAAAATAAATCCAATATCGAATATGAAACAAAATGAAAGTATAGGAAATATTAGGAATAGTTCTTCAAAATAAGGCATGTGATATCCAAAATAATAAACATTTCAACGCAAAATTCAGTGGGAATATTTTGTGAAAAATATCATTCTTTGTATCTAGAACTGTCTTCTTTACTAGTAATATTATTTCGTTAATGTTTGATTACTGCATCGCAAACGGTAATTGTTTTAATAGTCTAGTATGATTAAGATGACAGCTTAATGGATGTTAGCATCCATCAACACCTAATAAATTCGAAGAACTCAGGGCATATTCGTCTTCTACAGCAATCAAGATATTGCGTCAGGGTGAAATTATTGTACTACAGAGTGTTCCACGAAAAATTTCGAATTTAAAAATGCAATATAAATTTGATAGATTTCAATGATTATACGTTTATTGGAAAGGTTGATTCATTATATGTTATCTATTCAAGAAAAATGTTTGATTTAAACAGGACGGCGCTACGTGTCATACAGCCAGCCAACGAAACAATCGATGTTCTGTGAACAATCGTAGAAAATCGAATAATCAGTAGAAATGGTGAATTATTTTCTTTTGGGGAGCAGTTAAAGATAAATGTTACGCCCACCATCCAGAAACAATTGTAGACCTCAAGCACGAAATTCAATTTGCTATTGATGACATAAGGCCAGAAACAATTAAAAAAGGTACTTAAAAATTGGGTGGATCGAATTGGCCAGCCATGGGAGTCATTTGAACGAAATTACTTTTCATAAAAATTTCATGAATCAACCTCTCATATAAATGTATAATCATTGAAATTTATCAAAACCGTTTTTTTATGATTGAATTTTTAAATTCGAACATTTTCGTGGGACAACTTGTACTTATATACATTTACATGACATTTTCGTAAATTTAGACGTTTCGAAGCGTTACACGAGTTTTTTTAATTAAAGGTGTTACGAAGCGTTACATGCGTTACTTTTTTATAATTTAAAGACGTTACAAGGGTTACTTTTTTGTAAGTTGTAGGCTTTACGAAGCGTTACATGAGATACATTTTTTTAAATTCAGGCGTTACGAAGAACTACATGAAAAACTTTTTCGCATGTTTTAGGTACTACGAAGCATAACATGCGTTACCTTTTCATAATTAAAAAATGTTACATGAGTTACTTTTTCGTAAATTATAGCCATAACGAAGCGTCACATGAGTTACATTTTTGTAAATTTAGGCGTAACGGAGCGTTACCTGAGTTTTGTTTGCATTTTATAGGTGAGGCTTTACTTTTTCGTAAATTATAGGCGTTACAATGCGTTTCATAAGTTACATTTTCGTAAATTTAGCGTTACGAAACGTTATCTGAGTAAATTTTTTTGATGTTTGAAGTTATAGGCGCTACAAAGCGTTACATTTGTAAGTTGTAAGTGATACGAACCGTTACATGTGTTAATTGTCCGCAACTTATAGGCGTTGCGTTATTTTTTAGTAAGTAAGCTATTACGAACCGCACTTTGTGCACTGGCACGCAATGGCATTCTCAATTAGTGATGGGCGAGCGCTCACGAGCAACGACTCGTAGCAATGAGCGAACAAACCACGGCTCTTCAAAATTGAACCGCGGCTCTCAAGCAGAGTTGCCATTTTGAAATCTGCGTTTCAACTTGCAAAATCTGTGTGCCTGTGTAAGCCCAAATTTGTTTGCGTTGTGGTTAAACGATGATGTTTTCTAATAAAGCTGTTAAAAATACATAGGAACATTTATTCAGCAAATTTTCAAAGAATTCTGTCGTAATAGGAGAAGAAAAATAGAATTTTTTCCAAATGGAAATTCAACTTATTTATTTCAATATCCCGCTTCCTCGCACACGGACACCTCTAGTTGTGAAACACAATTTTAGATCGCCCATACCGCTCATGCATTTCCGTGGCTCTCACACTCACTCTCTCGAACCGTTGTTCCACATTGACGTTTATTGAAAAAGAGCCAATGAGCCGTTCAATTGAACCGGCTCTTACGAAAGAGCCCTCAATACTTCTATTTCTGCATTGCGTGGGAGCGTTGCTCGCCATTTAATATGTTAGTGACATTTGCACTGAAAACCGGTTCACTAAATTGATTATTCTCACCTGCGATGTGCATATTTCAACTTTTGAATAGTTCTTTTATGTAAACATTTATAGCCCTTAAAAGGGCCGATTTGTAGAATTTTCCCCGGCGTTGCTCAGTTTTCGGTGTATTTTGCTACACTGCATTCGAACGAGGGCAGAATGCAGAAGCAAAGCACCAACTGCGAAAGGTGCACAACATAAATCGTATCGTGATTTTCCCACCGCGAGAGCGTTTTTATCCTCATTTGAAAGTTCGAGTGACGCAATCGAACGAACTTCCAACTAGAGTATTGAACATATGTTATTGTTCGGTTTTTATGCAGCAAAAAAGTTCACGCGGAACTTGTTCTGTGCTTTCAAGTTCTCGAATTTGTGTGCAGCAAACATTTTAACGTTATTAGTAATTGTGGAACTTTTGGTGGCTTGGGAATTTGAAGTAGAAAAAAAGAAAAGGCCGAGAAACTAGAGATGGTCGGTAATACCGCATATCCTGAAGTCACAAAAACGCATTAAAACCAATACACACCAGGCATTTTTATTGAACGCCAAGCACCTGAATGCTGGAATTGATTGAACTGCGAACGGTTCACCGAACTGTTGACGAAAAACGGGAACGTGACGATGATTCTGAGCAGTGTTTGGCCATATTTAACCGTAACAAAGCGGAATTTTTGCGTCGATATGTGACAATGGATGAAACATGGATTCGTCACTTCACTCCGAAATCAAAACGATCGTCATTTGAGTGTACAGACACCGGTGAACCTCGTCCAAAGCGCCCGAAAGCACAACAATCGGCTGGAAAGGTTATGACCTCGGTATTTTGGGATGTGCGTGGTGTAATATTTATCTACTATCTTGAGCAAGAAAACACCATTAACAGTGACTATTATACAGCGTTATTGGCGCGTTTGAAGACTACATTAATTGAACTTCGAATCGCTCCCACATTCACCGTATTCGCCAGATTTGGCTTCCAGCGACTGGCTGCTCGCAGGCCTGAAAAAAATCCTCGTCGGTAAGAAATTTCGAATGATTGAAGAGGTTATCACTGCAACTGAGGCCTTTTTTGAGGCAAAAGATAAATAGTTCTCACAAAAGTGGTATTGAAATGTTAGAGCGGCGCTGGAATGATTGCGTTGCTCTTGATGGAGATTACGTTCATGAATAAAATTGTTTTGAGCCAAAAAATCGCGTTCTCTTTATTAGGCCCGAGACTTTTCACTCCATGTGTTAGTAGAGGTCAATTATAATTGAAAGGAAACATCGCGATTTATTTTTAGTTTAGTTTAGTTTTTTTGAATTAACACATGTTTTTTTTTTCAAAACTCCGTGATTCGTAAAGCCAAAGTTTGGCATGCTGAGTTGCTTAACTTGTCAGTATACAACACATATATATCGAAATCAGCAAATCCGTTTCCGGCAATGGAAAAAATTTTGCCGGTAAAAAAATAACTTGTCAGTATACAACACATATATATCGAAATCAGCAAATCCGTTTCCGGCAATGGAAAAAATTTTGCCGGTAAAAAGTTTCAATACATGGTCATATGACATAAGTTTATTTTCAGTGCAAAATAAGCCCAAATAACTTTCATTCGGCCAAACTTTGAAATGAGCCACAGTTTTAATTTAATTTAGCTACACTAAAAATAACTGCTCGACTATGAAACCTAAATTTTAACTAAAGGTAAAAATAATTCACAATATGGTTTACGGCCTCAGTAGGCTAAGGTACAGTCAGGGATGCCACTTTCGAAGACAAAATAATGATTCGCAGATTTTTGCTAGTATGAAAATTCTAAATAATTATAATGCAATTCAATCTGATCTGAGCTGATGAGCTGATACATCGAATCCCTCTGGTGAGCAGATCGGTTCGGAGCAGCTCACCAATATAAACTGTTTCGCACATTCGTGTTCATACGAAGATATAGATTAATATTCTCTTAGTTACTTTAGTTTTCAGACAAAATGGAACCAGTTCTCTTGAAAATATGTTTATCACTTTGAACTACATGATTGCGTTTCATTCAATTCAATAATCACCATACTATTTAGCAAAACCAGTAAGAACATCTCGAAAATTTAGACTTTGTTTGTAACCGGATTATGTTTGGCAAGCAACTGTTTAGTCTTCGAATGAGCACGGAAAACTTTGCATTCCTAACAACCTACCTGTCATAACAATCTGACGGAGTTCAAATTGTATATAAAAATAAACAAACGAATTACAAATCACGAATCACATTGAATCTCCCAGTCGACTCGACGATTGGACTGAATTAGAAACTTACACCAGCCGTGTGGGCGTCTGTTGGAGAAGAATTTAATTTAAAATGACTACCACCTTGTCACTGGACCGGTGGGAAAGGCCAGAAGCACACTTAAGATGATGAAAGAATGATTCACTGCCAGAATTGATCCTTTGTGTAGTCGGAAGCTTAATTGGATTCTTTTGAACTTCCCAGTCCGGAATCGCTTCTCCATGGGAGTGTTTCTGTCGGTAAGCTGGCAGCATTGGCAGCGATGGCAACGATGGAATGCTTTGTTCCAAAGTTAGTAATTAATCATGTTTTAATCAGGAATTCCAGGATACCGAGCTCTACCGAGTGATTGAAGTTGGCAAACAACAATCAGCCAATGGCCGTTTGTGATCAGTTCTATTTGCGGAGTTTTTGTTTCTTTGTATCTGTCTTTCTGTATTGAGAAGATCAATTTGTTTGGCAGTTTTTTAGAAGTTCAATTTATTTTCCAGTTTCCGTTTGTCTATTTTTAGTGGTTTGGTTGTTTAAATTTCTGTGTCAGTCGATAAAATTCTTCGTCTTGATTTCGTTTTTTCGTTTAATTTTTGTTATCCCATGCTTTCCCATTTGTTACGATCTTTTTTGCTCTATTAAATAAAAAAAATCTCTGATTTTAAAATAAATACTTCGATCTTTTGGCTTCTCGCATATTCAATTAGTTGATATTTGAAACTAAAAATATCATTCTCTTATTTACAATTCTATAGATTCAGCTCTTCATATTATTGTCACATTTTATTTCTACTTGCGGTTATGTAACAGAGCATGTTTATTGTAAATTTTAAAGAGAACCATTGTCTGATTTTTTGTTCATGCCTCTGATCCTGTTTTGTGGAAGGCATCATAGGCTTGCACTAATTCAATCACTAGTCTTTTTGCCTTTCTCTATGGAGCCTCAGAGACCCATAGTGTTATATACCATTCGACTCAGTTCGACGAAATCGGAAAATGTCTGTGTGTATGTGTGTGTGTGTATGTGTGTGCACTTTTCGAAGATATTAGAACGCGCTCAATTTTCTCAGAGATGGCTGAACCGATTTTAACAAACTTGGACTCGTTTGAAAACTACTGTCGGGCCATTGATCAAACTCGAAGATCAAATGGCTGTGACTTTTGGTTCCGGAGATATGATTGTATAAGTGACGTAACCGACAAAACGCGTTGTATTTCAACGCGCTCAATTTTTTCGGAGATGGCTGAACCGATTTTTACAAACTTAGACTCGTTTGAAAGCTACTGTCGGGCCATTGATCAAGTTTGAAGATCAAATGGCTGTGACTTTTGGTTCCGGAGATATGATTGTATAAGTGACGTAACCGACAAAAAGCGTTGTTTTTGAACGCGCTCAATTTTCTCAGAGATGGCTGAACCGATTTTAACTCGTTTGAAAGCTACTGTCGGGCCATTGATCAAACTCGAAGATCAAATGGCTGTGACTTTTGGTTCCGGAGATATGATTGTATATGTGACGTAACCGACAAAACGCGTTGTATTTCAACGCGCTCAATTTTTTCGGAGATGGCTGAACCGATTTTTACAAACTTAGACTAGTTTGAAAGCTACTGTCGAGCCATTGATCAAGTTCGAAGATCAAATGGCTGTGATTTTTGGTTCCGGAGATATGATTGTATAAGTGACGTAACCGACAAAACGCGTTGTATTTCAACGCGCTCGATTTTTTCGGAGATGGCTGAACCGATTTTAACAAACTTAGACTCGTTTGAAAGCTACTGTCGGGCCATTGATCAAGTTCGAAGATCAAATGGCTGTGACTTTTGGTTCCGGAGATATGATTGTATAAGTGACGTAACCGACAAAAAGCGTTGTTTTTGAACGCGCTCAATTTTCTCAGAGATGGCTGAACCGATTTTAACTCGTTTGAAAGCTACTGTCGGGCCATTGATCAAACTCGAAGATCAAATGGCTGTGACTTTTGGTTCCGGAGATATGATTGTATAAGTGACGTAACCGACAAAACACGTTGATTTTTACCGCTCTTATGTATGGTGCCACAATTTTGGGATCACCTCTATTTTCGTTAAGCTCTAGTGCTAAAAAGTTCAAGCACCTCTAAAAAAGCCTTCATGCAAAATTTGAGCTAAATCAGACATGCGTAAGGAGTGCTGCCCGGTGTTAAAGGTTTGACAATTTTCGACCTTGAAAAAGCACCATAGGGGGGAGTACATGAAATTTCCAAAATCGAAAATTTTTTTTGATGCCAAAACTCTTAAAACTGCATAAAACATCGAAATATAGTATCACCTCAAAAAAAAAAAATTTTGAAAAAATTAACTTTCTGGGACTTGATATTTTTTCTAAGTCCCAAAAGTCGATTTTTTCAAAAAATTTTTTTTCGAGATGACACTAAATCTCGACGTTTCATGCAATTTCGATTTCGAAAATTTCATGTACTCCCCCCTATGGTGATTTTTCAAGATATATGAAAATTCCACTAAGTGGACTGAGAAGGCTTTTTGCCTTTCTCTATAGAAAGGTATTAGAATTGCTGGAAAAACCGACTTTCGAACGGAGCCTCGGAGACCCATAGTGTTATATACCATTCGACTCAGCTCGACGAGATCGGAAAATGTCTGTGTGTGTGTGTGTGTGTGTGTGTATGTGTGTGTGTGTGTATGTGTGTGTGTATGTGTGTGCACTTTTCGAAGATATTTGAACGCGCTCAATTTTCTCAGAGATGGCTCAACCGATTTTAACAAACTTGGGCTCGTTTGAAAGCTACTATCGGGGCATTGATCAAGTTCGAAGATAAAATGGCTGTGACTTTTGGTTCCGGAGATATGATTGTATAAGTGACGTAACCGACAAAAAGCGTTGTATTTGAACGCGCTCAATTTTCTCAGAGATGGCTGAACCGATTTGAACAAACTTGGACTCGTTTGAAAGCTACTGGCGGGCCATTGATCAAGTTCGAAGATCAAATGGCTGTGACTTTTGGTTCCGGAGATATGATTGTATAAGTGACGTAACCGACAAAAAGCGTTGTATTTGAACGCGCTCAATTTTCTCAGAGATGGCTGATCCGATTTTAACAAACTTGGGCTCGTTTGAAAGCTACTGTCGGGCCGTTGATCAAGTTCGAAGATCAAATGGTTGTGACTTTTGGTTCCAGATATATGATGGTATAAGTGACGTAACCGACAAAACACGTTGATTTTTACCGCTCTTGTATATATAAGGGTGCCAAAATTTTGGGATCAACTCTATTTTCGTAAAGTTCTAGTGCTCAAAAGTTTAAGCACCTCGAAAAAAGCCTTCATGCAAAATTTGACCTAAATCGGACATGCTTAAGGGGTGCTGCCCGGTGGTAAAGGTTTGACAATTATCGATCTTGAAAAAGCACCATAGGGGGGAGTACATGAAATTTCCAAAATCGAAAATTTTTTTTGATGCCAAAACTCTTAAAACTGCATAAAACATCGAAATTTAGTGTCATCTCAAAAAAAAATTTTTTTGAAAAAATCAACTTTCTGGGACTTAGAAAAATTTTCATATTTTTTCTAAGTCCCAAAAAGTCGATTTTTTCAAAAAAATTTTTTTTCGAGATGACACTAAATCTCGACGTTTCATGCAATTCTAAGCCTTTTGGCATCAAAAATTTTTTTTCGATTTCGAAAATTTCATGTACTCCCCCCTATGGTGATTTTTCAAGATATATGAAAATTTCACTAAGTGGACTAAGAAGGCTTTTTGCCTTTCTCTATAGAAAGGTATTAGAATTGCTGGAAAAACCGACTTTCGAACGGAGCCTCGGAGACCCATAGTGTTATATACCATTCGACTCAGCTCGACGAGATCGGAAAATGTCTGTGTGTGTGTGTGTGTGTGTGTGTGTGTGTGTATGTGTGTGTGTGTGTATGTGTGTGTGTATGTGTGTGCACTTTTCGAAGATATTTGAACGCGCTCAATTTTCTCAGAGATGGCTGAACCGATTTGAACAAACTTGGGCTCGTTTGAAAGCTACTGTCGGGCCATTGATCAAGTTCGAAGATCAAATGGCTGTGATTTTTGGTTCAGGAGATATGATTCTATAAGTGACGTAACCGACAAAAAGCGTTGTATTTGAACGCGCTCAATTTTCTCAGAGATGGCTGAACCGATTTGAACAAACTTGGGCTCGTTTGAAAGCTACTGTCGGGCCATTGATCAAGTTCGAAGATCAAATGGCTGTGATTTTTGGTTCCGGAGATATGATTCTATAAGTGACGTAACCGACAAAAAGCGTTGTATTTGAACGCGCTCAATTTTCTCAGAGATGGCTGATCCGATTTCAACAAACTTGGGCTCGTTTGAAAGCTACTGTCGTGCCATTGATCAAGTTCGAAGATCAAATGGTTGTGACTTTTGGTTCCAGAAATATGATTGTATAAGTGACGTAACCGACAAAACACGTTGATTTTTACCGCTCTTGTATATATAAGGGTGCCAAAATTTTGGGATCAACTCTATTTTCGTAAAGTTCTAGTGCTCAAAAGTTTAAGCACCTCGAAAAAAGCCTTCATGCAAAATTTGACCTAAATCGGACATGCTTAAGGGGTGCTGCCCGGTGGTAAAGGTTTGACAATTATCGATCTTGAAAAAGCACCATAGGGGGGAGTACATGAAATTTCCAAAATCGAAAATTTTTTTTGATGCCAAAACTCTTAAAACTGCATAAAACATCGAAATTTAGTGTCATCTCAAAAAAAAATTTTTTTGAAAAAATCAACTTTCTGGGACTTAGAAAAATTTTCATATTTTTTCTAAGTCCCAAAAAGTCGATTTTTTCAAAAAAAATTTTTTTCGAGATGACACTAAATCTCGACGTTTCATGCAATTCTAAGCCTTTTGGCATCAAAAATTTTTTTTCGATTTCGAAAATTTCATGTACTCCCCCCTATGGTGATTTTTCAAGATATATGAAAATTTCACTAAGTGGACTAAGAAGGCTTTTTGCCTTTCTCTATAGAAAGGTATTAGAATTGCTGGAAAAACCGACTTTCGAACGGAGCCTCGGAGACCCATAGTGTTATACACCATTCGACTCAGTTCGTCGAGATCGGAAAATGTCTGTGTGTGTGTGTGTGTGTGTGTGTATGTGTGTGTGTGTATGTGTGTGTGTGTATGTGTGTGCACTTTTCGAAGATATTTGAACGCGCTCAATTTTCTCAGAGATGGCTGAACCGATTTGAACAAACTTGGGCTCGTTTGGAAGCTACTGTCGGGCCATTGATCAAGTTCGAAGATCAAATGGCTGTGATTTTTGGTTCAGGAGATATGATTCTATAAGTGACGTAACCGACAAAAAGCGTTGTATTTGAACGCGCTCAATTTTCTCAGAGATGGCTGAACCGATTTGAACAAACTTGGGCTCGTTTGAAAGCTACTGTCGGGCCATTGATCAAGTTCGAAGATCAAATGGCTGTGATTTTTGGTTCCGGAGATATGATTCTATAAGTGACGTAACCGACAAAAAGCGTTGTATTTGAACGCGCTCAATTTTCTCAGAGATGGCTGATCCGATTTCAACAAACTTGGGCTCGTTTGAAAGCTACTGTCGTGCCATTGATCAAGTTCGAAGATCAAATGGTTGTGACTTTTGGTTCCAGAAATATGATTGTATAAGTGACGTAACCGACAAAACACGTTGATTTTTACCGCTCTTGTATATATAAGGGTGCCAAAATTTTGGGATCAACTCTATTTTCGTAAAGTTCTAGTGCTCAAAAGTTTAAGCACCTCGAAAAAAGCCTTCATGCAAAATTTGACCTAAATCGGACATGCTTAAGGGGTGCTGCCCGGTGGTAAAGGTTTGACAATTTTCGATCTTGAAAAAGCACCATAGGGGGGAGTACATGAAATTTCCAAAATCGAAAATTTTTTTTGATGCCAAAACTCTTAAAACTGCATGAAACATCGAAATTTAGTGTCATCTCAAAAAAATTTTTTTTTTGAAAAAATCAACTTTCTGGGACTTAGAAAAATTTTCATATTTTTTCTAAGTCCCAAAGTCGATTTTTTCAAAAAATTTTTTTTTTCGAGATGACACTAAATCTCGACGTTTCATGCAATTCTAAGCCTTTTGGCATCAAAAATTTTTTTTCGATTTCGAAAATTTCATGTACTCCCCCCTATGGTGATTTTTCAAGATATATGAAAATTTCACTAAGTGGACTAAGAAGGCTTTTTGCCTTTCTCTATAGAAAGGTATTAGAATTGCTGGAAAAACCGACTTTCGAACGGAGCCTCGGAGACCCATAGTGTTATATACCATTCGACTCAGTTCGACGAGATCG
Organism: Malaya genurostris; assembly: GCF_030247185.1. Classification (NCBI taxonomy): domain Eukaryota; kingdom Metazoa; phylum Arthropoda; class Insecta; order Diptera; family Culicidae; genus Malaya; species Malaya genurostris. The sequence goes on along the minus strand of NC_080572.1, from coordinate 229,416,121 downwards.
GAAAATGTCTGTGTGTGTGTGTGTGTGTGTGTATGTGTGTGTGTGTGTATGTGTGTGTGTATGTGTGTGCACTTTTCGAAGATATTTGAACGCGCTCAATTTTCTCAGAGATGGCTCAACCAATTTTAACAAACTTGGGCTCGTTTGAAAGCTACTATCGGGGCATTGATCAAGTTCGAAGATAAAATGGCTGTGACTTTTGGTTCCGGAGATATGATTCTATAAGTGACGTAACCGACAAAAAGCGTTGTATTTGAACGCGCTCAATTTTCTCAGAGATGGCTGATCCGATTTCAACAAACTTGGGCTCGTTTGAAAGCTACTGTCGTGCCATTGATCAAGTTCGAAGATCAAATGGTTGTGACTTTTGGTTCCAGAAATATGATTGTATAAGTGACGTAACCGACAAAAAGCGTTGTATTTGAACGCGCTCAATTTTCTCAGAGATGGCTGATCCGATTTTAACAAACTTGGGCTCGTTTGAAAGCTACTGTCGGGCCGTTGATCAAGTTCGAAGATCAAATGGTTGTGACTTTTGGTTCCAGATATATAATTGTATAAGTGACGTAACCGACAAAACACGTTGATTTTTACCGCTCTTATATATATATATATGGGTGCCAAAATTTTGGGATCACCTCTATTTTCGTTAAGTTCTAGTGCTCAAAAGTTCAAGCACCTCGAAAAAAGCCTTCATGCAAAATTTGACCTAAATCGGACATGCTTAAGGGGTGCTGCCCGGTGGTAAAGGTTTGACAATTTTCGATCTTGAAAAAGCACCATAGGGGGGAGTACATGAAATTTCCAAAATCGAAAATTTTTTTTGATGCCAAAACTCTTAAAACTGCATGAAACATCGAAATTTAGTGTCATCTCAAAAAAATTTTTTTTTGAAAAAATCAACTTTCTGGGACTTAGAAAAATTTTCATATTTTTTCTAAGTCCCAAAGTCGATTTTTTCAAAAAATTTTTTTTTTCGAGATGACACTAAATCTCGACGTTTCATGCAATTCTAAGCCTTTTGGCATCAAAAATTTTTTTTCGATTTCGAAAATTTCATGTACTCCCCCCTATGGTGATTTTTCAAGATATATGAAAATTTCACTAAGTGGACTAAGAAGGCTTTTTTATTTTAGATTAGCATTACTGTTCTCATATAAATAGGCAGCGCAAATGTCAAGCACTAGTTTGGAAAAATGATGCTGACTGTGTGACATAAACACTGAAGCATGCTTTTGTGAACTACTCAAATCAATCTGAATCTATTGGCGTCTAAAATTATTTAATAAATGTATGAAACATATTTTCATGAGACTGTTATGAAAGAAGAGAAAGGCATTATCACACCACTAGGTGGATTAAGAAGGGTTTTGCCTTTCTCTATAGAAAGGTTTAGAATTGCTGGAAAAACCGACTTTCGAACGGAGCCTCGGAGACCCATAGTGTTATATACCATTCGACTCAGCTCGACGAGATCGGAAAATGTCTGTGTGTGTGTGTGTGTGTGTGTGTGTATGTGTGTGTGTGTATGTGTGTGTGTATGTGTGTGCACTTTTCGAAGATATTTGAACGCGCTCAATTTTCTCAGAGATGGCTCAACCGATTTTAACAAACTTGGGCTCGTTTGAAAGCTACTATCGGGGCATTGATCAAGTTCGAAGATAAAATGGCTGTGACTTTTGGTTCCGGAGATATGATTGTATAAGTGACGTAACCGACAAAAAGCGTTGTATTTGAACGCGCTCAATTTTCTCAGAGATGGCTGAACCGATTTGAACAAACTTGGACTCGTTTGAAAGCTACTGGCGGGCCATTGATCAAGTTCGAAGATCAAATGGCTGTGACTTTTGGTCCCGGAGATATGATTGTATAAGTGACGTAACCGACAAAAAGCGTTGTATTTGAACGCGCTCAATTTTCTCAGAGATGGCTGATCCGATTTTAACAAACTTGGGCTCGTTTGAAAGCTACTGTCGGGCCGTTGATCAAGTTCGAAGATCAAATGGTTGTGACTTTTGGTTCCAGATATATAATTGTATAAGTGACGTAACCGACAAAACACGTTGATTTTTACCGCTCTTATATATATATATATATGGGTGCCAAAATTTTGGGATCACCTCTATTTTCGTTAAGTTCTAGTGCTCAAAAGTTCAAGCACCTCGAAAAAAGCCTTCATGCAAAATTTGACCTAAATCGGACATGCTTAAGGGGTGCTGCCCGGTGGTAAAGGTTTGACAATTTTCGATCTTGAAAAAGCACCATAGGGGGGAGTACATGAAATTTCCAAAATCGAAAATTTTTTTTGATGCCAAAACTCTTAAAACTGCATGAAACATCGAAATTTAGTGTCATCTCAAAAAAATTTTTTTTTGAAAAAATCAACTTTCTGGGACTTAGAAAAATTTTCATATTTTTTCTAAGTCCCAAAAAGTCGACTTTTTCAAAAAATTTTTTTTTCGAGATGACACTAAATCTCGACGTTTCATGCAATTCTAAGCCTTTTGGCATCAAAAATTTTTTTTCGATTTCGAAAATTTCATGTACTCCCTCCTATGGTGATTTTTCAAGATATATGAAAATTCCACTAAGTGGACTAAGAAGGGTTTTTGCCTTTCTCTATAGAAAGGTATTAGAATTGCTGGAAAAACCGACTTTCGAACGGAGCCTCGGAGACCCATAGTGTTATATACCATTCGACTCAGTTCGTCGAGATCGGAAAATGTCTGTGTGTGTGTGTGTGTGTGTGTATGTGTGTGTGTGTGTATGTGTGTGTGTGTGTATGTGTGTGCACTTTTCGAAGATATTTGAACGCGCTCAATTTTCTCAGAGATGGCTGAACCGATTTGAACAAACTTGGGCTCGTTTGAAAGCTACTGTCGGGCCATTGATCAAGTTCGAAGATCAAATGGCTGTGACTTTTGGTTCCGGAGATATGATTGTATAAGTGACGAAACCGACAAAAATCGTGCTATTTGAACGCGCTCAATTTTCTCAGAGATGGCTGAACCGATTTTAACAAACTTGGGCTCGTTTGAAAGCTACTGTCGGACCATTGATCAAGTTCGAAGATCAAATGGCTGTGACTTTTGGTTCCGGAGATATGATTGTATAAGTGACGTAACCGACAAAAAGCGTTGTATTTGAACGCGCTCAATTTTCTCAGAGATGGCTGATCCGATTTCAACAAACTTGGGCTCGTTTGAAAGCTACTGTCGTGCCATTGATCAAGTTCGAAGATCAAATGGTTGTGACTTTTGGTTCCAGAAATATGATTGTATAAGTGACGTAACCGACAAAACACGTTGATTTTTACCGCTCTTGTATATATAAGGGTGCCAAAATTTTGGGATCAACTCTATTTTCGTAAAGTTCTAGTGCTCAAAAGTTTAAGCACCTCGAAAAAAGCCTTCATGCAAAATTTGACCTAAATCGGACATGCTTAAGGGGTGCTGCCCGGTGGTAAAGGTTTGACAATTATCGATCTTGAAAAAGCACCATAGGGGGGAGTACATGAAATTTCCAAAATCGAAAATTTTTTTTGATGCCAAAACTCTTAAAACTGCATAAAACATCGAAATTTAGTGTTATCCCGAAAAAATTTTTTTTTGAAAAAATCAACTTTCTGGGACTTAGAAAAATTTTCATATTTTTTCTAAGTCCCAAAAAGTCGACTTTTTCAAAAAATTTTTTTTTCGAGATGACACTAAATCTCGACGTTTCATGCAATTCTAAGCCTTTTGGCATCAAAAATTTTTTTTCGATTTCGAAAATTTCATGTACTCCCTCCTATGGTGATTTTTCAAGATATATGAAAATTCCACTAAGTGGACTAAGAAGGGTTTTTGCCTTTCTCTATAGAAAGGTATTAGAATTGCTGGAAAAACCGACTTTCGAACGGAGCCTCGGAGACCCATAGTGTTATATACCATTCGACTCAGTTCGTCGAGATCGGAAAATGTCTGTGTGTGTGTGTGTGTGTGTGTATGTGTGTGTGTGTGTATGTGTGTGTGTGTGTATGTGTGTGCACTTTTCGAAGATATTTGAACGCGCTCAATTTTCTCAGAGATGGCTGAACCGATTTGAACAAACTTGGGCTCGTTTGAAAGCTACTGTCGGGCCATTGATCAAGTTCGAAGATCAAATGGCTGTGACTTTTGGTTCCGGAGATATGATTGTATAAGTGACGAAACCGACAAAAATCGTGCTATTTGAACGCGCTCAATTTTCTCAGAGATGGCTGAACCGATTTTAACAAACTTGGGCTCGTTTGAAAGCTACTGTCGGACCATTGATCAAGTTCGAAGATCAAATGGCTGTGACTTTTGGTTCCGGAGATATGATTGTATAAGTGACGTAACCGACAAAAAGCGTTGTATTTGAACGCGCTCAATTTTCTCAGAGATGGCTGATCCGATTTTAACAAACTTGGACTCGTTTGAAAGCTACTGGCGAGCCATTGATCAAGTTCGAAGATCAAATGGCTGTGACTTTTGGTTCCAGAAATATGATTGTATAAGTGACGTAACCGACAAAACACGTTGATTTTTACCGCTCTTGTATATATAAGGGTGCCAAAATTTTGGGATCAACTCTATTTTCGTAAAGTTCTAGTGCTCAAAAGTTCAAGCACCTCGAAAAAAGCCTTCATGCAAAATTTGACCTAAATTGGACATGCTTAAGGGGTGCTGCCCGGTGGTAAAGGTTTGACAATTATCGATCTTGAAAAAGCACCATAGGGGGGAGTACATGAAATTTCCAAAATAAAAAATTTTTTTTGATGCCAAAACTCTTAAAACTGCATAAAACATCGAAATTTAGTGTTATCCCGAAAAAATTTTTTTTTGAAAATATCAACTTTCTGGGACTTAGAAAAATTTTCATAATTTTTCTAAGTCCCAAAAAGTCGACTTTTTCAAAAAAATTTTTTTTCGAGATGACACTAAATCTCGACGTTTCATGCAATTCTAAGCCTTTTGGCATCAAAAATTTTTTTTCGATTTCGAAAATTTCATGTACTCCCCCCTATGGTGATTTTTCAAGATATATGAAAATTTCACTAAGTGGACTAAGAAGGCTTTTTGCCTTTCTCTATAGAAAGGTATTAGAATTGCTGGAAAAACCGACTTTCGAACGGAGCCTCGGAGACCCATAGTGTTATATACCATTCGACTCAGCTCGACGAGATCGGAAAATGTCTGTGTGTGTGTGTGTGTGTGTGTATGTGTGTGTGTGTGTATGTGTGTGTGTATGTGTGTGCACTTTTCGAAGATATTTGAACGCGCTCAATTTTCTCAGAGATGGCTCAACCGATTTTAACAAACTTGGGCTCGTTTGAAAGCTACTATCGGGGCATTGATCAAGTTCGAAGATAAAATGGCTGTGACTTTTGGTTCCGGAGATATGATTGTATAAGTGACGTAACCCACAAAAAGCGTTGTATTTGAACGCGCTCAATTTTCTCAGAGATGGCTGAACCGATTTGAACAAACTTGGGCTCGTTTGAAAGCTACTGTCGGGCCGTTGATCAAGTTCGAAGATCAAATGGTTGTGACTTTTGGTTCCAGACATATGATGGTATAAGTGACGTAACCGACAAAACACGTTGATTTTTACCGCTCTTGTATATATAAGGGTGCCAAAATTTTGGGATCAACTCTATTTTCGTAAAGTTCTAGTGCTCAAAAGTTTAAGCACTCCGAAAAAAGCCTTCATGCAAAATTTGACCTAAATTGGACATGCTTAAGGGGTGCTGCCCGGTGGTAAAGGTTTGACAATTATCGATCTTGAAAAAGCACCATAGGGGGGAGTACATGAAATTTCCAAAATCGAAAATTTTTTTTGATGCCAAAACTCTTAAAACTGCATAAAACATCGAAATTTAGTGTCATCTCAAAAAAATTTTTTTTTGAAAAAATCAACTTTCTGGGACTTAGAAAAATTTTCATATTTTTTCTAAGACCTAAAAAGTCGATTTTTTCAAAAAAAATTTTTTTCGAGATGACACTAAATCTCGACGTTTCATGCAATTCTAAGCCTTTTGGCATCAAAAATTTTTTTTCGATTTCGAAAATTTCATGTACTCCCCCCTATGGTGATTTTTCAAGATATATGAAAATTTCACTAAGTGGACTAAGAAGGCTTTTTGCCTTTCTCTATAGAAAGGTATTAGAATTGCTGGAAAAACCGACTTTCGAACGGAGCCTCGGAGACCCATAGTGTTATATACCATTCGACTCAGTTCGACGAGATCGGAAAATGTCTGTGTGTGTGTGTGTGTGTGTGTGTATGTGTGTATGTGTATGTGTGTGTGTATGTGTGTGCACTTTTCGAAGATATTTGAACGCGCTCAATTTTCTCAGAGATGGCTCAACCGATTTTAACAAACTTGGGCTCGTTTGAAAGCTACTATCGGGGCATTGATCAAGTTCGAAGATAAAATGGCTGTGACTTTTGGTTCCGGAGATATGATTGTATAAGTGACGTAACCGACAAAAAGCGTTGTATTTGAACGCGCTCAATTTTCTCAGAGATGGCTGAACCGATTTGAACAAACTTGGACTCGTTTGAAAGCTACTGGCGGGCCATTGATCAAGTTCGAAGATCAAATGGCTGTGACTTTTGGTCCCGGAGATATGATTGTATAAGTGACGTAACCGACAAAAAGCGTTGTATTTGAACGCGCTCAATTTTCTCAGAGATGGCTGATCCGATTTTAACAAACTTGAGCTCGTTTGAAAGCTACTGTCGGGCCGTTGATCAAGTTCGAAGATCAAATGGTTGTGACTTTTGGTTCCAGATATATAATTGTATAAGTGACGTAACCGACAAAACACGTTGATTTTTACCGCTCTTATATATATATATATATGGGTGCCAAAATTTTGGGATCACCTCTATTTTCGTTAAGTTCTAGTGCTCAAAAGTTCAAGCACCTCGAAAAAAGCCTTCATGCAAAATTTGACCTAAATCGGACATGCTTAAGGGGTGCTGCCCGGTGGTAAAGGTTTGACAATTTTCGATCTTGAAAAAGCACCATAGGGGGGAGTACATGAAATTTCCAAAATCGAAAATTTTTTTTGATGCCAAAACTCTTAAAACTGCATGAAACATCGAAATTTAGTGTCATCTCAAAAAAATTTTTTTTTGAAAAAATCAACTTTCTGGGACTTAGAAAAATTTTCATATTTTTTCTAAGTCCCAAAGTCGATTTTTTCAAAAAAATTTTTTTTTCGAGATGACACTAAATCTCGACGTTTCATGCAATTCTAAGCCTTTTGGCATCAAAAATTTTTTTTCGATTTCGAAAATTTCATGTACTCCCCCCTATGGTGATTTTTCAAGATATATGAAAATTTCACTAAGTGGACTAAGAAGGCTTTTTGCCTTTCTCTATAGAAAGGTATTAGAATTGCTGGAAAAACCGACTTTCGAACGGAGCCTCGGAGACCCATAGTGTTATATACCATTCGACTCAGTTCGTCGAGATCGGAAAATGTCTGTGTGTGTGTGTGTGTGTGTGTGTGTATGTGTGTGTGTGTGTATGTGTGTGTGTGTATGTGTGTGCACTTTTCGAAGATATTTGAACGCGCTCAATTTTCTCAGAGATGGCTGAACCGATTTGAACAAACTTGGGCTCGTTTGAAAGCTACTGTCGGGCCATTGATCAAGTTCGAAGATCAAATGGCTGTGATTTTTGGTTCCGGAGATATGATTCTATAAGTGACGTAACCGACAAAAAGCGTTGTATTTGAACGCGCTCAATTTTCTCAGAGATGGCTGATCCGATTTCAACAAACTTGGGCTCGTTTGAAAGCTACTGTCGTGCCATTGATCAAGTTCGAAGATCAAATGGTTGTGACTTTTGGTTCCAGAAATATGATTGTATAAGTGACGTAACCGACAAAACACGTTGATTTTTACCGCTCTTGTATATATAAGGGTGCCAAAATTTTGGGATCAACTCTATTTTCGTAAAGTTCTAGTGCTCAAAAGTTTAAGCACCTCGAAAAAAGCCTTCATGCAAAATTTGACCTAAATCGGACATGCTTAAGGGGTGCTGCCCGGTGGTAAAGGTTTGACAATTTTCGATCTTGAAAAAGCACCATAGGGGGGAGTACATGAAATTTCCAAAATAAAAAATTTTTTTTGATGCCAAAACTCTTAAAACTGCATAAAACATCGAAATTTAGTGTTATCCCGAAAAAATTTTTTTTTGAAAAAATCAACTTTCTGGGACTTAGAAAAATTTTCATATTTTTTCTAAGTCCCAAAAAGTCGACTTTTTCAAAAAAATTTTTTTTCGAGATGACACTAAATCTCGACGTTTCATGCAATTCTAAGCCTTTTGGCATCAAAAATTTTTTTTCGATTTCGAAAATTTCATGTACTCCCTCCTATGGTGATTTTTCAAGATATATGAAAATTCCACTAAGTGGACTAAGAAGGGTTTTTGCCTTTCTCTATAGAAAGGTATTAGAATTGCTGGAAAAACCGACTTTCGAACGGAGCCTCGGAGACCCATAGTGTTATATACCATTCGACTCAGTTCGTCGAGATCGGAAAATGTCTGTGTGTGTGTGTGTGTGTGTGTGTATGTGTGTGTGTGTGTATGTGTGTGTGTGTATGTGTGTGCACTTTTCGAAGATATTTGAACGCGCTCAATTTTCTCAGAGATGGCTGAACCGATTTGAACAAACTTGGGCTCGTTTGAAAGCTACTGTCGGGCCATTGATCAAGTTCGAAGATCAAATGGCTGTGATTTTTGGTTCAGGAGATATGATTCTATAAGTGACGTAACCGACAAAAAGCGTTGTATTTGAACGCGCTCAATTTTCTCAGAGATGGCTGAACCGATTTGAACAAACTTGGACTCGTTTGAAAGCTACTGGCGGGCCATTGATCAAGTTCGAAGATCAAATGGCTGTGACTTTTGGTTCCGGAGATATGATTGTATAAGTGACGTAACCGACAAAAATCGTGCTATTTGAACGCGCTCAATTTTCTCAGAGATGGCTGAACCGATTTTAACAAACTTGGGCTCGTTTGAAAGCTACTGTCGGACCATTGATCAAGTTCGAAGATCAAATGGCTGTGACTTTTGGTTCCGGAGATATGATTGTATAAGTGACGTAACCGACAAAAAGCGTTGTATTTGAACGCGCTCAATTTTCTCAGAGATGGCTGATCCGATTTTAACAAACTTGGACTCGTTTGAAAGCTACTGGCGAGCCATTGATCAAGTTCGAAGATCAAATGGCTGTGACTTTTGGTTCCAGAAATATGATTGTATAAGTGACGTAACCGACAAAACACGTTGATTTTTACCGCTCTTGTATATATAAGGGTGCCAAAATTTTGGGATCAACTCTATTTTCGTAAAGTTCTAGTGCTCAAAAGTTCAAGCACCTCGAAAAAAGCCTTCATGCAAAATTTGACCTAAATTGGACATGCTTAAGGGGTGCTGCCCGGTGGTAAAGGTTTGACAATTATCGATCTTGAAAAAGCACCATAGGGGGGAGTACATGAAATTTCCAAAATAAAAAATTTTTTTTGATGCCAAAACTCTTAAAACTGCATAAAACATCGAAATTTAGTGTTATCCCGAAAAAATTTTTTTTTGAAAAAATCAACTTTCTGGGACTTAGAAAAATTTTCATATTTTTTCTAAGTCCCAAAAAGTCGACTTTTTCAAAAAAATTTTTTTTCGAGATGACACTAAATCTCGACGTTTCATGCAATTCTAAGCCTTTTGGCATCAAAAATTTTTTTTCGATTTCGAAAATTTCATGTACTCCCCCCTATGGTGATTTTTCAAGATATATGAAAATTTCACTAAGTGGACTAAGAAGGCTTTTTGCCTTTCTCTATAGAAAGGTATTAGAATTGCTGGAAAAACCGACTTTCGAACGGAGCCTCGGAGACCCATAGTGTTATATACCATTCGACTCAGCTCGACGAGATCGGAAAATGTCTGTGTGTGTGTGTGTGTGTGTGTGTGTATGTGTGTGTGTGTGTGTGTATGTGTGTGTGTATGTGTGTGCACTTTTCGAAGATATTTGAACGCGCTCAATTTTCTCAGAGATGGCTCAACCGATTTTAACAAACTTGGGCTCGTTTGAAAGCTACTATCGGGGCATTGATCAAGTTCGAAGATAAAATGGCTGTGACTTTTGGTTCCGGAGATATGATTGTATAAGTGACGTAACCGACAAAAAGCGTTGTATTTGAACGCGCTCAATTTTCTCAGAGATGGCTGAACCGATTTGAACAAACTTGGACTCGTTTGAAAGCTACTGGCGGGCCATTGATCAAGTTCGAAGATCAAATGGCTGTGACTTTTGGTTCCGGAGATATGATTGTATAAGTGACGTAACCGACAAAAAGCGTTGTATTTGAACGCGCTCAATTTTCTCAGAGATGGCTGATCCGATTTCAACAAACTTGGGCTCGTTTGAAAGCTACTGTCGTGCCATTGATCAAGTTCGAAGATCAAATGGTTGTGACTTTTGGTTCCAGAAATATGATTGTATAAGTGACGTAACCGACAAAAATCGTGCTATTTGAACGCGCTCAATTTTCTCAGAGATGGCTGAACCGATTTTAACAAACTTGGGCTCGTTTGAAAGCTACTGTCGTGCCATTGATCAAGTTCGAAGATCAAATGGTTGTGACTTTTGGTTCCAGAAATATGATTGTATAAGTGACGTAACCGACAAAAATCGTGCTATTTGAACGCGCTCAATTTTCTCAGAGATGGCTGAACCGATTTTAACAAACTTGGGCTCGTTTGAAAGCTACTGTCGGACCATTGATCAAGTTCGAAGATCAAATGGCTGTGACTTTTGGTTCCGGAGATATGATTGTATAAGTGACGTAACCGACAAAAAGCGTTGTATTTGAACGCGCTCAATTTTCTCAGAGATGGCTGATCCGATTTTAACAAACTTGGACTCGTTTGAAAGCTACTGGCGAGCCATTGATCAAGTTCGAAGATCAAATGGCTGTGACTTTTGGTTCCAGAAATATGATTGTATAAGTGACGTAACCGACAAAACACGTTGATTTTTACCGCTCTTGTATATATAAGGGTGCCAAAATTTTGGGATCAACTCTATTTTCGTAAAGTTCTAGTGCTCAAAAGTTTAAGCACCTCGAAAAAAGCCTTCATGCAAAATTTGACCTAAATCGGACATGCTTAAGGGGTGCTGCCCGGTGGTAAAGGTTTGACAATTATCGATCTTGAAAAAGCACCATAGGGGGGAGTACATGAAATTTCCAAAATCGAAAATTTTTTTTGATGCCAAAACTCTTAAAACTGCATAAAACATCGAAATTTAGTGTCATCTCAAAAAAAAATTTTTTTGAAAAAATCAACTTTCTGGGACTTAGAAAAATTTTCATATTTTTTCTAAGTCCCAAAAAGTCGATTTTTTCAAAAAAATTTTTTTTCGAGATGACACTAAATCTCGACGTTTCATGCAATTCTAAGCCTTTTGGCATCAAAAATTTTTTTTCGATTTCGAAAATTTCATGTACTCCCCCCTATGGTGATTTTTCAAGATATATGAAAATTTCACTAAGTGGACTAAGAAGGCTTTTTGCCTTTCTCTATAGAAAGGTATTAGAATTGCTGGAAAAACCGACTTTCGAACGGAGCCTCGGAGACCCATAGTGTTATATACCATTCGACTCAGTTCGTCGAGATCGGAAAATGTCTGTGTGTGTGTGTGTGTGTGTATGTGTGTGTGTATGTGTGTGTGTGTGTATGTGTGTGCACTTTTCGAAGATATTTGAACGCGCTCAATTTTCTCAGAGATGGCTGAACCGATTTGAACAAACTTGGGCTCGTTTGAAAGCTACTGTCGGGCCATTGATCAAGTTCGAAGATCAAATGGCTGTGATTTTTGGTTCAGGAGATATGATTCTATAAGTGACGTAACCGACAAAAAGCGTTGTATTTGAACGCGCTCAATTTTCTCAGAGATGGCTGAACCGATTTGAACAAACTTGGGCTCGTTTGAAAGCTACTGTCGGGCCATTGATCAAGTTCGAAGATCAAATGGCTGTGATTTTTGGTTCCAGATATATGATGGTATAAGTGACGTAATCGACAAAACACGTTGATTTTTACCGCTCTTGTATATATATGGGTGCCAAAATTTTGGGATCAACTCTATTTTCGTAAAGTTCTAGTGCTCAAAAGTTTAAGCACCTCGAAAAAAGCCTTCATGCAAAATTTGACCTAAATCGGACATGCTTAAGGGGTGCTGCCCGGTGGTAAAGGTTTGACAATTATCGATCTTGAAAAAGCACCATAGGGGGGAGTACATGAAATTTCCAAAATCGAAAATTTTTTTTGATGCCAAAACTCTTAAAACTGCATAAAACATCGAAATTTAGTGTCATCTAAAAAAAAAATTTTTTTGAAAAAATCAACTTTCTGGGACTTAGAAAAATTTTCATATTTTTTCTAAGTCCCAAAAAGTCGATTTTTTCAAAAAAAATTTTTTTCGAGATGACACTAAATCTCGACGTTTCATCCAATTCTAAGCCTTTTGGCATCAAATTTTTTTTTTCGATTTCGAAAATTTCATGTACTCCCCCCTATGGTGATTTTTCAAGATATATGAAAATTTCACTAAGTGGACTAAGAAGGCTTTTTGCCTTTCTCTATAGAAAGGTATTAGAATTGCTGGAAAAACCGACTTTCGAACGGAGCCTCGGAGACCCATAGTGTTATATACCATTCGACTCAGTTCGTCGAAATCGGAAAATGTCTGTGTGTGTGTGTGTGTGTATGTGTGTGTGTGTATGTGTGTGTGTGTGTGTGTGCACTTTTCGAAGATATTTGAACGCGCTCAATTTTCTCAGAGATGGCTCAACCGATTTTAACAAACTTGGGCTCGTTTGAAAGCTACTATCGGGGCATTGATCAAGTTCGAAGATAAAATGGCTGTGACTTTTGGTTCCGGAGATATGATTGTATAAGTGACGTAACCGACAAAAAGCGTTGTATTTGAACGCGTTCAATTTTCTCAGAGATGGCTGAACCTATTTGAACAAACTTGGACTCGTTTGGAAGCTACTGGTGGGCCATTGGTCAAGTTTGAAGATCAAATGGTTGTGACTTTTGGTTCCGGAGATATGATTGTATAAGTGACGTAACCGACAAAAAGCGTTGTATTTGAACGCGCTCAATTTTCTCAGAGATGGCTGATCCGATTTTAACAAACTTGGGCTCGTTTGAAAGCTACTGTCGGGCCGTTGATCAAGTTCGAAGATCAAATGGTTGTGACTTTTGGTTCCAGATATATGATGGTATAAGTGACGTAATCGACAAAACACGTTGATTTTTACCGCTCTTGTATATATATGGGTGCCAAAATTTTGGGATCAACTCTATTTTCGTAAAGTTCTAGTGCTCAAAAGTTTAAGCACCTCGAAAAAAGCCTTCATGCAAAATTTGACCTAAATCGGACATGCTTAAGGGGTGCTGCCCGGTGGTAAAGGTTTGACAATTATCGATCTTGAAAAAGCACCATAGGGGGGAGTACATGAAATTTCCAAAATCGAAAATTTTTTTTGATGCCAAAACTCTTAAAACTGCATAAAACATCGAAATTTAGTGTCATCTAAAAAAAAAATTTTTTTGAAAAAATCAACTTTCTGGGACTTAGAAAAATTTTCATATTTTTTCTAAGTCCCAAAAAGTCGATTTTTTCAAAAAAAATTTTTTTCGAGATGACACTAAATCTCGACGTTTCATCCAATTCTAAGCCTTTTGGCATCAAAAATTTTTTTTCGATTTCGAAAATTTCATGTACTCCCCCCTATGGTGATTTTTCAAGATATATGAAAATTTCACTAAGTGGACTAAGAAGGCTTTTTGCCTTTCTCTATAGAAAGGTATTAGAATTGCTGGAAAAACCGACTTTTGAACGGAGCCTCGGAGACCCATAGTGTTATATACCATTCGACTCAGCTCGACGAGATCGGAAAATGTCTGTGTGTGTGTGTGTGTGTATGTGTGTGTGTGTGTATGTGTGTGTGTATGTGTGTGCACTTTTCGAAGATATTTGAACGCGCTCAATTTTCTCAGAGATGGCTCAACCGATTTTAACAAACTTGGGCTCGTTTGAAAGCTACTATCGGGGCATTGATCAAGTTCGAAGATAAAATGGCTGTGACTTTTGGTTCCGGAGATATGATTGTATAAGTGACGTAACCGACAAAAAGCGTAGTATTTGAACGCGCTCAATTTTCTCAGAGATGGCTGAACCGATTTTAACAAACTTGGACTCGTTTGAAAGCTACTGTCGGGCCATTGATCAAGTTCGAAGATCAAATGGCTGTGATTTTTGGTTCAGGAGATATGATTCTATAAGTGACGTAACCGACAAAAAGCGTTGTATTTGAACGCGCTCAATTTTCTCAGAGATGGCTGAACCGATTTTAACAAACTTGGGCTCGTTTGAAAGCTACTGCCGGGCGCTTGATCAAGTTCGAAGATCAAATGGTTGTGACTTTTCGTTCCAGATATAGATTAGCATTGCTGTTCTCATACAAATAGGCAAATTATTTAATAAATGTATGAAACATATTTTCATGAGACTGTTATGAAAGAAGAGAAAGGCATTATCACACCACTAGGTGGATTAAGAAGGGTTTTTTAGATTAGCATCACTGTTCTCATACAAATAGGCAGCACAAATGTCAAGCACTAGTTTGGAAAAATGATGCTGACTGTGTGACATAAGCATGCTTTTGTGAACTACTCGAATCAATCTGAATCAATTGGTGTCAAAATTGGTATCCGAAATTATTTAATATAAGTATGAAATATATTTTCATGAGACTTTTATGAAAAATGAGAAAGGCATTATCACACCACACCAAGGTTTTTTTTTAATAAATCCTGCTACCAAATTTACAAGGGAGATCAAAATTTTATCTGAGATCGTCAAGCGGCACTTTCGGAAGGAAGGTACAGTGTCCCAAAACATGCAGGAGTTAAAAAAAAACTGGACAGCTGCCACCTGGAAAGTCACAAAAGTAACTGCAGGATTTAATGAAGAATGTCAAGTCCAAAGTGCGAGCGTTTCACAGAAACTAGAATTTTCTTCAATATAATCAGTGAAATGCAAAAAAATGTAATTTTTCTACAATATATCGATAACTGATGTCAAAATATGTTGTTTTTCGATTTTTTATTCAACTACTTTTCGATACACTCCTTAGTCCCTTTAGTCGGTAAGGTCTTTTTTGTATTGTTTTTTTTTTGTCTTTTAATAATTTTTGTTCTTTTTTTAATATTTTCCTTTCTTTTCTGTCTGTTTTTTTTTACATTTTCGTGTATTTCGTGTCTTGTTTTGTGTATTTTTTTATCCATTCAATGACTTATTTTTGTGTATTCTTTTTTGTGTTCTATTTTAGCATTCTTTGAGTCTTTTTTTGTATTTTTTATCTGTGTACCATTTTTGTGTCTAATCTGTTTAGCCAGTCTAGTCTATCATTTTGTAATTCAGTTGTTCAGTTCGTTTCTTTTTTCAAGTTTTTTTATATGTTCCTTATTTGAGTCCGGTATTCTCTACATTAAATTGTTGTGTTTTAATATCTTAAGTTCCAATATTGATTACATCGATCGATCCCTTCCATCCGTCATTCCTCACCTCAATTTTATCTTCTGTTCACTTTTCAACTTTCCGTACCGTAGAACCGGCAATCATAGCAATACGGAAAAGTTCCTGAAGAATGAGCTTCCCGATAGGGACCTAACGAAAGCAGCTTCAGGAGTAGGGAAAAAAAAACCCCGTAATCGGAGCAAAACTTTGCGTGAAACAATTCCTACGGGAAAAGTTTCCCAACACGGCGCGGGTGCGAGGATTAACTTTGTAAAGCTGGCAGCAATCTGTATTGTTATAATATCTTTAAAGACACTACGGCGCGTAGCGACGGCATCCGCGTTGGATCAAGCCGGGGCGGAAATTGTTCGAATACTTCGTTCATCAGTTTATGTAATGTATGACAGTGGGGAGATGAAGTTCGAAATTTTCCCTTATCTCAGCGGAGCTACGCGGAAAACTTCGATGGAAAATTGGTCTTAACGGCGCGGATGATGTGATTGGGAATTTCGAAGCCAGGGTGGATCACAACGGCCGTCGTACGATAAGCCAGTAAAAAAGTAAAGGTTTGTTATCAAATTAAGTGGCACGGACGATTGATGGCCGCTCTCGATCCGAGATGGAGGTTTTTTTTTGTGGAAGTTTCGATGGAACGGCCTTGGTAGTGGCATGCTTTGGAGGGGATATTTTTCTGGATTATTCAGTTTTATTTCTCTTTTAGTATTCCTTTTCGATACCGTACGGACTACCAACCGATCCGGAACTAGATTGTAGCAAACGGAAACAACATTCGGCATTATAAAGAGAACAACGATCGTGATTTTACACCTGCCGTGAAAGTTACTTTTAAAGCAAATGATAAACTAATAATTGCTCTTGACTTTCCGTAAGTCTAAGGATAATAAGATAAAGAGGAAAATTTCAATGAGCAATTTGGTGTGAACCATTTCCTGAAGAATGTACCTCTCATCATCCAACCGGCAGATTAAATTGCGAACGCAAATACATCCCCCGACTACAAGCATTTCACAAGGACACTTCAATCTCGTTTCGGGCCATCGCTTCCCTACCCTGGTCTCTCATCCAGGTGCTTTCATTCTGCATCGAAAATCAGTTCAAGCAAGCGCCAGGCACTCATCATCACAGGTATCAAATGCGGTGGGCGCATTATGCTGCTATGCCGTGCTACACGTCTCGGAAGGCTCCTTCTTCTTCCTGACACGCACTAACACAGAAACACTGACACACATCCGTTCTCTCTCTCTCTCTCTCTTTCTCTCATTGCATAGGAGCGCCGTGTTCTGCTGCATGTGCTCGAGTAAAGCACGCTTTACACTTCAACATATCTCTACGGCCTGGAGGTGCTTGGAGTTTTCAAGGGAAGGTGATGTGCTGAACGACACGAAACATTTCCCGGATAATTGTGGTAATGTTTAGATTACACAATGATACCACATTGACTGCCCGAGCTTCATCAGATTGAAGTGGGTTACGAGAGAGATGTTTGCTAATTAATGTGCCGCGGCACTTATTTCTCCAATTCTTAGAATGAAAACAGTATTTGGTCTATTTGATCAAGCGCTAACTGGGTAGGATATTTCAAACGGAATATTGGGGCCCAACAAAAAAAAATCGTTCCCTAACATTCAGTTAGCAATCCATTTCAGCAATCGTAAACATCGCTACCACCATTCATAACCGAACCAAATGATGCCCAACTACAACCAGCGGAAGCCAGTGAGTACGACCCCAATCCTTACGAATGAAAGAAAGAGGGTCGTTTGCAAATACCCGTCAGCCGCGTGCCACCTTCACGCCACGGGGTGCCAATATCCTTACCAATGACAAATTATTTTCCACAAACACACACACGGGCACACATGTTCCCCCGTTTTTTTTTCCGCTGGCAGCCGCTTAGCAAATGTTTGTTATCACTTTGCCATTTATCGTTTTTCGATATTTTTTTTTGCTCGGCTTTCCGCAACCGCCACCATTACATAGCTTCCGGCGGGATGCTTTGAAGTAGCAACAACCCGACCGGTTCTGTTCCCCCTACTTTCCTTCACACACCAGAAGGACGCCGGAAATGGAATGTACAAGGGATGGATGCCCAGTCATTGCCGCTACGCCGAAGGAATGTTTTCTTTTTCGATTACTTTTTCCGGACGTGGTCTCCCAAACATATTGAGGAACACATTTTCTGTCGCGCATATGCGCTTGATTGAATTTGTTTTCCATCAATCACAAGGTCGAGGTGCGAGGAGCCGTTTCATTCCTAGCGAATGGAGTGAGGCAGGCAGGCAGGGAGACCAGATCGGTTGGTTCTACGAATCACCGTCGAATCCGAGTTTGAATGGTTCCAACTGTATGGCACTGTTGACCAAGTCCAGAAATTAACTGCAGAAAACTGCAGCGCTTTGCTCCGATTCGAATGAAACTTTTTATAAGTCTTTAGTTTAATGAACCATTTATTTTGCACGGATACAGGCACCGACTCGACTCATAAATAGTTTTTAGAAAAGCGAATGCCTTTTTCAACGTACTTCATTCCAATCGTTGTTGTCGTATACCATTCGACTCAGCTCGACGAGCTGAGAAAATGTATGTGTGTGAGTGTTTGACAAATATTGTCACTCATTTTTCTCGGTTTAATCAATTTCCACGAAAATGAATTGAAATGTCGTATCCAAACGATATTCAGGAACTTTGTATGGGACCCTACTTCCGGTTCCGGAATTACAGGGTGATATGCACCAAAATGTACAAAAAATGTCACTCGATTTTCTCGGAGGTGGCTAAACCGCATTTTACAAACTTAGCTTCATCTGAAAGTTCTTAAGATACCATAAGAATATTCCAATTTTCATTCAGATCAAACCCTTGGTTCCGGAGGTAGGGTGATTAGTGTGAAAATGTAAAATTTGAAAATATTTTTTTCATAAGCAATCTCTTTAGTGATTTCCTGAGAGTCTGTAATCAAATAAATCATTAATATTCTCATAAATGATTTGTTGAATTGTATTCAAGCTCAACTACCGGTACATTTTTTTCAAAAATTCAAAAAATCAATAATCAAGAAAAAAATGTAGGTCTTATTAGTGTTGAATGAACCGAATGTCACTATGCTGATATCCAGCTTTCGGTTCCGGGAGTACCAACAATCAGTGTTGGTGAGTGCCGATAATTTGGCAGAGAGCGGCTCGATAATTCTCTACATTGTATACAACAACGTCAATCTGGTAGATGATACTACAAGAACTCGCTGCACTCAATGCATAAACCGTGAGAGAATTTTTCTACATTGCTTCGCTCCACCTCATTCTCTGAGTATTTCACGGTCCTTACCAAAATAGATACAGTTTTCCAATGATCGGCGCTGTGTGGAATTTACCAAGAGAGAATCGCAAGTTGACAATATAGCAGAAAATCGAATCGATGATTCGACTTGATGATTCTCATACTAGGTTACAATATTTAAAACTTATGTGTGTAGCATTCACAGACATTTTCAAAGACACAACTTATACGAAGCTTATACGCATATAGTTAGAATAAGCGGCAATAGTAAAATGATTCTATCGCAATTATCCACTGCCTGTATAGAATCGGATCGCAAAACGAGAATAAGCGACCATTTGTTGCTTCACAGCAGCGTGCTAACCCGTGATGCTCCGATGGGTCATCGAGAGAAATTCGCCCTCGAACTGGTGTCCAGTCTATGTTAAATGAAACATGTTGGTTTTTTGTTGCTGCGATGATATCCGTCTCTCTTTGATGGCACTGATTGAATCGTGTCAAGAGTTGCTATAGAGCGTTCTTTGATGCGATAAAAGCCATCTTTGGTAACCAGTATAAATATGGAGTTCATGAAATTGTATGAAATAAATCGGACACTCTTAAAATTAAACTAAGAAAAAATGAGTTGAAGACAAAAGTTAGAGAACCAACCAAAACTATAACACGTTTTAGTTCTGTTTTGCAAGATTATTTTTGTCTTTCTCGTATAGAAAGGTTATGCAATCATTTAACCATTCTAGTCAGAACGTCGAGTACGCAAAATGTCTGTAAGTGTGGATGTGTGTGTGTGTATGTGTGTATATGTATGTGTATATAAAACAAAAATGTGCACTCGATTTTTTCAGAGACCGCTCATCTGATTTTCACAAAATTAGATTCAAATGAAAGGTCTAACAATTTCTTCCAATCTTACCAAATTTAATTTGGGTACGACCTCCGGTTCCGGAAATACAGGCTGATAAGTATAAAAATTTTATGGAAATATCGAGCCAAATACATTTAAATAGCCGTAAAATTTTTCAATTAGGCAAAACGTTGACTTAAATAATTGGGGCACATATTGGGAGCAGGTAATTGAGTGGAATGTTACTTTACAATTTTTTCATTTATCAATATACTTTGAATGCAAAACTAAGCGTTGTATAAAATATACAGTTTTGTTAAATGAAAAATCAATACATTTCAATTTAATTCTACATCGATCATGGTGATCAAATCAGATTAGACTATTTTTGACTTTTGTTCGGATTTCACTTCCGTACCGCAACAGGGTTTAACATTTTAAACTGTCATTTAGAGTGAACATGAAAAAAAAACTAAAAGCGAGAAGACTAGTGCTTAAATACAAAAAAAAACGTTTGGATTTATGGTACCAGTCGTGAGACGGCTAGGATGTAGAGCATGTTCGATGTACGCTTTATCATGCCTAGTCGTGTGTTAGAGCTGTATCTATCACAAGGCGCGTATGCACGGAATGCATAAGAACGCAGATTCGAGTCCTGTCTCTGAGCGTATCTTATTCTAAAAAGGCATCTTTTCTGTAAGTTTTTCATTCATAATATATGTTTCCACTCAGTCATTGCTAAAACTGGACAAACCTATTTTAATCCACCAAGTGGTGTAATAAAACCATTCTCATATTACTCATAACATCAAAAATATTACTGCGGAATTCGCAAAAACTGTTGTTCATTGAATTGAAATAGGAATGTTTGTTCGAACTTCATATAACAAAATTTGCAAATCTTGTTTACCCTATAGTTCCAGAACCGGAAGTAGTATCCACAACAAATTTAGGAATTCCGCTTGAAACTGTAAGACTTTTCCTTTAAACCTATAAGTTTGTGAAAACCGATTTGACCATCTTGAAGAAAAGTGAGTGAGATTATTTTCACAGTTTTTGTTCACTATTTCCAATACTTCCGGAACTGGATCCAGATGACCGGAATAGCCGAAGTTGGTTCGTTTGCCAGCAACAAATATGACCTACATTTTGAACCTAGTTCAATCTAGACTTACCATCTCATGCTCTATTTCGATTGAACCAATTGAACGAAATCGAACAAATGAAGCGAACCTGCTTTTCTGTTACTTCTGCATATGCAAATCAAGCTAAACTGCATGAATCAGCAGTATAAAACATGTAGTAGGATTATTATTATTATTATTCTAATTGACTACATCACCGGTATGGCATTACTGCACTACCGGCTGTGAAAATTGCATTTACATCTCGAAGCATGAGATTCTGATGAATGTCTTTTTTTTTCAAATGAATTTCAATTAATTGATATTCTTTTATTCTTTCGGTCGCACATATTGTAAAATAGCTAAAATTTTTATCAACCGCAGGCACCGTCTTTTACTAATATCACACACCAGTAGCAGACATTCATAACTGTTTCCTTTTCGTGATAGCGTATACGAAATAGAACAAAGCACGCATCGTTCGTGTTGTGTTTTCTTCTTCCACGTTTCACGTGCCGATGTTGTATATATTGTCATTCTATATGGCTTTTTGAAAATTTTGACACTCATCGCTCTGTAACTGCAGAACCGAAAGTCGGATCCGGATGAAATTTCACAGTAGCTTTTGAGACAATGTGAGCTTTAGTTTAAACCAAGATTTGTGAAAAAGTCAGTTCCTTTTTTTTGGAGTTTTTATCAAAACTTCCAGTGTTTCCGGAAAAGGAAAAGAGGGGACCAGTAGTGCCGAATCAAGTTTATATACCCACAAACTAACAAGTTCTACAAACTAGAAGAATTCATCAGACAGTTTTATGGGATTTGCACCTGTTTTTGACCATCGTTCCTAAAAAAATACTCATGAAATTGGTAATTTTCCACTTATCACGCTTTAGTTCCGGAACCGGAAGTCGGATCCGGATAAAATGTTCTACAAATTTTTATTAAACAACAATAACTTCATTTGAATCTTAGTTTGTGAAAATCGGGTAAGCCATCTCTGAAAAAAGTGAGTGCATATTTTTTCCCATTTTTTATGCATATCACTCTGTATTTCCGGAACCGGAAGTCAGATCGGGATGAAATTCGGAAATTTTTTTTAAAATTTTAGTGAATATTATACCTATTTTTGTATTTTTTTTCATTTAAAAGATATTTTATTCAGGCCTATTTGCGTACAAGCTTTACGTGGCCGATTTAGCTGAGTTTTTAGATATTTTTTTTTGTATTGGATCTCGTTGTCACCCTTTTTCTAGGGGGAGAGGAGCTTCCATTTTCCTCCTGCGGGGGGGGGGGGGGCAGTTTGTTCGTGGTTCGTCTCGACATCCATTGCCGTGGTATTGTTGTTGATTTCGTTGTTAGTTGATGTAGTTGTAGATGCACCTTGTTGTACATTGTTTGCAGTTTCTGGTTGGTTGGATGGTAAGCTGTTAATTGCAGCTGGTGTACTTTGTTCTATAGGGGATACGTTGGATGGTTTCGTTGAAGGGGATGCTTGTTGGTTTCGTTGAAGGGGATGTTGTTGGTGACTGTTACAGGTGTACTGGGGTTGCTTGGGGTTGGTGTGAAGGAAGCTCCGTTGTCCTTTGATGTAGTTGCCTCCTTGTCCCGTTTATCATATGGCTTACCGTAGAGAACAGCTTTTTGGCAATATTGACATGTGGCCATCTGATTGTCATAGGTAACAAGTGATTTGCACGGGATTCTTGTATCCTGACCGAATGTCACATAAGAAGGTATAGGCCTCTTCAAGTGCATGCGTAACAAACGTATGCCATTTAGAATACCGAAGAAAAAAGTTCTTCCACTTTTCTTTTTCGATAAAGAGAGTCTCTCCATATTGGGACATAATTTTGCGGAGATAAGGATCGATGACGCTGGAGGGAAGATCATGCACACGCACTTCTATAGCACTATCTTCCATATATACTGGAATGTTGTACTTGATATTTTCATGCTCCACATAGTGCACATTATTATTGTCTTTAGCGAATTGAATTGCATCCAACTCTTTATAGAACTGGATATAAACAACATTATTGGTCTTATTGCATTGAAGTTAATGCACACGTTTAATGTCAAGATGCATTTGCTCCTTAAGCAAACCGTCAAGTTCTCGTATCGAAGGTCGAATTTTGCACTGTCTGAAGTCAACAATAATTGTATTCTTTCGTACCGGCGGTAGCTTTTGTTCGTTTGGTTCACTCATTTCGAGATCGTTCTATTGTTCACTACACAATACTGTACTTGGTTTCTTCTGTCCCGAACGTAAGCGGTTTTGTTTTATCGACTGACTTGGATGAGATGTGAAACCGAACTGACTTATTTTTTATGTTTATAGAAAAACTGACTGTCCTATAAATCTGTATAAAATCAGTATTTTTTGCGAAATCCGTATATAATTCAGTAAATTTTACCAATGTTATTTCTGAAAACGCTTTGTTTGGTATCTTTTCCCTCTTTTACTCTAACAATACATAATGATAGCGTAAAGTTTTTTTCAGATTTGCGCGGTTGATGCTAATGGTGCAGAGAATTGTCGGACGACGGGCCAATTGAAGCACTGCGGTCGGACCGATATCGTGCTCAATCGGTACGACAGTCGGGCCGATGATCGGACCGATGCTGGTCGATAAAATCCACCGGGGCGGTGAAGTGGCAGACATGTGAAAAACATGGCTATATTTTACCAAACCGTCTGCAAGTTTAGAATTCTCTCAGATTTACATAGATAAAATGGTAGATTGACAGAGATTGACATAGATAAAATGGCCACTATTTCATAAACAAGCGATTGAATTATATAAAACATTTATAGGTCTGACAAGCCAAAACTAAAATTTTGCATATAACTCTTCAATAGATTCAGAACAAAATTCTGAAAGTTATCTTAAAAGGCCTCCTTCGCATAAGGACAGGTTTATATCTTGAGGATGCTCGTATCTAAAATTAATCAAAGGGAAGGGATCAAAATAGAACCGAATAAGTTATTATGAAAGAATCTAATTGTCAATTTTTTGTCATTTGCAAACAATCTATGCGCGTATACTAAGGGAAGTTTGTAATTTGTTACTTGAATAAACTTTCAGTTTAGTGCATTCGCCATCATCTTTATTTTTGTATTTATTCCTTAATCTTTATTTTTGTATTTATTCCTTAATTTTCACTCGAATAGAGTCAGGCCCAAACTCAACTGGCTGAATGGGGAATATGAGTGAATAATAACGGCGTTTACAGAGGTGAAATTGAAAAAAAATCCACCAGCGATCCTGAAACCGCTGCTATCTTAAAATCTCGCCGAAAAACTCCAGACCATGGCGAAATGAAACAAAGATCACGATTGATATAAATGCGTTTTCCGATTATGTAACTTCTTGAGCGATAATTTACCGGAAAAAAGTTACTCGATTCACCGTTCTCTCAAATACCCGTCAATATTTTGAGGGTGCTTCCTCCACCGTGGTTTTGACTATTTAGAATTGCTCAACTAAAGTCTAAATGCAGAAAAGCTTGTCAAAAATTTCCATCGTGATTTGCTGAAGTTGTTTAAGTATATGTTCAAGAACAACCATGAATATTGGGTGGTTGGAGAAGATAAAGGTCCGAACAACACCGAAGTCACCTTGCGAAGATATGGAAAGAGGAAAATAACGTCACGACAATGACGCTCGCTTTGTTCAGATGGCAACCCGATTGAAAATGTTCGGCAGAATAGGAAGTTCCAACTCACGGAAAACCCAATGCACGATTTAGAGTAGGTGTAACACAGAATTCTAGAAATTTTGCGGTGTCCGTCCTTCGACTACACGAAAAAACTGGTTGAAAGTTAGCCTATAATGGGTTAGGTCAATGTCAGGAATGATGTAAAAGGATAGAAAAAAATGTGGCGCACTTTCTTCTGACCTGGACTGTATATAGTGCTGAAAGCTTTTTTCCAATTCCTGAGACGTGCTTCATAGATAACCCCTTAGCAGGACCGTGATATCCGTCAGCTCAAACAAACAAAGTACTGACATTGATGGATGGATTTGTAATTAGCTAAGTAGTCATCAGGAAATCGCAAAATTGAATGGTTTCAAAGTTTGAATGCGTCCCTTATCTGAAATCTTATATCTGTTTCAATGAACCATAATGTAATGAGATTTTCCAAACACCGGCTCAATTTTAGTTTTTTTTCGTTTGTCTAATTCTAATTAGCACCAAAGTGCAAAAATATCGTCCCTCGTCCATCGCTTTTATCCGATGACATTTCGAAGCGCAGAGCAACCGCAAAGAAATCCGATTCCCGGAACGGTTGCATGCCCAGATTGGTTTGCACCAGCTGCCAATACTAACGAGCATGGTTCGGTGCGATGTTGCATCTGTTGCCGATCAGTTTTTTTTTTATTTCGTTCGCTATGTTTTTGCAGCTCAACACTAATCGAAATGTTCGGTGCATTTCGAAGATTGGAAGAACACACACACACACCCACACGAAAATAAAACGCTCCATCCTCACACCACCGGAGATAATCGAAAGTTGTAAATACAAGTTCGTTTGCAACAGTTGCGATCAGCGCCACTCCAGCGTTCCGGGCAGGTCGCGTGGATCCCGCGCGTCCTGTGATGTCATTCGTTTGGCCATAATTTATCGCTCCGAAAAGTGCATTTCTGCAAGCTACACGGAACAACAGCTGCCATCTGCCCTCGTCGCCGTCCATGTCTTCTAAATGGGACACAAATTTCAAATGCAGAATGGCGTTCAGGCCGCAAATAAAACTGCAATCGAAGCCACAATTGGGAAAAAGGGAGAGGACGGGGTTGGCACACGTTTCGTGATACAGAGAAACAGTTGTCACACATTTGTTTTCTCACTCCGACAGTGGCAAGCAGATCGTTTGTAAATACGGAGAACGCAAGGGCAAATCGGTGGAAAATTTGAAATGGGAAAACGTTGTTTTTTTGGTCACATTGGCTACTGCCGGATTTCAACTGCTTGGCTCTATGAGAGACAGATACAAGAGGGAATGCTGCTTCCGGGTACCCACAGGGAAACCCGTATGCCCGTCCACCCAATGCTGATAGCTTTTTTTCATGCATTATGAATGTGTTGCTTCTGCTACACTGGATGTGCCACCGGAGAGACTGTTTTTATTTTCTTGCATGGGAACACAATGACAGAACAGAACAGTAACGTGCATTAAGGGACTCGTACTCACTGTGTTGCAACCCAATAAGAAAAGAAGAAAGTTGGAAAATTTGTTGTTTTGTACTCCCATTGCTAAAATCCGGAGCGGAAAATGATGGCATAGAAATGAGCAATAAAGTTTGACAATATTGCATTTGTAAACGGTACCGGCATTTAGCGTTGAATTGACTGCATAATAATTGGAAAGGACTTTCCAGTGATCCAGTTGTGATTGATGCGTTGTACCTCTTGTTTCGATGCCATTTTATAATCATACAGTAACAGCAATAGGTAGATTTTTCGAACGCATGATGAACAAAATTACAATAATAAGTCCGATTTGGTTGTTAGAAATGTTGACTTACGACAACACAACTATTATTAAATTCACTGTAAATTTTTGTTTTGAATATTAAGACTTTTTTTGTCGTGAATACGACTTACTTTACTATGGGGTGCCTTTTCAAAATTTACCCTCTGAGAGAGTGATAAGTTTTTGATCGTGAATATCTCTTGTTGTATCTAACGAATCAACATAATTTTTGCTACATGCTATCGGAAATATGATCACAATTTTATGATAAAATATTCAGTTGTTTGACATAACCTCAAATAATTCAAAATTAAACTTTTCTGAAATGTTTGATATAAACGAGTATCAAAGAGGATAATTCATAAGGCGCGTTTGTTTTTCTCGTATTTTGAAAGCTCATAGCTCAGTGATCTGTGAAAGGATGTATATAATCTAACTACCAATAGAATCAAAACTTTTGAACTAAAACGTGTATAGCAACAGCATTTATTTAGTATTTCAATAGTATACTATTGAAAAACCTGTCTCATTTGACCCATGTCAACACCAGCCAATCAGAACGCGTTCTGAGGAAAAGAACAAAATATCTGCTGCAGTACAACAAATCGTTCGAGAAAATGTTCCGAACAGTGCTTAATATCGTAGTGAGTTCCACAATTTGGTCCTTCTGAAAGGCAGGAATGAATCCCGTACAGTGTCCGGAGAGTTTCTTTCAATGAAATGCAAATCCGAAATGATATAATCGAAATTAAAATTCTATATGCTGCCATCTTTCTAGCCGTTATGACCGCCCATTAGTAAAAAAGCTACAAACGAAATCAAATAAAAAAAAACCTGTTTTAATCCACCTAGTGGTGTAATGATGCCTTTCTCATGTACATATAATATTGTGGTATTCTATTTGTACTTCAGGAACCGGATACTGGGACCCAGCATAGCTGGAATTGGTTTGTTTAGTTGCCTACTGATAATGACTATCGATTTTAGTAGTTTTGAGACCAGTTTAGAATTTTTTTTACGTTTTTTGTTTCGCCGGTTTAAGAGACGGTGTACAATATTGAACATACTTTACCCTATAACTCCGGAACCGGAAGTCGGATCCGGATGAAATTTAGGAATTCCGTATGGGACCACGAGACCTTTCATTTGAATCTAAGTTTGTGAAAATCGGTTAAACCACCGCTGAGAAAACCTAGTGAGATTATTTGATTCATACACACACACACACATACATACATACACATACACACACATACATACACACACACACAGACATTGCTCAGCTCGACGAACTGAGTCGAATGGTATATGACACAATTTTCACTAGTCGGTTTTTCAAGTGATTGCATAACCTTTTTATATGAGAAAGGCAAAAACAAACTTCTCAACAAAAATTGGATCAGTTTGGATTCTATCGCCACTGCGAGGAGATGTATTTTGTTTCGTTGGCAAAGCTAGTTTCGCTTTGGACAAGAGCGATTACGTCACAGCTGCCAGTTATTTGCATTGGTGAAAAAGCAACGGTGGAGAGCATTACACAAAATCAGCCGTTCTAGTGGCTCTAAAAGTTTTCTAAAGATTTATTAGGATTTGTTGTTCGCAAATCGAAGGAAAATATCCTCAGTTTAGTGCAAATCTAGAACAGTTTGATTTGATTTTTGCACTTTTCGCTGTGTGAAAATCACAGTAATCTAGATCAAGTGAAGCCTTCTTTGTTTTTGCGAAAAATGTGGAAAAGTGGATTGCTTGCATAGTTCATACAATTGATCAACTAATTGATATTCGGAAGTGTTAAGGAACATGTCAGTTGTTTTCGTATTCACGATATCCAGTTATGTCTCTGACATTACCCACCCGCCTTTTTTATTTTCATAAATACAAATCCAGCTCAATGTGAATTATACTTTCGAACAAATTTTTTTTTTTGAGAATTCGAGATGCCCTGAAAAGCACCGTTTAATTTGTTGGTGATGAGGGTTGCTGATCCAGTATTTTCTTCGAAGGTAAAGAAGAATCAGAAGAATTTCGGTGAAAATGATTGCCAACCAGGCTATCTGAGCGGCACATAAAATAAGTCCACAAACGGATTACTTGTCGAAGTGTACTGCAACCTACTCTACGACGTTAACTAATCGCACAAAATGCAAATCGGCCCAGTACTGATTGTGGTTGTGGAAATGGTTCTGTTTAAATAGTACTGTTAATGTAATGCGAAGTGCAAAGTGAGCTTATGTATACGAAGATGCCGTCTGGGTAAGTGGAGCTCTGATAGAAAAGGGACATTGTTCATTATTAATGAAAGTTTCGACTTCCAATTATCTGCAGAGTTATCAGATATACGATTTTTCCAGTATTCTACTGATTTTCATGTACATTAGTAGTGTACATCATGTACATTAGAATTTAATATAGATATGGCAAAAAATACTGATTTTGTAAAATTTTTTAAGAAAGTCGGAGTTTTTCAACTTAATATTACAGAAAGTTTGTTTATCATGTGATGACAGAGGAACGTGATCAATCGGACCGATTCCGGTCAACAAATTGCATTGGGATAATGCGGCGTTTACACTAGAAATGGGTAGATAAATAGATCCAGCGGGAGAACCGTTCAGTACTGCAGAGTTCTATTGAAAGAACTAGTTCTCCAGAGCCGTTCGTTCGTTCTTTCGATAGTTGGTATTTTTGTGCAAAGACCAAACGAGAACTTAGTTTTATTAGGTTATGCGAGCAAAAACAAACTTTCTTGGACTCGAAAAAAGAACTGTTGATCATTTATTCTTTCACAAGAACTACTTCTTTTGAACCGTTCGCGAACGAATTGTTAATCTCACACTATCACTGGTTGCCAGCATGTTGGTGCAACTGGAAATGTTTACGCCTTTTGCTGGTAATTTGTTACAGGCAAAATATATAAAAATTATGATAGAAAAAAACATTTAAATATATCCTTTAAGTACTTAAATCATCATTCTCATTTTTTATATTCACGTAAACGAATGCTTTTAACTTAGAAAAAAATGAAATCCGTACCAGAAGCACAATTTTTAAATTCCGTCGCCATCTTGAATTTCTTCACCAGCATCGCTTGCCAGCATGAAATTCAGAACGATTTGAAATTTTCATGCTGACAAAAACCAGCAGCTGGCAAGCGTTTACATTATGGCAGTCAGCAGAAGTTCAAACGGGGTATCAATCATTAAAAACCTGCGTAAGTTGAACTCATTAACTGCTGAACTTTCAGAACGCACCTCAAGTTTGTAGTACATGTTCAAACTTTGTGCATTCTGTACATTCATTACACTCATGCGTCTTATTTGTCATCAGTTGCTCTCTCCTCTGGACAGATTCTTGCAGATTCTATATAATAATTATGTACTGAACTCTGAAAACTTTAACGGACTTTTTCTATGAACAAGGAGAAAAAACTTTACAGAAAAATTTCAATTATCTGGATATATTTAGGCACTTCAATGAATGCAATAAAGATAGAAATAATTTACTCTGGATTGAATTACATTTTTTCATGTTAAACAATGAAAATCCGTTTGAATAGTAAAGAATCGCCCTAACATAAACTATGCAATAGTTGATATAAAAAATGTTTTAATCCACCTAATGGTGTAATGATACCTTTCTCATATCAATCATACTATCATGTATAATACTGTGGTATTCTTTGAAACAGTTTCTTCAATTCTTGAAAGAATATTTGGAGTTGGTTTGTTTAGCCATCTACTGATAATGACTACCGAGTGGAGTAATTTTGAGGCCAATTTATAAAATTGTTACCGTTTTTTTTTGTTTCGTCCCTTTGAGTAATGGTATAAAAGTTTTAGCACACTTTACCCTTTAATTCCGGAACCGGAAGTCGGATCCAGATGACATTTAATAGTTTTGTAGAGGATTATAAAATCATTCATTTGAATCTAAGTTTGTACTAATCGATCATATCATCTCATAAAAAGGTTAATACACAAATTTTCGTTTTTTTTTTGAATACTCTATTTCACACGGACCCGAAGTCAGATCAAAACAAAATTCAGAAAAATTCATTTGAATCTAAGATCGTGAAAACCGGTGTAGCCGTTTCAGAGAGAAGTTAGTGCAAAAATAAACGTTACATACACACATACACACACAGACATTTTACGTGCTCGGTTTTCACAGTGATAACATAACCTAAATAAGTTATAGGGGGAGACGGGATAAAGCGCAACCCCCGGGCAAAACGCATTCCATGCTTTTTTCTGAAGGTTCCAAATTTTCACAATTTGAAGCCGAAAGTTTATCATGACAAGATATAATTATAACATTTTGGTAGCTATGGATTATTCCTATCTATAAAAATAAATTTGTAATTTTTTTGTGTTCGTTCCATAGTAATTTTCTAGAGTTATGAAAATGATTTTAATTATGTAACTAGTGAATTTCTTTGCCAATCCTTCGTTTTTTTACATTCAGTTCTTATACAGATGATGTATTTGCAATTAAATTGAACAATCGTCAAAGATGTCGTCTCATGTTTATGGGGGCAAAATGACTCGAATTGTGTGGGGCAAAATGCTGAGGAACTCACTCATAGAAATTATTCATAAGTTATCAATTTAAGGAATAATAGTAAACAAACCTACATCTCGAAAATACGAAAAAACTAATGCTTTATTTAAATTTAGAGAATAAACTTTATATGGGCGCATTTTACCCTGTTTTGGCCGTGCGTTTTATCTGGTTGTTTTGATGAATGATGACTCGTTGTTTAAAATCATCCTGTTTCTATGTTCAGATGCCTATGACTTCGCGTAATTTAAAATATATGTTCTTCATGTTTTTTACTATCGGACGTTTCGCCCCACACAATTTGAAGGCGTTTTTAAAAATAAGATATTTCATGTATTTTTCAATGCGTACTGCGAGTATTTGTTCGTAAATATGAGAAATGATGTTGACATTTTGTTTTCTTTCCTTAGGGAGTGTGTAGAACCCCATCTTCCCCTACGGATTTATATTGATTTTTTTTTCCTCTACCACCCCCGCGATATTAGATAGAATACGGAAATTCAGTGCACACGATCTGGACTGGAAATTGTCCCAGGGTCGAACTAAAAATTGAACCTCGCAATTACTGGGAGCTGAGTCTGAAGTAAATATTGCTTATATTATTCAGCACAAGTGAATAGCATTTTAAATGGTCCATAGAATATTTTGATTCGGACCAGGACCAGAACTCAATCCATACTCCAGGTGTAGAATGAAGTTTCTGCCACGGCGAAGAAAAACTTATGTGTATTGCCTATGAAATAATCGTATTTATGGAAAAAAAAATCGGCATTTACCCTCCTGTACGTTTTGACTTATTGATTTGATTAGCTCAGAGTACAGTTCTGAATTTGAGCGATTTATTTTCTTTGCATATGCAGATACAAGCGAGAATATCTGATGGTAGATTAACTTTGCCGTTTGCATCGAAAAACTGATAATGGTTCCTAACAATGTTCAGCAACAGAAAATTTTCATTTTCATTTTAGTTCTTTCAAGAATAAAAAAGGACCCTAAAACACAGTATAAGATATTCTTTTCCATTAAAATGCTGGCGTCAATATCAATTTATTTTGTTCGCAGCTCTTCGAACTGGCAATTACTTTACTTTCTTTTGCCCCGCCTTTTCTACTTGTATGCCAAAAAATGTTAGTTCTGGAAGCGAAGAAAAAACGGTTGAACAATCCACACAATCATTGAACTAATGAGTACGATTACGATACATAACATATGGATCAACTATATTGATACATAGATGGCGTTTCCAACAAAATACGGGACAAAAATTGGTCATATATTCCAAAATGGACCTCACTCTCTTTGCTCAGTTATGGCTTGACCGATTTTCATAAACTTAGGGTAAAATGGATGGCCCTGTGGTTCTATATAAAATACTGAATTTTTTCGGATGTGACAACAAATTTTTAAACGATGATGTAAATGCAAAAATGATGTAAGAATCTTCTGAATTCGAGTAAAATTTGTCACCCGAACCCGAAAGTACCTGTAATAGTGGAAATCACTTCGTGTTCTCCTGGATGTACTAAGTACGTTTTAAAAAATAAACCATATTTGCGTATAGAACTAAAGAGCTGCAACTTCACATCCAAAGAGCGGCACGTCGATTGCAAACCGCAGGTTACCGACCTCTTATTTTGATAAATCATTAACCCTCACCTTTGCAGCGGTATGAGGCGAGATCACAATCATCATCAAAATTCTTTGCTCTATCCTCCGACTCGTCCCGAGTTCAGCATCAGTCAGGCGCGTGGCATTAAATGCTTTTCCCGATTATCATAATGATCGCATGTGTGAAAATAATCGTAATCAACGTTTTTTTTTTCTTTTCAGCGTTTAACAAAGATGTCAAAAATCATCACTTCACTCTGTTTTCCATGCAAGGAGCTGTTCATTCAAGTCTCTAATCGGCACGCAGTCATTCCATTTCTATCGCACCAGGCCTCAGGCTTCGTACCAAAATAATCCACATCAAGAGCAACGACAACAACAACAACAACATCGACAAACATCAGCCAATGGCATTCCTCAGCCGAAGAATTAGTCTCATTTCCATACATCCATCCATCCATCCAGCAAACGAGCTCTTGTTCCGGTTCTTAAGCCGTGTGCCGTGTGGTGGCTTTATTTCAAGTTTACTCAGCCTCACACTGAATCGTAGGCTGTGGAGCTTTTTCACACTTCACCCGGTTTCGGTTGGAGGATGCGAATGTTTTTCTTTCATTTTGTTTTTCTATTCGCACTCCCCATCCCTCCTTCGTCGCCGTAGTATTTTCTGCTGCCTCCAATCGCCGTGGTTTTTTTTTGTTCGTTACTCAAGGTTTGCGTTTCACATATCTCATATTGCCTCCCGTTGGGAAGCGCAACGAGTTACGACTTTTTCAGCTGTCGGCTTTATTTCAGCCCATTTCATCGAACTGTGCGCCGGTCGTAACATCAACCGGAACGGCAACAGGAGCAGCAGCAGCAGCACCATCAGCAGAACTGTACTTAACTCCCGACGAGAGGGATAAAAACAAAAGCCCCACTCGTTCGGTGGGGAAACACAACCACGTCCGGTTGCTGGGATTGCATCTCCTGGTGAAGCACAAAGCTATGAACATGAAAATGGTTTTCGTTTCACTTGTGTGAAAATGGGACAGCGACACTGTAAGCAAAAATATTCGGCCCAAACTAGCGCGAGGTGCACCACGAAGCTTTTACCGGGATTATAGGTTTTTAGGCTGTGTTGTTTTAAGGTGTGCACACAGCAAAATCTAGTACATTGCTAATTTTATCGTCATCAGTGTTGGGAAAAATCAAAATTTCAAAAAACTCACTGAAGAAAAGCAATGTTGCGCATATTTTCCGTGTAACTAATTCATTCATCCATCTTCAGTGCGCATATCTTATGTTACTTACACTTACACAACGTTGAACTATTCACTGCACGAAAGAGAGAAAGGTGAAAATGAATGAGCAATAATCGTAGAGAACTCAAATCTACTAATACATTTATCGCTGCTGGTATACTTCGTGCATGTTCGTTCTATACATTCGTTTGTCATTCGTTCATTTACTTCACTTCACGAAGCATTCTTCATCTAATAAATTCATCATATCTCGTGAGGTAGCAGCAATGGGGGAGTGCTGGGATATGGTTCATCATACACACACACACACACACACACATACACACACACACACACACACACACACACACACACACACACACACACACACACACACACACACACACACACACACACACACACACACACACACACACACACACACACACACACACACACACACACACACACACAATACTATGGTACTAATGCAGGGGGAAACGCCTTGATTTGCTTGTTTCAAAGACAGCACGAACGATCATCGCGAATTAGGTTTTAGTGATGATCGCTGCATGAATATTCGTTCCACATTCGCGTTAAGTCATTCGGAGGTATGTTAAATGCGAATAACAACTGCAAGAAATAGATCTTCATGCGAGCAACGAAGCAGCGTCGGCTTCGTTCACACCCGAATATACGGACAAGTTCAATTATCAGAGCGATTCTCGAACATAGGCGAAGGGAAGCGAGCGATGATCATTGGCGTTCGTTGCATTTTTGATATTCAACCAACATTGAAGAAAAGTGCACTACTGATTTTTTGCAAACGCGAATCCCACTGAAACGGATCAAACACGGTAAAATATTAGTTGTGAAAAGTTTACTAGCGAACATTCTACTCGATGATATTTATGAAAAAAATTCATGCAATAAATATATCGCATATGACTCTCGAACAGAAGATTTTTGGGAGATTAATTTGCATAGCCATTATATCACAACCCTTTGCAGAATACATGATGCATAAATTCGCCGATGAATAAAAACTAGAGCTTTCTGGAAATGTTCGGTGCGCGTAGGGTGGTTGAAATTAGAAAAAAAGCTAGACTTTAAGTACTTGCAAATTGATGCTCTATTGATAAGTGGATCAATAGTGGTGCTGCCTTTTTGTGGAATTTATTCAGCAACGTCGTGGTGGTGCAGTAATATCATTAATAAAAGCATCAAGTGCTGTGATTAATAAAATTACCCTATTTAACTTGAATATCATACGCATAAGTAACAGGAGCACAGGATCTACACCAATTCAAATGCACAGGATCCCCACCAATTCAAACACTGCGCCTGCTGTGTCCTCGAGACATGTAAAATGCTGTGCTCCTGTTACTTCTGTAAATCAAATTCATGCTGAATAGCGTTTCGTTGGGTTTAATCTAAATAATACAGTGTAGTTGGAATGATGATTAAAATTATTGTTCATATTGACCACCCTACGTGCAGCGAAAATATCGAAGGAATTATTTCTCAGTTGCGAGTTTATTCTGCAGAAATATTATTTATTTATGAAAGTATAACAATTGAATCTTGCATGAACCACTTCGGTGTCGAACTGAGGCGTAGTGGAAATTTAGCTTCGAAATACCATCGTAGACTCTTTGCCTCGATTATCGCTTTAGCTCATCATCAAGTTTTGCTGACACATCAACAAGTTTTGCTGACACAAAAAATCACTTGTGAACTTCAAGGTTCAGAGTTTCGTGGATGCTTGTTTCACTGATGAAAATCTCGGAATTGACTTTTTCAGTCAGTGACTTTTTTCTAAGAAAATCTTTTGTAGTGATTTTGTTACGAGTGATAATGAAATCAACTAAATGGGGTAAACCGGACAAGAAAATTTGTTTTTAGATTGTTTTTTAACATTTACGTTACTAATAATTAAGATAAAAATAATATTTAGTTGGGCTACAAGTCACTATAGACAGAACAAAATTTTATCCGCAATAAATATCTCATTGAGAAGGTGAAAACAATCATTAAACCAAAATGTTCACGCTTTCCCCTATTTTAATAATTATTACTATGCAATTCTTAAAAAAAAAGTTTTCTTTGAATCTTGAATAAATACAAGAATGAAGCCAGTGCGGAACCGACCTAGTTCAAATCAGTTTGTTGGGACATTAAGTCAATAAAATTAAATTTGTTATCAGTTTGGACCTAAATCAAGATACATTTTCCGATTCTTTACATCGTCACTCTA
This sequence comes from Malaya genurostris, assembly GCF_030247185.1. Lineage (NCBI taxonomy): Eukaryota > Metazoa > Arthropoda > Insecta > Diptera > Culicidae > Malaya > Malaya genurostris. The sequence goes on along the minus strand of NC_080572.1, from coordinate 229,380,111 downwards.
AATAATGGATTGTAATTTTAAACACACATCACTCCGAAATTCTGGAATCGGAATTCGGACCCGAAAAAAATCAATTAGCCATCTAGAAGTTTGAAACTGGTTTGTACTAAGCGCACGTGACTGTTTTTAGTTTATTTTACGTTTCGTCTTTGAATCATCAGTGCGTAGCAGTTCATGTTGAACTGCCACGCCACTCAGCAATTCAACATAAACCGCTAAACAGCCGTAAAGTTATTTCTACTGGTACCAATTATACTGCGCATGTGCGCTTAGTACAAACCGGTTCCTTGGAACCAAAACTCTAGATGACTACTAGCTGAAAATGACCAGTATGGCGTAAGTTTCTTTACATTCGAGACTTCGTCATTAAACACTCTGTGCCTCTTGTCTCGAGTAAAGATAACTTTACATTGCGGTTTATGTTAAATTGCTGAGTGGCGTGGCAGTTCAACATGAACTGCTACGCACTGATGAGTCAAAGACGAAACGTAAAATAAAAATAAAATCATTAGCAGTTTATTAGATCTTCCATTTGAGTACCTAAGTTTACGAAAATCGGTTAAGTTAAGTTAGTTAAGATCAGTTTTAATATTCTCAGAATACTTTTTCCGGTACTTCCGGAAACTGTAACTAGAAACTTATACAACCAAAATCGGTTCGTTTTGCCAGCAACTAAAACGAAGCTCAATTTGAAGCCGTTTTAATCCAAATTAAGAAGAATTCGGGATTCGGATGAAATTCAACAGCAATTTATGAGACCGTAAGAGCTTTCATTTGAGCCTAAGTTTGTAAAAATCGGTTTGGCATCTCTGAGAAAACTGAGTGAGTTCCATTTTAGAGTTTTCGAACCCCATTTCTGCTACTTCCGGAACCAAGGACTTGGTTCGGAAATCAATTTTTTGGGCCAAAGAATAATGAAACGTTGTTGCGCGAATTATATGACTAATTGAAAGGAATTTATACGTCGCCATGTAAATAAGTATGCACGTGAAATTGAATTTATTTTACTTATCACCATGTAATTCCGGAACCAGAAGTTCAATCCGAACAACATTCTATGCGATGCAGTAGGAAAATACGACCTTTCTTTTGAATATAAGTTTGGTGAAATCTGCGAGAATCAAGTGCATATTTTTCCCACATATCCACACATACATACGTACATACCGACGTTTCGCGATCTAGATAAGCTAATCCGAATGGTATATGACACTGGCCATCCAGGACTTCGTTACAAAGTCGGTTTTCACAGTGATTGCACATCCTTTCTATATGAGAAAAGCAAAAACCGGGAACGTCGCTTTTGCATTAGTTGAAGCCAAGGAACATCGCAGAAAAAGACGTAAAAACTCATTTGAAATGAGATGTGCTGCCCCATTGCTACACATTCACCGGATATTGCTCCATCCGATTTCTATTAATTCCAATCCATGGCGCATGGGTTGTCAGGAGTAGCACTTAAAAAACTATGAAATGACTGAAACTTGAATCGATTCATACACCGAATTTGAAGAAAACATTTTTCTTCAACGCTTCATCAGAAAGATGTCAAAATGTAGTTTTTTTTCATGAGATAACGAAATACGAGACTCAAATTGATATTCCCGAGGTTATGCGGTTTTTTGTGCTGTCCGTTTCACCGCATAAAAAACACTAGAATTTAATTTACATAAATTTTCACAATCAATACAATAACAATAATCGTATTATAAGGAAGTGTATAATTTTTGTTTGAATTCAATAATACAGTTGACCACAAAGCACTATTTTGTTGTAAAATTGTCAGTAAAATCGATTTCATGTAATGCACGAAACGCTATCATGTTAATTTTACCCCAGGATCCTTTTTTGTACTGTATTGTATTCGAACCTAACTATATAACATAAAACCGAAGTACTTGCAGAAGAGCAAATAGAGTGTTTCTGATGTAAAAAAGTGTAATAAATAGTCTTAATGACAGCAGCAAACTCGTTCTACCGTTTTACCCCATTTATTTTCTAGTTATAATATTCCGTTGAAATATGATCTACAATCAAAAAGCAGATCCAAAACGATCTCTCAATATTGATTCATTTTACGCACAAAACATCTGTGATCCAATTAAATTTAATGGGGGTGACAGTTGTAGCCTGTTTAACCCGTTTTACCCCAAATTATTTCATAAGACGTATCCTTGGTATTATTTTCTTTGGCATTCCGAAAGGAGGCTGATTGCGGTTGATGGACATCGATTGATATTACGAAGAAAGACCTAAAAGTAAGATTACAAAATGATTCAATGACCACACGAATCTTGTTATTCCGTTTTACCCCAATTTATTTCATGTCGCATTCATGGATAAAACGATACAGCACGATTCATGCAATTATGGAAACTATCCGTTGACTATTTTTTGAGTATGATCAGTATCTAACGGGGAAACAGATTGGAAAACCGACATGTGAACACAATGATGTAATGAAAACCGCGAAAATGTTACCGCAGAGACGGGACTCGAACCCGTAGCTAACTCCTACCCGGGAAAATTGTTTTCACCAATTAAACTACCCTGCATATGAAAACACATGAAGAGAAAGTTCAATTGATTGGACGAAACTAAGCATGCTTCGCTCTACTTAGCCACTACGGTATTCACTTACAGTCCCGATGGATGAAACTATCGTGTGTTATCCCATAGATAGCGAAATAGACAAAAACAAAAGTCTCAAATCAGTATCGTGCGGCAAGAACAGATGGGTAGAAATAGACTCGTGATCATTGTATGTGTTTCTGTTGAATTTGTTTCCATCGATACGGGACTGTAAGTGAATACCGTAGTGGCTAAGTAGAGCGAAGCATGCTTAGTTTCGTCCAATCAATTGAACTTTCTCTTCATGTGTTTTCATATGCAGGGTAGTTTAATTGGTAAAAACAATTTCCCCGGTTAGGAGTTAGCTACGGGTTCGAGTCCCGTCTCTGCGGTAACATTTTCGCGGTTTTCATTACATCATTGTGTTCACATGTCGGTTTTCCAATCTGTTTCCCCGTTAGATACTGATCATATTAAAACTAGCTCAAGACGGCTTTACGTCTTAACAAAGCCTAAAACAAAATCGTATTTTTTGAGTTTTTTTTGTGAAACATAGACCATAATTGATCTTGTTTTACCATAATTGAGCCAAACAAACGATCAGTAGAACTTTTATTTTTGTAAATTCATGGAAGAGGACGGCTTGGGGTAAAACAGAATACAATTATTTGCGGCCGATATTATTACGAACAATCCATTTATCGAACTTATGAACATGTCAGAAGTATCTTCGGATTAGTCGACTTACTTTACTATGGGGCGCCTTTTCAAAATTTACCCTCTGAGAGAGTGATAAGTTTTTGATCGTGAATATCTCTTGTTGTATCTAACGAATCAAGATAATTTTTGCTACATGCCATCGGGAATATGATCACAATTTTATGATAAAATTTTTAGTTGTGCGACATAATCTCAAATAATTCAAAATTAAACTTTTCTGAAATGTTTGGTATAAACGAGTATCAAAGAGGATAATTCATAAGGCGCGTTTGTTTTTCTCGTATTTTGAAAGCTCATAGCTCAGTGATCTGTGAAAGGATGTATATAATCTAACTACCAATAGAATCAAAACTTTTGAACTAAAACGTGTATAGCAACAGCATTTATTTAGTATTTCAATAGTATACTATTGAAAAACCTGTCTCATTTGACCCATGTCAACACCAGCCAATCAGAACGCATTCTGAGGAAGAGAACAAAATATCTGCTGCTGTACAACAAATCATTCGAGAATAATGTTCCGAACAGTGCTTAATATCGTAGTGAGTTCCACAATTTGGTCCTTCTGAAAGGCAGGAATGAATCTGGTACAGCATCCTGATAGTTTCGTTCAATGAAATGCAAATCCGAAATGAAATAATCGACATTAAAATTCTATAAGCTGCTATTTTTAGAGCCGTTAGGACCGCCCATTAGTGAAAAAGCTACAAACGAAATAACGTAAAAGAAACCTCTTAACAAAAATTGGATCAGTTTGGATTCCATCGACACTGCGAGCAGATGTATTGTGTGTCGTTTGCAAAGCTAGTTTCGCTTCCGACAAGAGCGATCACGTCACAGCTGCTAGTCGTTTGCATTGGTGAAAAAACAACGAAAAGGGGACAACGGTGGAAAGCATCGCTCAAAATCAGCCGTTCTAATTGCTCTAAAAGAACTTCTAGAGAACTATTAGGATTTCTTCTTCGCAAAGCGAAGGTAAATATCCTCAGTTTAGTGCAATCTAGAAGAGTTTGATTAGATTTGTGCACTTTTCGCTGTGTGAAATTCACAGTAATCGAAATTAAGTGAAGCCTTCTTTGTTTTTGTGAAAAATGTGAAAAAGGTGAATGCTTGTATAATTCATACAATTCATCAACTAATTGATATTCGGAATTGTTAAGGAACATGTCAGTTGTTTTCGTATTCACGACATCCAGTTATGTCTCTGACATTACCCACCCGCCTTTTTTTTTTTCAGAGTTTCACAGAACAATTCGAAGTAAAGTTTGAAAAGAGAGATTATAGCAAAACGGGCATAATGGTGAATTTTGCGGATCTTATAACTATCATCATTTGATTTTATGGTTAATTTTGCTAAGAAATACTAACATTGAAAATATTTGCTTAGGTTTTTTATAGAATTATTGAGCAAAGTCGCGTTTTCTGATCGTTTTTTCCCCACTGTAAGTTTTAATGAGGCATAAAAGTCTTAACCAAGCAGTTTCTTCAGGTTATCTTTCACAATTGTTTCATCGTCTAAAAACCTAGAGTCGTACAGGTTACGCTTACGCTCTTGTTTTCGAACTTCCTGTTTCCTGCTTCTTGTTTGGGTTTTTGTCTTTCTCATAAAGAAAGGCTATGCAATCACTAGAAAAACTGATTTTTCCACCAAGGGCCGGAGAGCCCAGTGTCATATACAGTTCGATTTAATTCGACGAACCTAAAAAATGCCAGTGTATGTGTGTGTGTGAGAGAGAGAAAGAGAGAAAGAGTGCGTGCGTATGTCTGTGTATGAAAGTAACAAAACTATGAACTCACTTTTCTCACAGTTGAATGGTTGAACAAATTTTCACTAGCTTTGGTTCAAATAAAAGATCTTATGGTCCCATGAATTTTTATTGAATTTCAATTGGATCCGATTTCCGGTTCCGGAGTTTCGGGGTGATATGTCAAAAATTGAGTTAAAAATGTGCACTCAATTTTCTCGGAAACGGCTCAACCGATTTTCACTGACTTAGATTCAAATGAAAGGTCTTATAACTTTTGTTGAGCATTTCATCTAGATAAGACTTCCAGTTCCGGAACTGTGTTATAAGTGTAAAATTAAATGTAAATGATAAGTGTAAAATTTTCAATTTCGTGAGTATTTTTACACCAACGATGGTAACAAACAGGTAAAAATCCCATAAAAGTTACTGAGCATATAAACCTAATTAGCGAAGAAAAACTCCAAAAGTTGAACTCACTTCAATTTTTCAGCGATATTTGAACCGTATTCACTAATCTTGATTTAAATTAAAGCTTACATTGTCTCAAACTCTACAGTGAAATTTCAAACTTCAAATGTTTTAATCGTCATATAAAATTACGATACAAATAAGGTACATGCTGGTACGGAATAAGAAAACACAACACGTCTTTACGAACGATGCACATAGGGCACTTTATTTATTTCATGAAGAAAACGAAAATCCTACACCGAAGCTTTTAAAATTTGGTTTAAAAACACAACCGAGTACATCAGCACCGTAAACACGCAACCAAGACTTTTCAGTCTCGTTGAATAAACCAGAATAACGGTGCGGCTACGAATGTCTGCTACTGGTGTTTGATTTTGAAAAAAACACGGTGCTTCGCCGCTTTTAAAAATATTAAGAATTTCAAATTCATCTGACTTCCGGTTTCGGAATTACTAGTTGATTAATGTCAAAATTTCTGATTACTTACTCACTATGCTGAACTATTTTGACAAACTTAGGTCTTATGGCCCCAAAAAAAAACTAAAATTTCATCCGGATACGGGTATCGGTACCGGAATTACAGGGTGAAGAGTGTTGAAATTTTTTTATCGTCACTTAAAGCTACGAAGCAAAGCACGTAAAAAAAATTCTAAACTGGGTTCGAAACTGTTTCAATCGTTAATCATTTCCGACTCCGGAAGCACCTGAAATAGTTTTCAAATTCGCCAAAATGTAACTAGTAGAAGGTCTTATGGTCCGATATAAAATTTCTGAATTTCACTTCCGGTTCCAAAACTATTGGGTTAAGCGTTTAAAAATGTTTACCGCCACCTAAAGCGACGAAGTAAAAGAAGGAAAAATTCTTTTTAAATAGGTGTTGAAATCTGTTCCAATTTGTAGGTCATATTTGTTGCTTGCCATACTGACCAAATTAAGCTATTCCGGTGCTCGGAATCCGGTTTCGGAAATATTGAAAATAGTGGTCAAAAACTGCAAAAAGAATTTTTTCCCCAAGATGGCAAAATCGATTTTCACAAACAGTTTTTCAACAGTTTCAGACAGAATTCCTGAATTTGTTGTAGAGAGAGTAAATAGGATTTGCAGATTTCTCTATATTACGCCTGAACAAACTTTCCTGTTTCTATTCAATGCACAGTTTTTTTCGAATTTCACAGTAATATTTATGATGGTATTAGTAATATGAGAAAGGCATCATGACACCACTAGGTGGGTTAAAACAGGTTTTTTTCACCTTCAACGAACTACACTTTGTTCAGTTTTTGCAATGACTGAGTGGAAGCAGATATTGGAGAAGGAAAATGAAAGAAAAACTTACAGTAAAGATGATTTTTTGGAAAAAGATACGCTCAGAGACAGAACTCGAACCTGCGTTCTTATGCATTCCGTGCATACGCGATACCATTTCGCCACCCTAAACCTTGTGATAGACACAGCATGAAAACACGGTTAGGCATGATTGAACGTACATCGAACATGGTCTACATCCTGGCCGTCTCCCGGCCGGAACCATACATCCAAACATCCTCTCTGTTCATCAAACACTTCCCACTCTATACAAATTTTCCGTTCAAGCACTGAGTAGGAGAGTGTATTTATAATCGCTTGGCACCTGCTCTACTGGTGCCAGTCGCTGGTTGGATATCGTCAGCGACAGATCATATGACTATATTTTGTTGCTTTATTCATTTTTTGAAGCATGAGTACGACGGTTGGACCTTTTCTGTCACATCTAGGATGAAGAAGCTCGGATTTCGCTGCTTCAGCCTTTGCAGGGTCGCCGAGAGAAAATTCGGGCCCGGGTGCAATCAATTAGGAAACATTGGAAGCATGGGAATATCATCGTATCAACACATTTTTAAATACAATACTTTAACAAGATTATTCGCAAACCAAATTTGTTTCGATTTTTGATATTTTGTTTTATTATGAAGAATGAAAAAACAATTTTGTATCCGGGTCCGGTTCCTTCCTACTGAGCCTATGCTCTGCGTTTCGCTGGAAATGGAAGTTGTCATACCGCTTGCTGCCAGATTTGACACACAATGACAATGCGTTAGCGGTGTTGGTTACATCTTTATATTGAAAATAAAAAAAACCGCAACCAGATTTGGATGTGCACATACCACACGGTTACAGTCATCTGGTCAACCCGGATAAATTAAAGTTATATTTTAATTAAGCATAAAATTGGCTAGTAAAGTGGATCAATAAATTGACATAATTGAAACAGATATGCGTAATTGTAGAACACATTACTTTTTATCCGTTAGGATGGGGGGAAAGGGGGGTAGGCAAAAAGAACAAAGCGGCATCCCATCGATTTATCGCGACCTCCGGTGGGTTGGGGAATTTGAACATGAACATGTGAACACTTATTTTTCTGATTCAGAACTCAGAATGGGAAATTCATATTTTCTCCTGAGCAATCGAATAGGTAATCCTGCATCAGAATTGGAATGTCATTCACGGTTATACGTTTTGTGTTTCCCAAACGGGAAGAGTAAATCGTATTAAACTTCAAAAGACACTTCACATGAATAATCTATGGACATCAAAGCGGTTTACGAGATTGGAATTTTCGCGAAACCGGAAACCCACCCACCCACGTGCGGCATCTAAACAAGATCAGAACGTTAATCATTCCACCAGCATAACAACTAATAACACACCAAATATGAGGATTCCAGTGGAAATATTAGCAGAACGATGCTCCACGGATTCACGTCTTTCCATTCAATTCGATGCAAATTAGCATATAGCCAGCCGGTCCGCAGCGCATAATGTGATTCCTGTCGGTTCGCTTGCTCGGTTCTGTCGGTGGGGATGTGAGAATTCCAGTTCGAATCCGTTGTATGGCAGTGTTGTTGCGTTCATATGATGATGTCCTCGTCGACGGTTGAGCAGCTATCTGCCGGCTCAGTTCGCTCGCGCGGAAAAATCCATCGACAATCAGCGCACCTTGTTCAGAGCCCCACACCGAACCGAACTAAGCCCGTCAGCACGGATCCGGCTCTTTTCCTTCCCAGGCCATCCTGAGGCGTATCTAATTCGTTGGCAAAACGACAAAAAAAACCATAGCACACATTCTGCCTAGTTTAGCAATGGAGAAAACCTATCTGGCCCGCTGGAAATACCGAGTGGAAATGGGTTGAGTGGGGAATTTTATGATTACCTACCGAGCGTGAAAGCAATGCAAGTCGTTCTCTACTGAACGACTACCGAAGTCAATGGAATAAGATTTCACTGCATGGGCATGTGAGTTGCTGCTGACTGCTCAGTACATTCATACAGGAGATCCTCGGCGTGATGTACGTAACGAGAAAAGGTAACGAGAAATCATTCCCATTTTTGGATTAAATGCTTCTGTGTTTTTCGGGATCTTTTGAGGCCGCTCGACAAAGGAGATTTTAATGGGTACCGAAAATTTCCTGCATCAAACCCAGCTAGTCCTGCATATCATTGCATCCGGCGCAGTTGCTGAGGTTTTGTTCAGGTAAAGGGGCCACGGTCTGTGTACTCATTCAAGTGGGTACGGTAGAAGATATTTCGTTGGGAAACTGTGAAGGGACGGATTCAACAGCACGGAGAGCGGTTCTATCGAATTAAGCGCTAAGGTTTTATCATGCGGTAAATTTTGAATACTACATTGGAATGAACTGAGCTGAAATACGACGGCTTTCTAGTTATGCAGATGTACTGTAAGTTATGCTGGCTTACGATCTATTGGATTAGTTCGGAAGGTAGTTCCTATCGCATGCCGTTCCTTGAGTCTGTGGGTCTTTCGTGGGTGTTTCGTCCGCTAGTGAAAGTACTATTTTGCATGAAGCACGAGTGAGACATTGATATTAGTGAAAAAAAGTGTGTGTCTTTGGCTTTGATGTTTCAGTAAGGCTTAACATGGTATCGCAGTGCTGCAAGAATAACCGACAACCAAAGTTTTGTACTGTATCTTGAAATTACAAGGAAAAACAAGGTGACTCTTTAAAAATTAAAATTAAACGACTTATGGTTCCATACAAAATTTGTGAACTTTATCCGGTTCCGACTTCCGATTCTGAAAATACAGGGTGAAGAGTTTTTAAAATTCAAACCGTCATAGAAGATGACGATACCACAAAATCATCAAATTAGGACTCAAAACTATTCCGATTTATTCGTCATGTTAATTCATGGCCATACAAACCGTTTTGTGTAATGCTAGTTGTCTCACGTTTAGATTCAATTATTAATTTCAAAGTTTAAGACAATTTTTCATTTCGATTTGACTTGCAGATTCGAAATTATAGGGTAATAAGTGATTACAATTTTGGAATGTCGCTTAAAACGACTTGCACATTGATAAAAAAAACCTGTTTTAATCCACCTAGCGGTGTAATGATGCCTTTCTCATTTTAATTTTCTCTTATATATTGCAGCAGAAATTCCTCGAAATACTATAATTTAAAAATTTCAGAAAATAATTTTGAAGATTTCAGTTGCATAATACTACTACATTGATACACTACATTTGAGTTGAAAAAGTAAAGTGAGCTCCATTTTATCATATTTGATTATTATTGCCAGTACTTTCGGAACCGAAAGCTGGATATCGGTGTAGTGACATTCGGTTCATTAAACCATACACTACACTACAAACTTATTTACGGTTCTGTATGATTTGAATTTTGGAAAAAAAATGTACCGGTAGTCGGACTTGGATAAAATTCAGCAAATCATGTATGACTATCAATGGTTTATTTGGTTACAGAGTCTCATGGTCTGCAAACTAGAGAAAATGACTAGTCAATATAAAGAGGTTTTGATTTGACGTTTTCATACTGAACACCCTCTCTCCGGAACCAGAGGTTTGATCCGAATGAAAATTGGGATATTCTTATGGCATCTTAAGAACTTCCAGACTCTGTCAGCTTGCAGCGAAATCAATCTTCAGTTCAGAAACGCCATCGCACGGCATCACATTCAACATATCATTTTGTCGTGAATACGACTTACTTTACTATGGGGCGCCTTTTCAAAATTTACCCTCTGAGAGAGTGATAAGTTTTTGATCGTGAATATCTCTTGTTGTATCTAATGAATCAACATAATTCTTGCGACATGGCATCGGAAATATGATCGCAATTTTATGATAAAATTTTCAGTTGTGTGACATAACCTCAAATAGTTCAAAATTAAACTTTTCTGAAATGTTTGGTATAAACGAGTATCAAAGAGGATGATTCATAAAGCGCGTTTGCCTTTCTCGTATTTTGAAAGTTCATAGCTCAGTGATCTGTGAAAGGATTGATATAATCTAACTACCAATAGAATAAAAACCTGTTTTAATCCACCTAGTGGTGTAATGATGCCTTTCTCATGTACATATAATATTGTGGTATTCCATTCAAAATTTATCTCTTCGATTTTTTAAACAAACCAAGAAATTGTTTGTGCATTAACTAGTATAACATACAGAATAAAACAATGCTTTGATTGCGTGAGTCATCCACATTTCCACAAACCAAAGAACCAACTAACATGACACACAAACTCTTCTAGTACGCACTCTAAATTACGATTTAAATGTTTGTTGTATCCGGAAATATTTTAAGTGACGGTGTACAATATTGAACACACTTTACCCTATAATTCCGGAATCGGAAGTCGGATCCGGATGAAATTCAGGAATTCCGTATGGGACCACGAGACCTTTCATTTGAATCCAATGAATTGAATGAATTTTTGTCAAAATCGGTTCAGCCATCTCCGAGAAAACCTAGTGAGATTATTTGACACATACACACACACAGAGACATTGCTCAGCTCGATGAACTGAGTCGAATGGTATATGACACTTGGCCCTCCGGGCCAATTTTCACTAGTCGGTTTTTCAGGTGATTGCATAACCTTTCTATATGAGAAAGGCAAAAACTTCAACTTGAACGTGTATTGCAACAACATTGAAGTTTTTCAATAGTACAGTATTGAAAAACCTGTTTGATTTAACCTATGACAGCACCAGCCAATCAGAACGCGAGATGTCTGCATCTATACAAGAGCATCCATATAAAAGTTGAGTGGTTCGTTTTTCTTACCATTTGCTGAGCAACTGTTCCCGAAACAAGCCACACACGAGGGCAACATCGAGGACCCGTCGTCTCACTGTTTCCCGTTCTGCGAGCAGGAAAAAGAATTTTGGAAAAGGGACTGTCCGCACACCGCTGCCAGTAGCAGGTATAAAATGAAATGTGATGTGAGAAATAGCGTCATTTAAGTTGAAGCAGCTACTCTGAGCGCACGAGACACCGTCAGCACGATGACACCGAAAACCGGTAGAAAGGCAGTCAAAAAGTCCAGCAACGCCCATTCAAAGCACTTTTCAGTGCTAAAGATCATCCTAAAGATCTAGTTGAACTTTGTCGCTTTCCTACCATTTTCTGAGCAAGTGTTACCGAAACAAGACACACACGAGAACCACCTCAGATCTCAATATTTCCTACCAAAAGATTCATCAAGATGGAAATTAAAATAATTTGTACCGTCACTAACACATTCAATTACGAACGGCAATGCGAAAGCGAAAGTGATGATGTTGAACACATCTTTATACTAGTATGGGATTGTGTGAAAATATGCCATGCGAAACAGGGTTGCCATATATACAGATTAATCTGTATTATTATTATTATTATTATTATTATTATTATTATTATTTTTATTATTATTATTATTATTATTGTTATTATTATTATTATTATTATTATTATTATTATTATTATTATTATTATTATTATTATTATTATTATTATTATTATTATTATTATTATTATTATTATTATTATTATTATTATTATTATTATTATTATTATTATTATTATTATTATTATTATTATTATTATTATTATTATTAATTTTATTATCATTATTATTATTAATATTACTCTTGCATACCGAAAATCGTCGACACAATTTAGACCAGGCCATTGCAATTGTCTCGTACTGAAATTTAGAAAAGAATCTGATATCTTCGAACTTCATAGCTTCAAGAAAAATAAACTTCAACAAATTAAAAAGGAATTGTTTCAAGTTTGGAATATATAGTTGTAGAATAGTAGCTGTTTAATGTAACTAATCTGTACTTTAATGTAGGTGCATCGCTTCAAACTGTATTAGTGAAAAAGGAGAAAGCTGGCACAATTCATACAATCAATCAACTAACTGATATTCGGAAAAGTGATGGGAGCGTGTCAGTTTTTTTGTAATCACGACATCCATTTATGTTTCTGACATTACCCACCCGCCTTTTTTTTATAAAAGATACTTTTTATTCAGGCCTATTTGCGTACAAGCTTTACGTGGCCGATTGAGCTGAGCTTTTAGCTAAAATTTTTATTGTATTGGATCCCATTGTCACCCTTTTTCTAGGGGGAGAGGAGCTTCCATTTCCCTCCAGCGAGGATTGAGGGGCAGGTTCGTCTTATCATCCATTGCCGTGGTATTGTTGTTGATTTCGTTGCTAGTTGCTGTAGATGCGTCTTGTTGTACATTGTTTGCAGTTGCTGGTTGGTTGGATGGTAAGCTGCTAACTGCAGCTGGTGTACTTTGTTCTATAAGGGATACGTTGGATGATTTCGTTGAAGGGAATACTTCACTGTTGTTGGTGACTGTCACAGGTGTACTAGGGTTGCTTACGGTTGGTGTGAAGGAAGCCCCGTTGTCCTTAGATGTGGTTGTCTCCTTGTCCAGTTTATGGCTTACCGTAGTGAACAGCTTTTTGGCAATATTGACATGTTATCATCTGATTGTCATAGGTAACAAGTGATTTGCACGAGATTTTTGTATCCTGACCGAAGTTACATAAGAAGGTATAGGCTTCTTCAAGCGCATGCGTAACAAACGAACGCCATTAAGAATACCGGGGAAAAAGTTCTTCCACTTTTCTTTTTCGATAGAGAGAATCTCTCCGTATTGGGACATAGTTTTGCGAATATAAGGATCGATTGCGCTCGAGGGAAGATCATGCACACGCACTTCTATAGCACTGTCTTCCATATATACTGGAATGTTGTACTTAATGTTTTCGTGCTCCACATAGTGCACATTATTATTGTCTTTTGCGAATTGAATTGCATCCAACTTTTTATAAAACTGGATGTAAACAACATTTTTTGTCTTATTGCATTGAAGTGAATGCACACGTTTAATGTCAAGATGCATTTGCCCCTTTCATTTGAATCTAAGTTTGTGAAAATCGGTTGAGCCATCTCCGAGAAAAGTGAGTGACAATATTTGTCACACACACATACACACACAGACATTTGTCGAGCTGAGTCGAATGGTATATGACAACCGGCCCTTCGGGCCTCGGTTTAAAAGTCGGTTTTTGCAGTGATTTTATTGCCTTTCTAAATGAGAAAGGCAAAAAGTACCTCATTTTTAGGTGATTTAAACACCTTTTACTGCCGGATTTTATTTTCCAATTAACAAATTTGCGCAGGTGTTCATTACAACTGACGAATTTGAGAATTTCCGAGGAATTAAATTTTAATTCCTTCTGGAAATGACATCAAAGTTTCATTCATTCTCCTGCGAAAATGACGTCTTTTAATTGAATAATGAATGCTTGATATTCGAATATTTTTTTGCACCATATATCCGACCATTTTTTCCACAGTCAGCTTCTGACTGTGAGCTAGGCAAGTTTTTTGATTAGTGAGTGGATGACAAAACTGAAAGTTACGTTCATTCGCTCGAAAATGGAAACGACTTGCATTCTGTGCGTTGTGTGTGGATGCCATTTTCTGTCAGCTCCACATCGTGTTCGCTTGAGTATCAATTAGCTGTGGATGTTGATTCTCCCAAAACTAGCAGACAATTTAGAACGTCTGGCGAAACTTTTTTCGGACCTAATTTGAAGCCCTTGTATATTGGTGATTTGTTGATGAATTTTCCATATTTAACTTGATTCGAAAGCATTACTTCCATATTGTATGCATAAAAATGGGTTGATTTATCGGGTCATATAGGCTTATCGGAAACACCAATCTGTTGTGGACAAAAACAGCAAACAAATCACCGGTGGCGATTGTCGTGAACACAATTTCAAGGGACCAGGTATATCCAAAGTTTATTCATATGACAAGCAACTAATATGACCTACAAGTTGGAAGTTTCGGGATCAATTTAGATGCTTATTACCTTTTTTGCACCGACTCACTGTACAACGGCTTACATACACACATCGAGCCAAATGGTATATGACACTCGGCCGTTCGGGTCTCGGTATAAAAGTTGGTTTTCACATAGCCTTTCCACATAGCCTAGCCATTCTATATGAGAAAGGTAAAAACAACAACAATTTTCTGGTCTAATATGGAAGGTTAAGAATAAAACCCAGGTGAGCACAATGCTTGAAATTGATGGTAGGTAATCCTGATTAGGGTAGTACAGTTTTCTGGAGCATTCATATTTGTTTATCTAGCTATTAATAATGTTCACAATAACTTGTTCTTTTTTATAGTCATCCCAACAAAAAGTGGTTTGTAACTGTATCGAACGAGACACAGAAGCAAACTGCGTTCTAGTCAATGTTATTTTTTATTACAAAATTCGTTTGTAAAAAGGAATATGTAAAAATTTATCTATAAATTCGAAAAAAAATCAGCCAGGCAGTTATCGCTATCATAATGCTTGTATTTTTAGCATTTTTATTAGAATGTTGTATGTTTATGTTTCGTTACAAGTTCTAAGTTCTTAGCTCTTAGTGCTTTCATTCTTAACCAAACGAAGCTCGTCGCCGGAAACCTGAACCCGCTCACCTGCTGTTTATTTAATATTTCACCTACTTTTTCAACTATTCACACTACAGTTCCACTACAGTTGAGCGCCACTAAAAATAAAGAACCATTCTGGTAAACAGTCTCCATGTAGTGAACTGAAACCTATTCGTAGGAAAACATCGAATTGCCACTATCTCTCGAAGCTTCACGTTCATTCAATACCCGTCCATCCGGAATCTGGTGTCCGACTTGCGTTTTTTTTTGTCTTGGCAGAACGGGCTAATTAAGAAACTGGAGAAATAGCAAAAATTGTTCATCGACCGAAAACAGCAGCAGTGGCATCAGCATCCATTCCCCATCCATCTTGGTCGCCCGTAGTTCCTCTCTCGTTCCTTTCGTTCCGTTTCATCATCTGAACGAAGCAGGCTGCTATTATTGCCGCTTGTTCGTCGTGTTGAACAACTGCAGCGGATGATCCTTTTTCGTGTTTCAACATTTTGAAATGTGTACAAGTGATGGAGGATTTTTTTCATCTCTCCTCTCATTTCTTCTGCTCGCGGGTGCTCAGTCGGGAATGGCTGCAGTCTTTCGCGCTAAAGAGAATGCATTAACATTCATAAAATTTATAATACAGACATTATGAACGGGGTCTGATAAAGTACAACTTAGCTGCAGTAAAATTTTTACTGCGTTCGGAAGATCAACGATGCGGGGTTGGAAATGGATTTATGTACAGCTTCGGTGAGTTGACTTTGGCGTACATTCTATGTTAGAAAAATTAACAATTTTCAAGCGAAATGGTAAAAGGGTAGAGTGGCCCGGTCGAGAGGGGAAGAAGGTTTACGAGAAAACTACTCACCCAAGCAGAGCAAACTTTTGTTTAATACGTTCCATTAGTGGAAGTACTTTTCGTCTATTCTAGCGTTGAGTAGGCACAACACAAGACAGATTTGAAAGTAAGTTATTTAGTTCAAGCTTTCAACGTGAGGTATTCAGTATTTTTTCTTTTCAAACTCAGCGAAGGTGGTTTTCACACGTAATGAAATGAAAACAAACAAACAGAAGTTTTGTGTTTGATGGATCCTTCAGAACGATTGAGAATGAAATGACGGAAAAAATAAAAGATTTTTCTTTATCATTTTCGCATTTCTTTAAGCAACAGTTTATAACAATATATTTACGATTTCAAGTTTCAAGTTTCAAGTTTCAAGTTTCAAGTTTCAAGTTTCAAGTTTCAAGTTTCAAGTTTCAAGTTTCAAGTTTCAAGTTTCAAGTTTCAAGTTTCAAGTTTCAAGTTTCAAGTTTCAAGTTTCAAGTTTCAAGTTTCAAGTTTCAAGTTTCAAGTTTCAAGTTTCAAGTTTCAAGTTTCAAGTTTCTAGTTTCAAGTTTCAAGTTTCAAGTTTCAAGTTTCAAGTTTCAAGTTTCAAGTTTCAAGTTTCAAGTTTCAAGTTTCAAGTTTCTAGTTTCAAGTTTCAAGTTTCAAGTTTCAAGTTTCAAGTTTCAAGTTTCAAGTTTCAAGTTTCAAGTTTCAAGTTTCAAGTTTCAAGTTTCAAGTTTCAAGTTTCAAGTTTCAAGTTTCAAGTTTCAAGTTTCAAGTTTCAAGTTTCAAGTTTCGAGTTTCAAGTTTCAAGTTTCAAGTTTCAAGTTTCAAGTTTCAAGTTTCAAGTTTCAAGTTTCAAGTTTCAAGTTTCAAGTTTCAAGTTTCAAGTTTCAAGCTCCATTTTCATTTTCATTCACATAACTAGTTAACAAAGTACTGTTACTGGATCACTCGGTCCGTTGATTCTCACTTAACTTTATGTTCATTAGTCGGACTCTTCCGAAGCAAATTAAAAAATTTTACGATTATTTCAACGCACATCAAGCCATTCATAGTTTTCCATTTTCCAAGTCAGGAACCATCCAGCACATTGTTGATTATCAGCCCACCTGCAAATGAACCCAATTAACGTGGCTTCAACGTCTTCTAATCGGACCGACGTTACTCGGCCTGTCCAGCCATCGTCTTTTCATTAAATACGGATGCGGATTGGCGTCTTGAAAACTGATAAGATAGATTTGCAGGAAGCTGCCACTAGTCAGGACGGAAGTGACCCGCACCTTGTTGATGTTAGCAAAGCTGGTTATGGCCGCTGGCGCTTTCACTTATCGGCGGCTCCCGGTATGCTAACCCCTCTCGGAACAACACGATGAGTAGAGGGCGATTTCACGAAGACCGCATAAATTCAACTTTAATTACGGCGGAAATTGAGCACGTCTCCGGCAACATTTGATTGGTGCTGCTTCTGATGCCGGAATAATCCGTCAAGATCAGCTCAAACAGCGCTCAAATCGAAATCCCACGATTGGCTTCTCCCCCAGTTGCTGGGTCTCTCGGGCTTGAGCTTCGCTGACTGTATGATAATCACGTTAGGGCATATGTTCCGGGTGTAATGTTTTTAAATTATGTTGCACGCTTGCCTGAAGGTGCTATATCGCACGTTTTCAATTTCATTCACGTCATGTGGGGGTAGTTTATATTGTTTTAAAACTCCCGGCAAGCCTCATCATCTGCATGGAACAACGTCATCGCTGCTGCCAAACTTCCACCCATCAAAATCAGGTCCGCGGCAAAGTTCAGTGCATGGTCGCCATCATCATCATCATCATCATCAGTAGTAATCATCATCCTTGCGGCATCATATTACGTGTTTGACGGGTTTTCTCTGTAAAACCAGGAACTAGGCCAGCGACGCCGAACCGGGAGGTACCACCATATCATAAAGTCGTTTTATCGTTGCACCGAGACAAGTGCTTACAGGCACACATACACACACACACACACACTCACCCAAAGGAAATAGGTTATTATTACCTCATGCGATGTGCATGATTTTTTGACATTTCCATACACGGGATGGGTGTTGAAGGCTACGGGTTTTGGATATCCGTTTCGGGGGCTGGCCTTCGGTATGGCCTGTTTCGGGGACGTGTACCTATTTTATGTCCGGTGTGTGTGTGTGTGTGTGTGTGTGTGTGTGTGTGTATGTGGCTTAAACGAAGTGGAAGCAATACGTTTCGCATGTAGTTCGGTATTTGCATGCTCAGCCGAAATCAATGCTGGGGAAGTTATTAGCATTGGTAAGGGATCGGATTGCAAAGATTGAACACTGGTGCAAGTTTCTTTCAGTTTGGGAGTCTTATCTTGCTCAAAATACACAAACAATAGAATGGGTTGTGTATTTTCAGTAAGATGGGATTCCTAAAGTCATCAACAGAATTCTTCGAAGTGCTGCAATTAAGCTGAATTTAATTTTCACCCTTCAAACGTTATCACAACTTTGCCTATGACTAATGAATTCCCATGATAACTTTGAAAGATCGATGAAAAGTACAAGGAGAATATGAAATCCTTTCAATATTGGCATATTCATAATCGATTAAGTAACATAAATTTTAGTTATCCAACCATGTCGGATCTAATTATTCATCAGAACGAAATTTTATCAAACGGATTATATTTACGATGGTCAACTCAAGTACCCAAGTAGCAAGCTATGTTGCTGTCCTGTATTGTTATACTGATCTATGTTGTGCAGTGAGACATTTGTTGTTATGTTGTTGTTCATCAGTTGTTATGAATGACAACCGCTCAACTTTGACAAATCTTGTATGTTTGACATTCAGTACTTGTATTACAAACGATTATATGATATTCTGGAATAAAAACCAAAATTATAACATTAGTGGTTATTAGAAATAGATGCTCACGTCGTTGTATCTGTTCATTAAAATCTATTGTGCAACTCTCACAAGAACTCTTGCCTGAATCATGTCGCTAAATAAAGGATGATTTTTTTCGAGATATATAATTTGATTTTCAAAATAAGCACAAAAAATTTGAGAAAATTGATGAAATTTTTATTGGAATCGATTGAATTATCAATATATTTTAATGTTTAAAGATGATTTCATGCAAATGTTGGCAGCGTTTTAGATGGCCCATGCGCAAGGTCCAATTTTGGCATTCCCTCTCTAACCGGTATTTCACGAATAAATGCTTCAATACTGGCTTCCAGTTCATCCGTTGCTGTTTTATCCTTGTAGATATAAGCCTTAACATGGCCCTCAAGAAATATTCCAAAGGCGTGAAACGGGAGATAAACTGTTCACCGAAGGCGACTCTCATCAGTCGGTGTTGAACAGTCGTTCGTAGCGCACGCGAATGGCTCTTGGCTCCTGGAATTTTGTTCTGGCTACCTAGAGTTTCATTAAATCAAGGCTTCAGTCTTTTTCAAGACTACCTGAATCAGTAACAGTCTTTTTGAAGACTAACAATTAGTCAGCCTTTCTCAAGGCTATACAAAGAGTGATTTTAAAGTGACCAAGAAATTAATCAGCCTTTCTAAAGGCAAACTATTCAAAGAACTATTCTTCGAACTAATCAGTCTTTGTCAAGACTTTTTTCAAACTAGGAGTCTAATCGACGACTAATTTAGCCTAGTTGAATTATTTTCAAATTTCAATCATTTCAAAAATGTCTGCGTCCAACCGGAAAGGCAACAAGCCTAAGGCTAAAAATAATTCAATACGGAATAAATCACAATCCGTTATTCAACAATTTTCTAGCAACATTCACGACCTTATAGAATCTGAATGTAAAAATAAAAGACAACGGACGGATTTCCCTTCCATGATTCTATGCCGTCTAACAATATTTACGAGATTCTTCTTGAATCCAATTGTAGCGACATAAAAGAAAATTCTTCAAAAATTCCCAAAATCGACGCTTGTCGTTCTGGGAAGAAACATCTATCTATGCCACCAGTGGCGGTGATGATTTCCGACTTCAAAGCATTCCGTACTGAGCTCTCTACTTTTCTCCCGGAAGTAAAAGTCTCATTTCAAATCGGACGAAGAGGAGAATGTCGAGTCTTGGTTGATGGATTGGAAGATTACGAACGTCTTATTCGATATTTGTCCGAGAAACTTCATAAATT
Organism: Malaya genurostris; assembly: GCF_030247185.1. Taxonomy (NCBI): domain Eukaryota; kingdom Metazoa; phylum Arthropoda; class Insecta; order Diptera; family Culicidae; genus Malaya; species Malaya genurostris. The sequence goes on along the minus strand of NC_080572.1, from coordinate 229,359,843 downwards.
TTATTCATATCAGACAGATCCTTCAAGGCTGTCTTGAAAGGCTTATCAAATGATCAGAGTACTGATGAAATTAAAAATGAACTAAAAGAATAGCTTGGTTTTGCCCCTTACCAAGTAATACTTATGAAAAAAGAGCGAATGGTACTTCTAAACCACGCTCTGGAATTTCCCATGAACTTTACCTAATACACTTCAATCGAAGTGATATAAACAATTTGAAAACTTTAGAAAAAGTACGTTTAATTTCCCACATTAAAATTCATTGGGAACATTATAAACGGCATAATCGTATTGCAAATTTAACGCAATGTCGTCGTTGCCAAGGCTTCGGTCATGGAACCAAAAATTGTCATATGGATATACGGTCTTTGAATTGTGGTAAATCGCATTCGAAAGACGTTTGTCCAATGAATGAAACCACTGATAAATTTTCATGTTCAAATTGCAATGGAAATCATAAATCCAATTATTTGAAATGTCCTGTCAGGGAAAAAATTTTAAACGCTCATTCGCTTAGACAACAAGTCAAATCAACGACCTTAAATTTACAGAACATACCTGAAAATCAAAAAACCGTTACAAATGCCACGCCTAATTCTTCTAAGGCACTGATTTCTTCGAATTTAAAACAAAATACAGGTACGCCTGTCAATTCGTCTTCTAACGAAAACAATTTATTGACAGGTAGATCATTTTCTTCTAATGTCAGTTATGCTGGTATATTAGGTAGAAATCTACCACCTATTTCTTCTAATGTAAATAATCAAAACACAGGACCGCCTTGCAGTTCATCTTCTAACGAAAACAATTTATTAATAGGTAGATCGACCAAATCATCTTCTTCTAATGGCAGTTACACTAGTCTACCTACGAACAAGCTTCTTTAAATGAAGTCGATTTAGGCGGTATAACTGAGAATAAAATAATCTACCTACAAGATCAACTTTTTCAAATGATCATTCGACTTCATCACTTTTTGAAGCATTTCAAATCGGATGGCAATTTACAAATAATATTATAATGAATTTAAAATTTAACAGTGATGTTAAATAATTATTTGAATAATTCAAATTGGAACATTCGAGCTTTAAAATCGAGTGAAGATGAATTTTATAATTTTCTCACCAAATTCATATTGCCATTGTGACAGAAACTTTTCTTAAACCGAATGTTAAATTGAAAAGCTATCCACATTATGTGGTTAATCGATTTGATAGGTTTACTGGAATGGGTGGTGGAGTTGCCATTTTTGTCCAACGGCAAATTAAACATCGAATTTTACCTTCTTTCAATACTAAAGTTATTGAAAGCTTGGGAATCGAAGTTGAAACCATTCATGGAATTTATTTCATCGCTGGAGCATATTTGCCATTCCAATGCACCGGCGAACAATTAAATTTCTTTTAAGGCGATTTGCAAAAACTTACAAGATATCGACCGAAATTTTTCGTAATAAGGGACTTAAATGCTAAGCATGTCCAGTGGAATTATAGGCAAAATAACAGTAATGGTAAAATACTTCATAATCAACTCTCAGCTGGTTACTTCACAGTTCTTCATCCCAGTAATCCGACTTGTTTCTCTTCCGTGAAAAATCACTCTACAATTGATCTGGTTCGAACAGATCAAAGTCACATTTGTAGTGAACCGATTACACATACTGACTTTGACTCAGATCATCTTCCAGTAACATTCAGACTTTCCAACGAAGCTATAATTGTTAATCCAATTCGTTCTATATTCAACTATCATAGAGCTAATACCACTGACAGACATGTGATTTCCGTACAATGATTTCTGTACAACGTTGTACGCGTACAACGATGAGGTGACATACATGTTTTGCACACAGAATGAATGTACTGTGAAACGAAAAAACTCAAAATTTAGCTTAATTTCCCAGCTCCTTTGATCGATAATATAGAAACCAAACATTTTTGTGGTTTGAGGATTATTACTAGCAACTAATTTATGACAGATATAATCTTGTCTCTCTGTCTTAGCTATTAAACTATTTGTGTGTGAGTGTTCATTGGATGACAGTATCACTCATATCATTGTTTAAATGTAATTAGCATTAGAGAAAATTAGATGTTCATAATTTTGATAAAAATAAATAAAAATAAAAAATCAATATAAATATAGAATGGAGGAAATATGAAAGGTTTTTAGAAATAATTTTCGGAACACAAGCACTATTTTTTTTGCAACGACGCTGATTTCTACCAAAATGGTGATGAATCACTAAATTTTGTTTGTAAATCTTACCGACTTTTGCCAAATCCGCATAAATTTCAAGGTGTTCAGTCATAATTCCTTTTTCACCCGCATATTCACGCTAAAAATAAGAGCGCATAAACTATTAAGATTGAGTATCAAAATAGTAAATAAATCTAAGATATTATTAGTATGTAACCATCAGAAACGGCATGGCACACACATATTTCAGAAAAAATCTGTCAACGTAACAGTTTATTCATCACGAAATTTTCATAAAAAGGATTATGTTCATCATAAAACTGAATTTAAAACCTTCTTGAATTTTAAATCATTCCGAAATAGATTTGACATAGGTTTGATGCTTCACTTTGCTTCATAAATCTTATGAAAAATGGTCTACTACACTGGAATATAATCTGATAATGGTTTTATTAGGATTTTGAGAAGTTTAAAGTTGTTATGCTACATTTATGATATAACACTGAAAACTATTACAAGTATTTCTTAAATTGAATATGTAACTTGGTACGTGTTCTGCTTCAATTTACTCACACTGAAAGACATGATTCGCTGTTCTCTCTATTCATACCCAAAATAAGACTCTTTCTAAACAATTTAAAAACAAGTTTTCTTTCCATCGAACGGCATTCAATCCGATGACATAAGACGTAGTAATAAGAAGATTAAGAGTTTCCAGAAGTGAATATTGGGGACCAATGTTATGAATGGAATTTCGATAGGTCATCAATTACACAATTGGTTTATTCATGTATTGGATATTTATCGTTTATTATTACCACATGTGCATTCAAATATGAATCATTATGTTTTTAAATCCATTTCAACAATAATCTTACTTGTTATTGAATAGAAAACAATTACTCAATAGTGCTGATTTTTTGTACAAATATGAATAAATTGTTTTCCTTATTTGTATTTCAAAACTTCACCAAATGAATGAATATTTCTTGGTTTGACTGCTTTTTGAAAATATGCTACAAAGTATATAAGTTTTATGCTGCTTGTTAGCATTTTACCGAGATTATTTTCAAAATATGACGATGGTTGTTTATCATTTGATGCTCAGAAGAAGGAAATATTGTTTCATGAGTTCACCATCGCTCGCCAATGGCGCTGGTAGCAGTAAACAGTGATATGATTTTGCGCAGTACAACGATGAATTACCGTAGTACGGAAATCACCGTTGTATCATGATGCTCGCGTGATACCACCGTGATTCAGGGTGACAGACATGTGATTTCATTGTGTACAGTGATACCGATACCACATGTCTGTCATAAGCATAAGGAGTGTATCGAAAATAAGCTATTCACATACATTTGTGTTGTACGCATGTATTTGTGATGGTTTTCTATGCTCAGATCACAGTATGCTGTGTGTTTGGCTGTCAGCTTTCGTTTGTTTACTTGATTGTGCGGTTGAAATTCTGCGTTTTCAAAATGTCGCGTATTGAATGAAAAGGAAGTGGAAATTAAGGTTCTGAACACATGGCTAAGTGTGAAGGGTATTACTATGCGAAAATCGGCGAAGCGGTTTGGAATTCATCATGCCAGTGTTGAAACCATCATTAATAAGTTTGCGAAACACTATTCTTTGGACGAGCTACAAGGAAGAGGCAGAAAACCCGGTTCTTTCAACCCAAAACTGGACCAGAAAGTGGTATCACTAATCATGAAGAACAAATCAATGTCAATACGTGATTTGGCCAAAAAGCAGGAACGAGTGTCCGAATGATCCAGTGTATCAAGAGGCGAAATCACCAGAAGACCTACAAGAAGCAGAAAATCTTGAAACAAAGTGTAGAACAGAAGAAGCGAGCAGCAACAAGGGCCCGGAAATCCAGTTCGATTTTACATCTCATCCAAGTCAGTCGATAAAACAAAACCGCTTACGTTCGGGACAGAAGAAACCAAGTACAGTATTGTGTAGTAAACAATAGAACGACCTCGAAATGAGTGAACCAAACGAACAAAAGCTACCACCGACACGAAAGAATACAATTCTTGTTGACTTCAGGTAGTGCAAAATTCGACCTTCGTTACGAGAACTTGAAGGCTTGCTTAAGGAGCAAATGCATCTTGACATTAAACGTGTGCATTTACTTCAATGCAATAAGACAAATAATGTTGTTTACATCCAGTTTCATAAAGAGTTGGATGCAATTCAATTTGTAAAAGACAATAACAATGTGCACTATGTGGAGCACGGGAACATAAAGTACAACATTCCAGTATATATGGAAGATAGTGCTATAGAAGTGCGTGTGCATGATCTTCGCTCAAGTGTCACCGATTCATATATTCGCAAAACTATGTCCCAATACGGAGAGATTATCTCTATCGAAAAAGAAAAGTGGAAGAATTTTTTCCCCGGTATTCTAAATGGCGTACTTTATTACGCATACACTTGAAGAAGCCTATACCATCTTATGTGATTTTCGGTCAAGATACAAGAATTCCGAGCAAATCACTTGTTACCTATGACAATCAGATGGCCACATGTCAATATTGCCAAAAATGGAGCTCGTCTCCCCCTGAAAAAGGGTGACAACGAGATCCAACTCAAAAAAAAAAAATTATTTAAAAAATCGGCTCAATCGGCCACGTAAAGCTTGTACGCAAATAGGCCTGAATAAAAAACTATCTTTTAAATAAAATAAAAGGGCCCGGAAATTGTATTCGCGTCTTTTGCAGTATCCGGATACATGCGTTTTGATGAACGATGAGACTTATGTAAAGAAGAACTCAAAAACCCTTCTAGTTCCACAATACTTTACTGTCGTCGTTGGGGAGGATGCGAGCGATGCGGACAGGTCGATTCAAGTGGAGAAATTCGGTCGAAAAGTACTGGTATGGCAAACAATATGTTCCTGTGGTTTGAAGTCAACCAATTTTTACACTACCGGAACTATAAATGCAGAAATCTATCGATCTGGGTGTCTCCAGAAGAGATTGCTGCCTTTATATGAGAAGCATAGTACACTTCCACTGTTTTGGCCTGATTTAGCGTCGGCTCACTATGCCAAACTCAATTGGCTTGCGGAATAGGGTATAAATTTCGCTGAGAAAAATATCAATCCACCAAATTGCCCTCAGCTTCGACCCATCGAACGTTACTGGGCAATCGTGAAGAGGGTCTTCAGGAAGACTGGTAAGGCAGCTGGGAACATGCAGGAGTTTAAAAAAACGTGGGCTTAAGCATCCAAAAAATGCGATGCAACACTTGTCCGGAACTTGATGAAGAGCGTTCGATCAAAAGTTCGAAAATTCGTGAAGGAATAACTTAAATTTCATCCGGTTTTCATTATGCTTAAGTTTAACATCGTACAATAAAGGATCAATTTTTGGTTTGAATAAAATATTGTCTTTTATCATAATTTGAAAGAAAAATTAGTGGATAGCTTATTTTCGATACACTCCTTCATTGGTTGGATTACAGATCTAACATTGAAAATCGTGTGGATCATGACACTATTTTATTCTGCGGACATAGACACAGCAATTAATAATGTATTTGTCGTTTGCCGGAGTTGATGTCGTGCTTTATAAGGGCACAGTTCCAGTTTCATCGAGCCAATGTTATTCTTATTCACGTCAATCCGGTTATGTCTCTGACAATATCCACCCCTCCCATAAAAAAACTCCCAATTCAAACTAAAAATCATCTTACATCATTTTGAGTTTCAAACTCACTCGTTCAGTTCAATAGGACTTTGGATTCGACGCTCTTTTGAGCTCAAACGAATTACTTCAATCAAATCGTAGCAGCTCAATCGAAGAAACAGAAACAAATTCACACACAAAAAAAAAAGAAAAAAACCTACTTTCCTTAACAAGCATCACACAGGAGACCAATTACGCATTAAGTTGAACCCTCATAAACGGGAGCATTCCATTCCGAGTCCAGTCGAAATTTAATAAAGTTAGTTTGTTTGCTTCCTCAGTACTTGTACCCTTCCGGTTTCCGGAGGCAGAAGGAAGGGGAACTGGCAACAAAGACCGAAAGGATTTTTTTTATTTATTTGTTCTGCTACCGTTGACAGTTAATTCAATACGCGAGACAGTACGAAACTCTAACGAATCGAAGACGGAAAATGGCTTACTACATAAAAATAATGAAGCAATACACCATTGTGCATAACCCTTAGAGGGTTAGGTCGGAACGAAAAATAAAAAGCTTGTCAAATGTTTGCTGGAACGAACTCGTGGAGGGGGGTGGGTAAACATTGAACTTATATTTCTTGTAACGAAACCACGTATTGACAATCACTGCTGTACTGTCAATGGTAATGTTGCATTTTATCGCCCAACTTACTCACGAAAAATTAATTGGATTCACTGAATAAACTTTTAAATAAATCTTTTCTGAAAAAAAATTGAACATCCCAATTCCCAAAGTGATGTATACACCTAGAACAAAACAATCGCAATTGCCTCTCCACCGTCTTCCGGTAAATGCAACTGCAAGGACCCTTTCGATAGGTGTGTCGGATATAGAAAATAAACTATTCATGAACTTTTTTTTGCCAACCCCTGTACTACAGGGTTTTTCGCACTAACGAGAATCCTGTTACCAGCACGCGGCACGGAAAATGTTCCTTGCGTGGATGTTAGACGCGAGTTTTCCGCACTGGTGCCGGACTATTGGCTTACATGTTCGCTTGTTCATATATCCTTATTTCCTCCTGTTGCATCACTGTATTTTTTCCACTACCCTCCATCACCGGTAGGGTCACGGCTGCCATTTCCATCTAAGCTCGTTCATCCGGTTTCATTCAATTCAAACAAATGATTAAAATTCGGAGCATTTGTCGCACCAGCTTCGCCACCAGCCAGTGCGATTGCTTTTTTTCGTACCGAATAACACCGATGTACTGAAATCTATTTCCGCTCAAATAATCCACTCGATCACAACGGTCTCAAAATAACTGCACTCACCCCCAGCATTAGTGTTTTGATGTTGATGGATGGAATGCGCCCAGAAACGTTAGTTCACCTGTTCCCCCGTTTTCTGCGGTTGCTTTTTGTATAGGACATCCAGTGCCATTTGCTAGTGCTACGAGCCGGATGCGGTTTTCCTTCTAAGCGATTCCTTCATCCTTTGACGGTGGTACAACATCCGGCTACGGTAACGAACGAGAGATACAACTTCACCGGGAGCAACAGCCGGTTTCCGCGTTATTCCGCCCGTCCAACGACGCTACGAATGTGTGGTAGCCTAGATACCGGCGGAAGATGCTTTGCACAATTTAGTTTTGATAGAAGAAATTTCTTGCAGAAAGCATCCAGAAAAGGGCGGCTTAGAATTCCTCCGTGTGGAAGCGGTTGGCGGGCATGTGGGTGCGAGTTGCCACCGTGCCATTCAGGACCATGTAAGTTGTTTGAATCAGTTTGTACCAAGTGAAACAGGATTTGTTAGCGCTAGGATTGTCTGCCGCAATGAGCACTCGTTAACAAGATTGTGGTGATCTGACGCGGTTTGTTGCAATTTGTTACTACCGATCTGAGCAGTGATTTATGTGAACGATTCGTTTGCTATGGGCGTTTGCGTTTCTTTTCCGTTGTTGTTTAGCTGGATAATTGCTTGATGGCTTCATTAGAGTACGCAAACAATCAGACAAGAGAAATAGAAAACAATCAATTACAATTTCAACTACTTTTTCACCGCTAACTTTCAGAGCCTTTTTTTCATTTTCGGTACAATTTTATATCACTGACAACAAAGCAACCGACAGATCGTAATCCACATGGATAATTTTTTCGTTACAAAATTGTTTCACGTGTTATTCGCCCCAGGAGTCTTGTGTAAAACTTTTCCTTACATGAAAATGCAATCATCTCAACGTTTTTCGACGACATCACTGACGTGATTCCCTGTTTTTTGGGATTTGCATCGGAAATGCTTGAAAATGGTTATTAAAGGGTGATTTTTGAAGAGCTTGAGAACTTTTTTAAACAATAAAACGCATAAAATTTGCAAAATCTCATCGGTTCTTTATTTTAAACGTTAGATTGGTACATGACATTTACTTTTTGAAGATAATTTCATTTAAATGTTGACCGCGGCTGCGTCTTAGGTGGTCCATTCGGAAAGTCCAATTTTGGGCAACTTTTTCGAGCATTTCGGCCGGAATAGCCCGAATTTCTTCGGAAATGTTGTCTTCCAAAGCTGGAATAGTTACTGGCTTATTTCTGTAGACTTTAGACTTGACGTAGCCCCACAAAAAATAGTCTAAAGGCGTCAAATCGCATGATCTTGGTGGCCAACTTACCGGTCCATTTCTTGAGATGAATTGTTCTCCGAAGTTTTCCCTCAAAATGGCCATAGAATCGCGAGCTGTGTGGCATGTAGCGCCATCTTGTTGAAACCACATGTCAACCAAGTTCAGTTCTTCCATTTTGGCAACAAAAAGTTTGTTAGCATCGAACGATAGCGATCGCCATTCACTGTAACGTTGCGTCCAACAGCATCTTTGAAAAAATACGGTCCAATGATTCCACCAGCGTACAAACCACACCAAACAGTGCATTTTTCGGGATGCATGGGCAGTTCTTGAACGGCTTCTGGTTGCTCTTCACTCCAAATGCGGCAATTTTGCTTATTTACGTAGCCATTCAACCAGAAATGAGCCTCATCGCTGAACAAAATTTGTCGATAAAAAAGCGGATTTTCCGAATGGACCACCTAAGACGCAGCCGCGGTCAACATTTAAATGAAATTATCTTCAAAAAGTAAATGTCATGTACCAATCTAACGTTTAAAATAAAGAACCGATGAGATTTTGCAAATTTTATGCGTTTTATTGTTTAAAAAAGTTCTCAAGCTCTTAAAAAATCACCCTTTATTACTTGGGAATGGGCAAAACCAAGCAATTCTTTTAGTTCATTTTTAATTTCATCAGTACTTTGATCATTTGATATACCTTTCAAGACAGCCTTGAAGGCCTGTCTGATTTTATATCATATGAATAAAATTTATGAAGTTTCTCGGACAAATATCGAACAAGACGTTCGTAATCTTCCAATCCATCAACCAAGACTTGACATTCTCCTCTTCGTCCGATTTGAAATGAGACTTTTACTTCCGGGAGAAAAATAGAAAGCTCAATCCGGAATGCTTTGAAGTCGGAAATCATCACCGTCACTGGTGACATAGATTGTTGTTTCTTCCCAGAACGACAAGCGTCCATTTTGGGAATTTTTGAAGAATTTTCTTCTATGTCGCTACACTCGGATTCAGGAAGAATCTCGTAAATATTGTTAGACGGCATAGAATCAACGGCTAAATTAGTCTTCGATTAGACTCCTAGTTTGGAAAAGTCTTGATAAAGACTGATTTTGTGGTAGTCTTAATAAAGACTGATTAGTTCAAAGAATAACTCTTTGAATAGCTAGCCTTAAGAAAGGCTGATTTATTTCTTAGTCTTGAAAAAGACTGATTATATTAGAATATCACTCTTTGTATAGCCTTGAGAAAGGCTGACTAATTGTTAGTCTTTAAATAGACTGTTAGTGATTCAGGTAGCCTTGAAAAAGACTGAAGCTTGAATCAATGAAACTCTAGGTAGCCAGAAAAAAATTCCAGGAGCCAAGAGCTATTCGCGTGCGGTGCGAACGACTGTTCAACACCGACTGACTCGTACTGTTGTTCGTTTTTGGTGATATGTCTTATTTTAATTTCAGTTTGCATTCGCTGTTAGCAGATATAGTTTTCTGTTTGATATCATCGGAATATTTGTATGCTTTCGATTCCGTGTTTTAGCCACTTAAAACGACCAAAACATAAGAAAAGTTTGTAATCGATAAATGCGAACATCACAACATCAAAATCAATTTTATATTTCATTTCACACTCTGCTCGGGTCGGCATGTATTACAAACGTATCGTGATATCATAGTTTTTTGATTATTTATGAATCATTAGATAAAAAGTTCTTTTGTGCCACTTATACATTCAAAAAGAAAGTTAGCGAAGTGCATACCAATGAATAAATACACTGAAGTCTTATTTTATGCGGGGGATAGGCACGGTAAAAAAACCACACAAAAAAACACGTACCTGTGCAAATCAGCGTAAAAAATAATCGTAAAGCTAAAGAATTTTTGTTGATGCCAAATATCTTAGAAATGCATGAAACGTTGAGGTAAGATGTAATCTGAAAATTTGAATTTTTTATTCGAAAGTTTTCTTAGTATCAAAGGGTTGACGTAAAAATATTCGGAATAACACCAGATTTCGACGTTTCATGCATTTCCAAGACAAAACAAGAAAACCAGATAAATTTGAAAATTCGCGTAAAAAAAATCGCGTAACTTCGGAAATTTGTGTTGAAAAAGCTGCGTGAAATAACGCAGTGGTGTAATGATACCTTTCTCATATTACTTATATTTTGCAAAATATTACTGGAAGATTCTGTGAAGATATTTTTTTTCAATCTTGAATAAAATAAGAAATTTTTTTGGGTATAAACTAACATAACTTTTTCAATTTGTAAACAATTATGTCAAGTTAATAAGATTTTTTCTTTATTTTGCATCGTTCTGGAACCGGAAGTCGGATTCGGATGAAATTAAACAACAACCTATAGGAACTGTTAAATGAGTCTGTTTGTGGAAATCGATCAAATCATCTTTGAGGAAATTGAGTGAGTCTCGTTTTAAATTTTTTACCACTATTTCCGGTACTTCTGGAACCGGAAATTTGGAACCAGTATAGCCGAAGTCGGTTCGTTTAGTAAGTAACTAATATAGGATATAAATTGAATAAGTTTTAAGCCAAATCTAGAAGAATTTTACGCTCTTTCGCATCGTTGCACTAAATGACGGTGTGAAATTCAATAGCAACCTATGGGATTACGAGATTTTTCATTCAATGAGTGACATTATTTGACACATACTCACACACTTACACGCACAGACACATGCATTGCGCAGCTCGATGAACTGTATCGAATGGTATAGAACACTTAGCCCTCTGGGACAATTTTCACTAGTCAATTTTTCAAGTGATTACATAAACTTTCTAAATGAAGGAGGTGATAAGTGTACTTTTACAGCAAAGCATCGTTATCATGATCATTCAATAACACTAACAAGTAGGTACAAATTAAATAAAAGGATTAGAAATTTCCGTTTTTTTTCACCTGAATCATATGGCAACCCTGCGTGCTAAACAAAATTGATCAAAGCACGTTGCGAACGGAGCAAAGCCGCACGTATCGTCATGTAAATTGCACAGTATATTTAAAGACAATGAGAGCTTTAATTTGAAATGGTTCATGAAAATCGGCTTAACGGTTGCTAAAAAATCGAAGTGAGTTACGTTTTTGGAGAGTTTCTTCACTATTATCGGTGCTTTCGGAAGCGGAAACTGGGGACAAGTAGTCCCAAAGTAGTTTTATATATTCACTAATCATCAAGATCTGCCAACTAGATGAATTTAGCCGTAAGTTTTATAAAAATGTGCACCTCTTTTCGCTAGCGCTTGTGAAAAAATGAAATTGAAAATTTTCACTAATCGCACTGTACTACCGGAATCGGTAGTCGGATCTGGATCAACTTTTCGAGATGTATTTAAAAAATTTTATGACCTTTTATTTGCTTCTTAGTTGGTGAATATCGGTTAGAAAATTTACTAGAAAATATGAGTGCGCATTTTTTAATAAGTTTGCACAATCCAAATGAAGTTCAAGAAAATTGTATGAGGCTATAAGACCTTTCATTTGAATCTAAGTTTGTGAAAATCGGTTTAGCCATCTTTAAGAAAATTGAGTGACATTATTTGTCACATACACACATACATACATACACACACAGACGTTTTGTGATCTCTACGAACTGAGTCGAATGGTGTAGCAGCGATTGCATTACCTTGTTTATATAAGAAAGGCAAAAACCGCGTGAAAAACGATCTCAGTATACATGATTTAGGACACAAAATGTACTCTGAAAAGTTGAATTGACAACGAGTTTATTCAATTAAAATTAATTTGGATTTTCGTTTTCCTTCTCCCCATTCGTGTGGAAAGTTTTTCTGCTGCGAGTCAGCTTTATCATATTTGTATGTATCATTATACATAACTAATTTCGATTCTCAACTAAGGGCTTATTTTCAAAACTCTAGAAATAGAAACTTTAAAAGTCAATATAGTTTGTTACAGTTTTTCTACCACTACTAAGTGAACCATGACCATCCTTAAACTCTACTTCTTTGGCGGTTCCGCATTTACCACAAATAAAAAAAAACGGTCGATTTTGTAACCCAACATTCACATGCATCCAACATCCTAACAAATAAAGTCATCACCCTGCCGCGCCGGTGACAAACTTGCCATACCCGAAATGTCTGTCTGTATGGAACAACAATGTCGTCGTATGGCGAAAAATCTGCTTGAAAGATAATAAATTTTAATATCATTAAAAGATTTATTCAGCATCACGATGGCAGTTTATTTAAAGCTTCACTCCGGGTTAGGAACACTTTTTTTTTGTACCGCTCTTGTTCAGGATGCTTTGCCCGGTACCCGCCGAACCGGCAGTTCGGACGATAAAAAAGTAAACTTTTTCTTGCCATGCCGTGCCATCGGCAAACGATGTGCGGCACCCACCCCCGGGAAAACCCCACCCAACGAACGACACGGTACAAAAGCGAAAGTTTCACCGGAACAGCCCTCGGGATGTGGATGTGGAGTGCACAGGCAGTGTTAGGGAGTGGTATGAGGAGAGAGAGAGAGAGAGAGAACGAGGGGAGAAAAAAAAACGAAACATCTGCCAACAAGCTTCGTCACGAGCAACCAGAGAGGAAACGCTGGCTGTGGTTGGTGGGAATAAAAAAAATGAATAAAGGGAAAACTCATTTCCTTCTCAAACATACTTTCAACCTTATGGTCCAGGGAGAACGCTTCTTACCCGGCACATGAATGGTAGGTGGTAGGATACGATCGGTATCGGTTGGATGTTTTAGAGCACGGATTTCACAGCGAACGGGCGGCTAGCCGGGTAGGGTGCCGTGTTGTGTTGTGAGTGATTGGAAATCGACTCGCCAGCAGGTGTGTGTATCACCTCACATAAAAAATGCAGTGTGCGCCTAAGTACTCAGTCCTTTCGAGGCAAACCGGTAGGCACTATAACCTTCCCGCCACGAACCTGCACACTGCGGTGAATGGTTTATGAAATAACGCACTAAACGATAACGATACTTTCGTACTCTCAAATATAGACGACGATTTGCGGTTCCATTAGCTGCCGTCAGGTGACTGGGATTTGTTCTCTAGGTGGTACCTTCGAGAGTGTGATTTTTCGTAAATTACGTTATCTTGTATGTGAAGTGGTGCACGTTTCTCCCGGGAGCCCGCAGCAATGGCGATGCTGGCGATATTTGGTACTTAAATTATATGACTTTTGGCTAGAAAAAAATCAACTCTGCTCGAAAGCATTTTCGCGTAACCAAGTTAATTCTCATGAGGGTCCAATCCGGAAGAGTGTTTTCATTTCCGATGAGGAATGGTAAGCCTTGATTAGCTGATTGAAATCCTAAGGATAAATATTTTCCGGTGAAGCATTGGTGGGAAAAACAATTTTACGCCGCCTACGCTTCGGCGAGGGGCAGCTCCGTTTTTCTGTCCTGTCTGCCGACTGAAGGCAATTTCTCAACCCAAAGTGCATTTCATTCCAACTCAATGGCTAACCGGCTGTTGATTCCGGTAGTTGATTCGACGGTGAGCATCATCAGCCTCCGATGATAGCAAGAGGTGGGCCCCGGAGGACGGATTCAGCCAGATCCGTTCGTTGTTCATATTTTTCACTGCTTCCGGGTGGCAACTGGCGCCATTGCAGATTTTCTCTTCGGTATTCCAGAATCGATTCCCCCTTGCCGGTTGCCGTGGGGATTTACACTTCTTCTTTTTTTTTGGGTTATGATTCGACGATATTCGTTTAGCCGGATTGTTTGATTTTTATCCGGTTTTTGTGGAAGAGTGAACTCAATTTCGAAAACCTCTTCTGCCGAACCTCGGTCGAACGAGCAGAGTTCATGGTACAAAAAAAAAATGAAATATACATTTGCACCTTGTATAACCGATTGGACCTAAGATGAGACGATCCCTATCTGCTATTTATTTTGATGAAGGATGGTTTGTGAATTTTGGTGAACTTAATTTATTCGGTTCTCTTTGATCTGAAATGGAGTTTCTATTGTTTTGCTAAATTACTAAAGCATCTGATTATATTTCGATTGATCCAGTAACTACCAACAGATGTTTCATAAAATTGAACAACTGGTTTCTCATAAATAACTAACTAACGGTTGCGGAATTATAGGGTAAAGTGTATTGAAAATGGTATACCGTAAAGCAGCGAAGCAATGAACGTAGAATATTTTCTAAACAAGGCTCAAAACTACTTCAATCGGTAGACATTATCAGTAGACGACCAAACAGACCGGTTTGGTTTGCTGGTTTTCCATTAACGACAGAAGATAGTAGTCATATACTCAAAAATTGACCTTACTCACTGTTCTGGCACTGGCACTGACAGAACCGCTATTCTCAATATCAGGTTCAAATGAAAAGTCATATGACTCTACAAAAAGTACTGTTTTTTTGAATTCTACATTACCTCTACACCGTCGTTTAAAATACGATGTAAAAATCGTGTAAAATGTTTTACATTTGAATTAAAACTAGTAGAGTTTGTACGTGATGTTAGTTGAAGGCCATAGAGCCGAAGAGAATTATTTTGAAAAATACTACATTATATATGAGTATGAACGCAAGATAAGTCGAAACCAGTAAAATTCAAGCTAATCTAACATTCAGTCATTACAAATGAAATTTTCCATCATTTGACAAATTGGGTCTTTATGAATTACATCGTATGAAAGATTAAGTCACCTATAAAATTCAGATTTTTTTGATGTGTGGCTCAAAAGAAACCAAAAGAATAGCATTTAAAGCATTAGTAAAAGTCAAAACACCAAAAATAAAAGGTTCATAGTTCAAAAACGTTCATCATATATTTTCGTTTCATTCATATTAATATATATATATATATATATATATATATATATATATATATATATATATATATATATATATATATATATATATATATATATATATATATATATATATATATATATATATATATATGTATATATATATATATATATATATATATATATACATACATACATAATATTCAAAAGTTTGCAAAATTGATTCAGGGGTTACAAAAATATGAGCTTTTAAGAAGTCTGTTTGCCAAAAGTCGAAAAAATCGATTTTTTAAGCAACCCTAACATGAAAATAGTAGAGACAAAAAGAAATAACTTGGGATTAATATTTTTCGATGGAGATGAATTTCTTAAAATATGAGTTTCTATGAGATTGAAAGACATATCATTTGATTTTAAAATTGTAAAAATCGGATTGGCTTCCTTTGCGAAAAATCCGTTCGTATTTTTTCATCATTTTCTCACAAAACACGTCGGTCCAAAGGTCCTCTGCACTCTTAGAAAAAATGAAAATTACGTAGATCCAAGTATGCTGTATTTTCTTAGTCGAGGACCGATCAGTACATCTTTGAAACCTATAAAATTGAATCTTACGTCAGTTCTGACGTAATATTCAATTAAATCAGCTGTAAATTCATTGGCATTATTATTTTTTACATGCACCTGGAACTGGAAATCGGAAACCTGTGCAACCGATGTATTTCACAAAGATTACTGCACCAATTTTCTAAAACTAAATTTATTGCCTTTAACCTGTATAATAATATTCTACTCATTTAGGGGTTAGCCAAATTTTGTGCTAGGACACAATTTGGCTAACCCCTAAATGACCAAACCTGCATCGGCCAGAAATAGTCGAAAACACGTTTTCGTTCGGCACGTCAGAAAAGACATTGCACTCTATTGCAAAACAAATAGTGTTCTGTAAGTAGCAGAAACTTTACGTCTGCTTAGCGGTTCACATTGAACTGTCGAGTTTAGCACTAAGCAGTTCAATTTGAACTGCTCTGCACTGATGAGTCAAAGACGAAACGTAAAAAATAATAAATATTCCACTGTTTAAATGATTATCTTTCAACGAGAACTTGAAATTTCGAATATATCTGTAAATTGTTTTAGCTGTAACTTCTTCATTTTTCAAAAGGCACGGATGAGATAGCCATCAATCTGTAGGTTTAAAATTAAAATTATCAAAAAAAATAAAACCCTGATTTTTTTTATTTAACTTTTTGGATTATTTTGTAATTATTGAGAAAAAAAATCAAAATTTTTTTTCAGTGTATAGTGCCCAATCGATTCCCAACAACTTCTTCCTGAACGTCATTTGAACGATTTGAAAAAGGCAATTTTTGTGAAATACAAAAATACATACGTCCTTTTTAAACATCAATCGTGAGTCGGATTGACCTCTCCATCGGTTCAAAACTTATGGTTTGCATTACTGAAGCCATGTGCAAAATTTCATCCAAATCAGAGATGGTCGATTCTGATTTTGTCACTTTTTCATCTACTCATTCCTGGAATTGCTCAGTCGTGAAGCTCAGTATACTCCCAATAGCTTTCACCGTCTCTGCTCACAATCAAAGTTTGTAGCTTTCCACTAACCAGATCAGCACAACTATTGAACTATACTGTTAGTAGAAAGGATTTTGCTCGTTTTTTTGTGAGTCCGGTAAATCCGAAACTGGAAATGGTATTCGTAGACAATTTAATAGCTAGATATCTGAGATAATCGAGACTTTTTGCCTTTTATTTCTTTTTAGGTATATTTTTCCCGTTACTGTGGAACCTGAACTCGGATCCAAATAAAATCAATAGCAGTCTTTAGGATTCTAGGGCCTACCATTTTATTGTAACCTCGTGAAAATTAATTAAGTGGTCCATAAGAAAATGGAGTGCACATTTTTTTTTTGCTCATTTTACTTCGTTACTCCAGAGTCAGCAGCTCGATCCGTATAAAATTCAATAGCAGGCTCGACTTCTCATTTGAATCTAAGTTTATGTAAATCGGTTCAGCCGTCTCTGAGAAAAATCGAGTGCATATTTCTGTTAGTACGCGTACCAAAATACGTACAGAAATTTGGTGGTCTCGACGAACTGAGTCGAATATGACATTCGACCCTTCGGGTTTCAATTCGAAAGTTAGGTTCCACAGTGGTTGCTCTATCAAATAGAATAAAATTCTGAGAATTCAGAGATCGTTTTTCTTGAAATTGCTTTGTAATAATGTTAAAGAAATCAATATTTTAGAAAGTAAAGATTTTTAGGATTCCAATGATCATAAATTTCACTTCATACAATCTACTGAATTTGAATATTCTTTTAAGCCAAGCATTAACATTCAAATATTTGTAATTTCCGATCTCAAAATTTGAAGGGTTATGCACATTTTGAAAAAGTGTTCTGATATTACAACTTGTCCCAGTTGTGATTGGAAAATTCTATGACATAAAATTCATTGAAATAAAAAAATAAACAAATATTAATTGCGCCCGCCACGACTTGAACCGAGAATCATTGGATCACAAATTAAGTCCGTTAATCGAGTGAGCCACAGAGATGCATATACATTTATACAGTCGCACTTGCTAACCGAATGCAAACTAGAGTCGGAACCAGTGAAATTTATTCTTATCCAACATTATGTCATTACAAATTGATTTTTTCCGTCATGTGGCAAATTAAGTCTATATGAGTTGGGTTCAGGTCAGCGCCTATTATTTCGATATTAGTGAATTACTTAATATTCAAAGTTTCTAAATTCTTAATTTTTGTTTTGATCTCAAATACAGGATACGAAAAGAAATGTTTTAGAAGTTCAAGCTTCGTGGATTGTATTGAATTTTTGAATAATTTTTGAAATTGAGCTATTTTGTTACTTATTTCTACAATGTTACTTAATCCTAGTTACCAATTTTAGATTGAATCAGTAATAAACTTAAATGGAATTTTTACGCTAGACTGATTCATATAAGATATGCATATTAAAAGGAAGAATTGAAATCCATTTTACTTTCTTCTTGAGAAGGTGAAACTTTTCAACTTAAGCAAATTTTCTCATCCTTAGATTCAATATCTTCCACTCAGTCTCAGTCGATGTTAGCCGGAAATCACCTAAACTAAATCGAAAGCAATCAAATAACCACCGCTCACTGTCTCTGCACCTGCACTCTCCGTTAGATATCTTTTTTTCGAACGCCGTCACCCACTCAAGACGAAATAGTGTCCACAGGTGGAAAAAAAAATATTATTTGCATTTCTCAAGATGATGCTCGTGCATAATAAGATTTCGGTTCATGCAGAAATCATCAAAGACCGGTCCCATAAAATGAAACTCCCAGCTGCCGATTAGCACTTTCAGTGGTTCCATTAAAAAACCCCTCGGTTATTTCACATCGGACGGAGTTTTGACGACCCACCGCCAAAAAGGTACTCACAGCTACTCGAACACAATGTTCATCATCGTCGCAAATCGGCTTTCGCCATTATCGGTGCCTCCGATCACCGGAGCAGGAAACCGAAAAGTTGCGAGCAAGGAACCCGGGTTTTTTTTCGGCGTGCTTCTCGGTATGGCGGTAAGTTTACTCGACTTGAAATGTTTGCACTCCAATTTGCACTTTTCTTGCATGCAGTCGCTCTTGGGTCGGTCCTGGAAAACGGAACACGGAGCTACGGGTTTCCCGTCGAGCATAATTGCATTCGAAAATAGTTGTCGTTTCGCAGAAAGGATGCCGCGAACTACGCAAAAAACACACCCCATGCACGACAGGACACCGACAGTGTTGGGAGCCGGCTAGCGACAAGTTTTATAATTAATTTTTCACTTCGCACTTGGCAAATTGCTCCGGGGTACTTTTCCTAAAATTACACACAACTGCAAATTTTGGGCGGAAAAGGAAACTGCATGTTTTTTTCTGTCTGAATGCCACAAGTACTGCTAGGGCACGGGTTAAGTCATTTGCCGTTACTGCCGTTCACTCGGTATCCTCGACACTTGTGAGGCTCAAATTTCAACACCCCAAACTGATTTCGTACTGCACTCCATTCGGAAGGTGTAGAACGCGCGCAAGTGTTTGCTTACTGAAAGTTTGAAAACTGCTCAAATTGCAACGGATTGTATGAAAAAGAAACTCATTTCGGAATTTATGAATGACATGAAAAATATGAAAATGGTTTCCAGTTTGAAAAGTGTTTGCTTAAATTTTTGCCCTGAATGTCGGAATGAATTAACCAGGGTAACGACTTCAGTAGTTATGTCATGTACGAAACCCGTTAGTTAGAATAGAATCTGCTGTCTCTGTTCGATGGATTTACCTTAAGGATGAGATGACAATAGAAGCAATCGCTTCAAGATTCGGTTCAAGATTTTCAAACACATGAAATTGCATTCGATTTTATCACAATTCGTTGATTGAAAGTCGAGTTATTGGCAAAATATTATGGCGACTCTCATGAAGAGATGACTATTGGCGCAATAGCCCTACTATTCTTTTCATGGCATCGTCGTAGCCAGAGCTTAAAAGTGTCACGCATTCTCAATGAAAGAAACCATTCCAACAGTCTCATTTTCAATGTTTTTCTGCCTCATTCGTAAATGACCGACACCAGAACAAACGAAGAGAGACGAAGCATTTTCGTTTCTCATCGAAAAAATGAGATAGTATAATTGCCAAGGTCACTTTTTCCTCTATGACAAGACGAAACCAAACTAACGTCTTCAGGTAGCAACAGCAGAATTTCAATTGTCATTCTTTCATCGATGTATTGAAAATCTCTTACGCTTGGTTATAAAAAGTGACTAAAATATGGCAAATCGAAGTAAATACATACAATACAGGTTCCTCATTGGAAACCGAAACTACTACAAATTCGAGCACCAACAGGTAAAAATTATTGTGGGACCTTTTTCTCTCATTTTCAATTCTCACAGCTTCGGTTGAATATCGACACTGTACACAATGGGATTTTCACTGAAAACTTCAAATGACTGAAAGGGCAAATCAAAGAAAGAATACAATTTTGAAACTACTGTCCCGCTTATGTCTGTCATTGACTGGACATGGATTTCGTTTTCATAGTTTGCAAGCGAAACTGAGAGTGACAGTAATTTCTTGTCATTTTCGTATGTTTTTAGTCAATGAAAATGATTTTTATAAGCTCGTAGCTGCTTCGATTCATTAAAATAGAGCGTTAAAAAAATCGATCTTTGACTAAACATCGAGTGGATTTTCCAACACGACAAATGGAATAATTTTGTAATCAGAAAATGAAGAAGATATTCTCAGAGGCACTGCAGAAAGATTCTTATGTTTAAAAGTGACACATAATTGTAAGAGTACACGAGAACGTCGAGCTGTGGAGCTGCCAAACGTTAATGACAGTTTTAATTGAACTGCTAATGCACTGATGAGTTGAAGACGAAACGTAAAAAAAAACGAAATTTCCGAAGTTAACTCGGCCATATGATGTTCCGTGCGTTTTAATAAGAAATTCTACTAACCGAACCCCAGTGAACAGACAAACAGCCTCGGTGAATGGAGCTAGAAACTTCTTATCTAAGTCCTTGAATCCGGAAGTGATCGCCATTTGATCTTCGAATTCGATTAGTAGCTCGAATAGAAGTTTTCAAATAAGTTAAAGTTTGCAGAAATCGGTTTAGCCATATCAGAGAAAATTGAGCAGACCGAATAAAAAATGCGTTTGTCGGTTACCTAATTTATACCATTATATCACCGGAACTGTATGAGGCAACTATTTGTTTTTCAAACCTGATAAATGTAGCTTTCGAACAAATCTGGGTTTGTTGAAATGGGTTAAGTAGTCTCCGAGTATTTGAGCGAAGAGAAAAATATGTGCGTTTGTCGGTTCCGTCACTTACGCCATTATATTTTTGAAGGCAGAAATGACACCCATTTGATTTATAAACTCGATCAATGAGCTATATTCAAATTAATGGTAACTTTCAAATGTTACAAAGTTTGTTGAAATCGATGCAGCCGTCTCCGATAAATTCAAGCAGAGACAAAAGTGCGCATTGTCAGAAACGCCACTTATACCAATATATTTGAAACCAAAAACGACCACCATTTGTTCTTCAAACTTGATCAATGACTCAATACACATCTCTTAACGAGTCTGGGGTTGTTGCAGTCCGTTCAATCATCTCCAAGACTTACTTGACTTATACCGTTATAACTCCGGTACCGGAAGCGACAGCTTTTTGATTTTCGAATTACCGAATGTCTTAGAAATGATTGAAACGTCGAGATCTGATGTAATCTCAAAGATAACTTTGAAAATTCGCTTGAAAAACTGCGTAACTTCGCAAATTCGTGTAAAAAAATTGCGCAACTTCGGAAATCCGCGTAGCTTCAGAAATCCGCGAGAAAAAAGCACGCTCGATAAACCACATAAAAACCGCTGAAAAAGACCTCATTGTATTTTCAAAAAACTATGCGCCATTTTACTCCACAAAGAATGTGAATCTACTAAAAATAACAATAACATTGGTTGTTGTATTGTGTAACTTTCATTGATTCAGCGTTATTCGTGTGGTAGAAAATGTTTGTCGTCAATTAGTAGTACTTGAGATGCACTGTTTCAATTCCGAAAGCGAAGCAGTAAAAGCAGTAAAAATTCAAACAATCAATCAACAAATATGAACGATGTTTATATACGGAAATGCGAAAAAAGCACGTTAGTTTCATTCGTATTTACGTCCTCCAGTTATGTTTCTGACATTACCCACCCGATTTTTTGTCGTTGATACGACTTACTTTACTATGGGTGCCTTTTCGAAGTTCATCCTGTACTAGTATGGGTAGGACATAATCGAAAATATCTACTGTTGTATTTAACGCAGCAAAATGATTTTTACTCCATATCATCGGAAATATGGTCAGCAATTTATGATGAAATTTTCGATAGTATGAGATAAGCATAAATAACTCATAATTGAAGTTTTCTAAAATGTTCAGTGCCAAAATAAGGCACGTTAAGTTCTAACCGCATCAATTGGACGAATCATCGCACAAAGAGGAATATGGAATATTTTTTTCAGTGGTTGAGTGCAGTGGGCTCACGACATGTTTTGTTCGCTAGGAAAATATATTCAGGGTTGTTCCAAAAAAATTCAAAATTAAAACGTGCGAAATCCGCGCGAAGTTTAAAAATAAAACGTGCGATATTTGAGCGAAGCGTTTACACTATTATTTTTGTGCAGGTGATGCTTACCGCAGAACTAACAGTGAGAATTAAATTTCTTACAATTTTGTGATTTTGAAAGAAGTTGAACAGATTTCAGCAATTACATTTTTTTCGCTTCGACATCTTCTTGCTCGGCAAGCTTTTCCTTCTCGGAAAGAAGAATTTTAAGTTGAAATTCCGAAAGTCTTTCTTTTCCTCCTCATATTTTATTCTTTTATTTGGAGCAGGGAAACGCCCACTGGAGTTAGTTTCAGAGAATTCTTTAGTAACACGTACATCAGAGAATTCTTTAGTAACACGGAAAATAAATCCTAACAGCTTAGAGGCTTTGAAAATAGTACAATCTATGTGCTCTTTGAAATTTAACTTGGAATCCAGAAGAACACCCAGGTTTAATTGCGCGTTCGGAAACAGTTTATGAAATATTATAGTCGAACTTGAATACAAACTTTTTGCGACTAAAAGAGATGACGCAGCATTTAGAGGCATTATCGAAATGCTCTCATATTTGATTTTCTCATCAATTGAGAAATTGTTCATTGTTTGTTACAAAACTTTTGGAAAACTATAAATATCTGGTTTGTAAAAGTATAGAGAATCCAGTTTTGAAACCGGGGAAAGATCCTTCCTTTTCCAAGAGCTATCGGCCCATCAGCTTGCTCTCTACCCTATCCAAGCTGTTTGAAAAGTCAATACAAAGGCGAATTCTTGCTTTCGCAGATGAACAGGATATATTTCTGGAAGAACAGTTTGGGTTCCGGAAAGGAAGATCCACCATCCACCAGCTCACAAGGGTTAACAACGTCATCCAGCAAAACAAATCAGTGTCCAAAACGACTGCCATGGCAATATTGGATATTGAAAAGGCATTCGATAATGTGTGGCACGATGGACTGGTGTTCAAACTGCATCGGTATAATTTTCCCATGTATCTTATTAAAATTATCAAAAATTATCTTGCAGATAGAGCATTCCAGGTTTCTCTGAATAATGCACTTTCAGAAAGATTTACTATTCCTGCTGGTGTACCCCAGGGAAGTATCCTAGGTCCCATTCTATACAACATTTTCACATCAGACATCCCACCTCTTCCGGGTGGTGGTGTTCTGTCACAATTTGCTGATGATACTGCTATTCTTTACAAAGGTCGTGTTATTAATGCTCTGAAGAATAAACTACAGACAGGTCTGGACGCTCTAACTGAATATTTTACAAGCTGGAAAATTGTGATCAATGCAGCAAAAACTCAGGTCATCTTGTTTCCACATTCAAGATCTCCAAAACTTGTTCCATCAGACGAAGGCAGAATACGATTCGGTGATGAGCTCATTCAATGGTCCGATGAAATTATCTATCTAGGACTCACCTTTGACAGACATCTGATATTCAGGTCACATGTTGACAAAATCGTTCAAAAATGCAGCATACTCATTAGGTCTTTGTATCCGCTGATTTGTAGCACATCTAAACTATGCCTGAAGAATCAGATGGCTGTCTATAAACAAATCATCTACCCCGCAATTGAATACGCAGTCCCTGTTTGGCGGGGTTGTGCACGAACACTCAAACTTAGGCTTCAACGCATTCAAAGTAAGATCTTAAAGATGATTCTAAATCTACCCCCTTGGACAAGGACTAGTGAAGTACATGAGATGGCCTCCCTGGATATACTAGAACAAAAATTCGAACAATACTGCACGAAATTTGAAGAGAGGTGCTCAATCTCTGAAATACAAATAATTCAAAATTTGTACGTATTAGGTTAAGAATAGTTATAAGTAGGTAGATATTTTATTAATAATTAAAATAAATATTATGATTAAACATTAGTATGTAAAACAAGAGTAACTAAAACACCTAATATTAATAACGAATCGTATGAACAACAAAGATGAAAGGCCAAAGGGTCAAAACACTTGTACTGTAAAATGTTGATGTAATACACAAAAATAAGATTAAAAAACAGATATTTATGCAAAAAAAAAAAGTATAGAGAATAACATTTTACTTTTTCTCGTGAATTTTTGAAGAAATTATAGATACTTTTTGTCCACGCATGGCAAATGGATTTCAATAATTTATATTTTACAATTCTTAAGTTCGGGTTGTGGATTTGAGACGGGTTTGAACAGTAAGTTATTTGAAATAATGTAACAATAATTCCTAGCTTAGGTTTGGAAATCCTAGATGGCTAAAAATGATTTGTTGTGGATTTATCAATTTTTGAATGTTTTCGAACATTACTTTTTCGATTTTATCGGTTTTGTCCCCTACACAAATCCGTAATTTTTTGCTCTCGTTTGTTCCGGCTTATAATTGTGCCGTTACAATTGTGCCAGTGAAGCATTGAAAGTTTGCAAAATTTACACAATCCATCAACCTTCGTTTATCGATATTCGGGAGTGCAAAAAAAAACATATTATCAGGTGTACGACTTTGCTTCCGCCGTTTTCCGATAGGTGGCTGTACCGGCTGAGGCTGGTCAAAATACATAGATGATAATGCCTTTAAAGTGAGTGTGTACAGTGTCTAACGAATTGTCATCGCCGTTTCAGTGACAGTTGTTCTTGTTTTCGTATTATTCACGCTCGAAAATGTCTGTGGTTGTGCCCAATTCATGCCATTTGCTGGAAGTTTTCCTTGTCTGGTATAATTCGAAAAAAATGCAGCTAAAGCGCATCGAAACTTACGGTGGTGCTGCTCTGAGTAAAAGAACGTGTCTGGAGTAGTTTCAACGTTTTAAAAATGGTGATTTCGATGTCGAAGACAAACATGGTGGTGGACGAGAAAAAAAACTTCGAAGATGAACAACTAGAAGCATTGCTTGATGAAGATTCGTTCCAAACCCAAGAAGAGCTTGCGAATCGTTGGGAGTGAGTCAGCAAGCCATTTCAAAACGTCTCAAGACATAATTCGCTAAAGGAAAAGCGGCCACAATATCAAGAACGACAAGATAAAGTCATCCTCTAACACTACAATGCTCGGTCTTACGTCGCAAAAGTGGTCAAAAAGTACCTGGAAATGCGGAAATGGGAAGTCTTGTTCCACACACCGTATTTCCCAGATGTCGCCCTTTCTGACTTCCACCTATTCCGTTCGATGGCACACGGCCTGGCAGATCAACATTTTTAATCCTTCGAAGAGTTGGAAAAATGGATTGCTTCATGAATAGCGTCATAAGAGGACTCCTTATTTCGAGCCGGGATCCAAAAACTGCTGGAAGGATGGAAGAAAGTTGTCGCTAGCGACAGACAATACTTTCCCAAGTAGCACACGTTATTACACTTCAATAACAGTAACTTAGTTGACACAAATTCATCGAACAAGTTGAAGACTTTGCAACTTGCACTATAACTGCTATGTAACCTGAAAAGCGTAAGAGGCGGAGCTTGTACGACTTACCAAGGGTTGCCAAACAACTTCTCAGTACAGAATATTTGATTTGATTTAGCGCGCACATCAGTTACAATGAAACAGAAAATATAAGTTTGTGTCAAGTTCAAGGATGGCTTTTATCGTATCAAAGAACATTCACTGGCAACTCTTCAACGATTGAATCAGTGCCATCAAAGAGAGACGGAAATCATCGCAACAACAAAAACCCGGCATGGCTCATTTAACATAGAATGGTCACCAGTGCGAGAGCGAATTTCTCTCGATGACCTGTCTGAGAATCAAATGTTAGCTCGCTGCTGTGAGGATTCTCTCAGAAGCAGGAATCGTTTTACTATTGCCGCTTATTCTAACTATGTGCATAAAACCTTTGTACAAGTTGTGTCTATGAAAATGTCTGTGAATGCTCCACACAAGGGTTTTGAAATATTGCAATCTAGTATGAGAACCATCAAGTCGAATCATCGATTCGATTTTCTGCGATAATTGTCAACTTGCGATTCTCTCTTGGGAAATTCCACACAGCAACGATCATTATTAGACTGTAAATTTTTTCAAGGGCGTGAAATACTCAGAATATGAAATGGAGCGAAGAAATGTAGCAACATTCTCTCACGGTTTATGCATTGAGAGACATGAGTTCTTGTAGCATCTTCTACCGGATTTAAAATGATGTATACAATATAGATTGCAATAAAGCAGCTTCTGTCAAATTTTCGGCGATCACCAACACTGGTCAAGTTACAATTTGTTGATGTTTTTCCCATTCAACAATTACGACCAAAAATTGGCATCCGATAATGAGAGCTAAAATATAGTATTCAATATTCTTTAAACTCACTATATCAAAATCTAAGTGCTATTCGATATTTTTTTTTTATTTAAAAGATGTTTTTTATTCAGGCCTATTTGCGTACAAGCTTTACGTGGCCGAATTAACCGATTTTTTCAATAAACAATTTTTCGAAGTGGATCTCGTTGTCACTCTTTTTCTAGGAGGAGAAGAGCTTCCATTTCCCTCCTGCGAGGGTTGAGGGGCACTTTGTTCGTGGCTCGTCTCATCCTCCATTGCC
Organism: Malaya genurostris; assembly: GCF_030247185.1. Taxonomy (NCBI): domain Eukaryota; kingdom Metazoa; phylum Arthropoda; class Insecta; order Diptera; family Culicidae; genus Malaya; species Malaya genurostris. The sequence continues at coordinate 229,332,919 of NC_080572.1, read as the reverse complement.
GCATCGGTGGTTTTGTTGTTGCTTTCCGTCTTCTTTTCGGTTTCCTTGTTGTTCGCAGTCTTGAGCTCGTTGCTAGCTGCTGTAGGAGCGCCTTGTTGTACATTGGTTGCAGTTGTTGGTTGGTTTGATGGTGAAACAGGAGTACTACGCTCACTAATTTTCGTTGTTGAACGGTTGACCTTGTCTTTTGTTGAAGATGTTCTTTTCGCAGTTTCAGTGCAAGGTTTACCGTAGTGTGCAGGTTGTTCACAAAACTGACATGTAACCAGCTGATTTTCATAGGTAATCAGCGTTTTACACGGATGTGTCCCACCTTGACCACAAATGATGTATGATGGAATTGCCTTACGTAGTTGCATACGTACCACTCGCACGCCATTCCGGATGCCGGGGAAAAAATCCGCCATACTTCTCTTTCGATGGAAAGAACTTCACCGTATTGCGACATGATTTCCCGAACGCACTGATCGCTGGACTGCGGGGAAAGGTCATGCACGCGTACTCGTATGGCATTGTCCACCATGTGCACAGGGATTTTGTATTTAATGTTGTCACACTCAACGCTGTGCACCTCGTTGTTAACCAAAGCGAATGCAATTGCATCGCTTTCACGTTTAAACATAATGTACACACAGTTAGACGCCTTGTTGAATTGAATCTCAGTTACATTATTAGCGTCTAGATGCATTCGTTCTTTAAGTAAGATTTCAATTTCATTTGCTGCTGGTCTAACTTTGCAACGCTTGAAATCTATACAAATTGAATTTGGCCTTGTTGGCCAAGTTTCAGGCTTTGTTAAATCGTATTTGACCATTCCGTACACTCTATTGTTCACTGCACTGTATTGTCTTTGTTTCTTTTGCTTCGACCGCAAACGATTTTCGACGGTGTTGGCTGAGATGCGAGCACGAACTGATTCGATATTTATGTTTTTCATTGTCACATATTGTTACGGTGACCAGTTTGCGACTACGTCGTGAGAGTTAGATTACTGAAGAGTTACGTTGAACTTATTGTAACTTTGTATGATGAGATGTCAATCCGTAACACTATTTCGACTCCATTGTAACAATCATAATACGACTTGTTTCGTCGTGTTTGTCATGCGACCATTATGCAGCATCTGTTTAATTTTTATTTTTTATGGACAAGTTGAATTTGCTACTTGGGTTGAATAATACGTCTGTAAGCAGTTTTTCGCAATAAAAGCAAAGTTGTACACCTGATAGTTTTATTCGTATTTACGTTCTTCAGTTATATCTCTGACATTACCCACCCACTACTATTTATTATACTTTTTCAAAAGCGTCTATAGCATTAGCAGTTAGAATGTTCAGTCGTGTAGGGTAAACAATCGGAAAAGTACATAATATCATAGAAGCAAAAGTGTGGTATAATTTTAAATCCAGCATTTTTTTTTTACAAATAAGTCAAATTCAACAAAACAATATAAAAAATTCAATTAGAACATCGAAACTGTCTAATTTTTTTCACACACAACGTTTTCGTGCTACAGTTATTTCACTTAGGATTGAGGGACTTTAGAGAATTTAACAGAATGCAGGTTGTGTCGGTTCAACAAACTAACCAAACAAGGTCCTAATTCATAATAATCTTGTTAAGACTTTCTAATTGGGATGGCTTCATGGTGATACACATTCAAGTAAAACTTGATACAATATTCAAAACAGTTCGTTTGAATCCTTAGGAATGTGGAAATCTCTCGTGTTTTTCGCTTTGAATGTTAAATTCTAAAACGATTACCATCCCAAATCATATTAAGCTTCTTCTGCACAATATTCCGGAGTCGGTCGGGGCTCAATTTTTAATTCCCTAGCACCTCTTCCGAAAGGGGAATGGTGCTTTTCGGAGTGACTTTCAAATACCGGGTGAAGTAATCTAATTCGGTTTCCTATTCAATGTCGTTCGGTTAGTGGTTTCTTCAACACATCAAACACCTTTCACTTCTCGGAATGATTTGCCACTCGAACACTCCGAGCCTAGAGCCCCTAACATGATTCTATTAGGTACCGCCTGTGGGAAACATATCGGAGTGATGTATTTTCTGTTTAGTTTTGATTTGTTACTGTGGGGGGGCAGGAAAAGGAGACACCGGCGGGCTTGGAATGTAGGCTCACAGCCAACGCAAACAACATCTGGGCTCGAGGAGATGAACTGGAATACGCTTCCTGTGACTAACTGCGATTGCATGGTCTTCCATGGATGCCATCAGAAACGGAATTCTAAAAGAAAAGCCGGAAAGTGTGACGGTGAGCGATGAAAAACGTACGCGGAAGATGTATTGTTGTACGTTTGTTCGGATTCGCTGAAGAGGAAATAATGCTGAGTAAGGTTGAAGAAACACATTATCGGTTTGTGAAAATATGTACTTTAGCGCAACGTTTTTCATCCAGTGGCTTCCCACGCTTCCACATGCAGTTCGCTCACGACAGGCGGAAATAAATTGTGCAACTGGGTCAACTTGACTCCAAACGATTTCGTGGAAACTTGCCATTATCGGTGATCAAATATTCATGCGAAAAAAAAATACCTTCCAATTCGAAGAACTCCACTACATTTGCCATTTGGAATCGCGTTCCGACGACGCAAACGTCGGAACGTGCCTTCCATCGAGGGCAACATTTCTATTCTCGACAGCAGGAAACTTTCGAAAAAAGCAACGGAAGTTGATCACTGCCGGCAGTATGAATGGCAGTGGCATCGAGGTTCCTGTCTTCCGATCGGCTTCCTTCGCTGATTGCGGGTTGTAAAGCTGACAGTTTTCGCCGCAACCCGAATTCAGTCCCCAATCCCCAGCACCAACAAACTGCTGGCTGCTTCGCGCGAACAACTGCGGAATGAAAAGTTCCCAGCATTGACAAGCGGTAAAGAATTTTCCGTGGCAAAGCATGTCACAGAAGACAACGACCAACCGAACCGGGGCCCCATTATTTCAGTACTGGAACTGGATAAAGTCCCGGGCCGTGGTTCGGTTTTGCCGGGAGGGGGGAAAGTGAGAATGCTGTCAGGCTGGACCAGCCGCGAAAAAATTGATTAAAGAAATCCTTTTCCCGGGTGCTTCCTTCGTTACAGGGGCACTGTGAGAAGGGTCCGTTCCGATGCGATGGGTTGGAAAAGTAATTGAGGAAGAATTTTAATTGAAATAAATTGCCATGAGCGCGCCGGTTGGAGAGCACTTGTGCGCGTTACTCAAGTTGACACGCGATAATGCTCTTTTCGGAAAGGCTCGGCAATGACCGAGCTTGTTGACTTTGGAAAAGCGCTTTCAAACGTTGATTTTAACTTGCGAGCCATAATGGGATAGTGGGAGGGAGTTCAATGTCAATGAATGTACATCATTTGATGGAAGTTTTAGTCAACGGGGAATTCGGATCAGGCTTTTAAGCACGTGGATCGAATGGATTTTACAGCTGAATTTGTCTTGACACTACACGCAAAAGACTGAGATCGCAAAACAATTAAAATGTTAGTGGGATTTCTGAATTTGATTGGTTAAAATTTCATTTTCTTTACTTTACTTCCAGCTAAATCTCTCTGTGTTGCAACATCGAGCTGTCGATGAACGGATGAAAATTGTTTCTTTCTCCCGAAATATTCAAATTTTCACCGAATTAACACGAGATGACGTGCTCACTCGTTAAAGGTTTCCCCGGAAGTGATTAAAATGGTCATTTTTGATTCATAATGCTGGTAGTTTATTTGTCAATCAACAGTAAACATGATGATATTATTACGCAATCCGCCAAGACCATCGTAACAACACTACACAATCCACAAAAAACGGGACTGTCTAGAGGGTTCATTTATGAACGTATAACCGTTCATTGCGTGTTTCTTAACAACTGACTAGAACGATCAAATGGAATATTATTCCTCGAAAAGACCTTCGAAAGTTTTACAACCAGGTGATGCAATTATCGCTATTCATACTATTGTTACTGTTTAAAATTAAGAAAATGTAAAATTCGACATAACCTCTTGTAATAGTTTGAATAATATCGTAAGAAACGTAAACGAATTTTACGATATTAAAATATTTACATCAAATTCATTTATGTTACTTCAGGTGTTTTTCAGAGCTCACAGCACTCGTTTTCTATGTTTCACGTAATCAAAATTTCCTTATTACATCAAAGCATTTTCATCAATTCATGTATTTGTTTGACAATTCGATTGTAAGGGTTTTCAAGGAATATCAATAAACCGGAAGTCACCATCTTGGAATTCAGAACCACCTTAAACATCGTTTTCGGACATCTACTTATTAATCAAGTTCCGAAAATACCCATATTGTAAGGGTTTTCAAGAAATATAAATAAACCGGAAGTCGCCATCTTGGAATTCAGAACCACCTCAAACATCGTTTCCGAACATTTACTCATCAATCCCGTTCCGAAAATACTCATATTGTAAGGGTTTTCAAGGAATATCAATGAACCGGAAGTAGCCATCTTGAAATTCAGAACCACCTCAAACATCGATTTCCGACATCTACTCATCAATCCCGTTCCGAAAATACCCATATTGTAACGGTTTTCAAGGAATATCAATAAACCGGAAGTCGCCATATTTTAATTCAGAACCACCTCAAACATCAATTTGTGTCATCTACTCATCAATCACGTTCCGAAAATATCCATATTGTAAGGGTTTTCAAGGAATATCAATGAACCGGAAGTCGCCATCTTGGAATTCAAAACCACCTCAAACATCGATTTCCGACATCTACTTATCAATCCCGTTCCGAAAATACCCATATTGTAGTAATTAACATGGAATATAGATGAGTCGGAAACGTTTCATTGTATGCAAAAACCTTTTTTTACGAACTAGGTTCGTAAATAAAGTTTACGTTATTTGGAATTTTCAACGTAGAAAAAGATTACGTTATTTGGGTTTTTTGTCGTAAAAAGAGTTACGTAAAAAGAGGTAACGTAAAAAAAGTTTACGTAAACTGAGGTTTGGGTGTATTCGAACATTTTTCCTATGGTTTTGTTTGTTTTGGCGTACCTGACTACGTCTTTCTTTACATACTCACCTTAATATATCACAACATGAAAGTGTAACGAAATTACTCCAAATTAATTGGCATAATAACTTTTTCCTGTCTGAGTATTTTCTCTAACTCTTTCACGAAACGAATGGAAATGTAAATAGTCTCCAAACACGAAATGCGAAGATAGTGGAACTACACCAAGGGGAGGACGCTTAGAATAATGTGCCAATCACACTTTAACACAATGCGTTGGTGTATTTATCAATATTTGCACTTTCGTTTTCATACAGTTGCACAGTTGCGGCACACAAAGGGCTCAGTTTTGACAAGTAGCTGTTTCATGGGGTACAGCGTGGCACACTTAGACTCACAGTATATCACGAGTTTTTTTAGAGGCACAATATAGTTTGTGTTAAGCGACTCTCCCCTTGAACTACACCCGTTATTATTCAACTGGTGTTTCAGTCAATGGCGAATATGAGGTTCCGTTTCTCAAGCCTAAACGCAGAAAAGCAACAACTAGTTATTCTATGAGCATACCTGCTGTTGGACGTTCGCAGTGTGAGTTTTGCTTCAGACAAGAGCGATTGCGTCATCTAGCTGCTAATCGTTTGCATTGGAGAAAAAGAAAACGGAAAGTGGACAACGATGGAGAATATCGTGCAAAATCAACCGTTCTAAATATTATCTAGATAACAATCAGGATTATTTATTTTAAAATCAAATGTAAAAATCGTCAGTTTAGTTCAAATCTAAAATAATTTGTTAGCTTCGTGCACTTTTCGCTGTGCGAAGTTCGTTCGAAAAAAGTGTTCCGAACAGTGAAGCGTAGAGAATTACACAATTTACCTCTTCTGAATGCCCAGAATGAATCCCGTACAGCATTTTGATAATTGCTTTCAATGAAGAATGCAAATCCAAAACGACATAATCGAGATAAAAATACCATATTTTGCTATTTTTTTGGTCGTTCACCTAAAAAGAAAGCTCTTAACCAAAACTGGTTCAGTTTGGAATTAATCGGTAGTGCAAACATGCGTGTTTCGCAAGGCCATTTTCGCTTCAAAAACGAGAGCGATTGCGTCATACAACCTTCTGGTCGTTTGCATTGGAAGTGGACAACGATGGGAAACATTATACAAAATCAGCAGTTCTAATGGCTCTAAATGTCATCTAAAGAACTATTAATATTACACTCCTTGCAAATCGAAGGTAAAAATCATCAGTTTAATGCAAATCTAGAATAATTTCGTGGGGCGAAATTCTCTCCAAAACGAATGCAAATAAAGCCAGCAAACGGCATATCAATATTGTAAAAAATACCACCTTCTGAAAGCCTGAAATGAATCCCGCGGTTACATCATTCAGCTGCTGGTTGTTTGTGTGTGCGAGTAACTGAAAAAAATACATTCAATCGACCTGAAAACTAAAAAATGATATTCCGAAATGAAGTAACCAACCTTTAAGTTTGATACGTTGGTATTTTTGTAGCCGTTAGAAATGCTCTTTTGAATTTTTTGTTTTCGCTTCAAACAAGTGTGGAAAATTCATCAAAGTATGAAGACAAATGAGAGAATACATATACAAATCGTCAGTTTCAAGGGCCATAAATGATAGTCCACATAGATTCAAGCAAAGAGTTAATTCCGTGTCCTCATATTCACTAATTTGATTTTATAAAATAGATTTTCAATCAGAATAAGTACCGTTACTAATCCATACGACGTCCAACTTCATGGGTGTCACGACTCGGTGCGGAATGCGAACACTGTAGGAAAGGGCACACGCGCAAGTGGCAGATTTTCTTTGTGCGCCGTTCGCCAAACGAGACCGATTTGTTCGCCGTTTTGCTCGTGGAAATAATTGCCAGCTGCTTTCAAAGTTGGAGAAATGATAACTTTCGGATCTTTTCAAAATCCAAAGCATTTTACAAAGATCTAATGATTCGGACGCTTGAGCGCATTTTTTTTAAACTCCTGCATGTTCCAAGTTGCTTTACCCGTCTTCTTGAAAACCCTCTTCACGATTGCCCAGTCACGTGCGATGGATTGATATTTTTCTCAACGAAATGTATACCCTTTTCCGCAAGCCAATTGAGAGTGGTTTTGGCATAGTGAGCCGACGCTAAATCCGGCTAAAACAGTGGAGGTGTACTATGCTTCTTATATAAAGCCAGCAATCTCTTCTGGAGACACTCAGATCGATAGATTTCTGCATTCATAGTTCCGGTAGTGCAAAAAATGGTTGACTTCAAACCACGGGAACATATTGCTTGCCATACCAGTACCTTTCGACCGAATTTCTCCACTTGAATCAACCAGTCTGCATTGCTCACATCCTCCCCAACGACGACAGTAAAGTATTGTGGACCTGGAAGGGTTTTTGAGTCCTTTTTTACATAAGTCTCATCATCCATCAAAACACATGCATCCGGACACTGCAAAAGACGCGAATACAATTTTCGGGCTCTGGTTGCTGCTCGCTTCTTCTGTTCTATACTTTGTTTCGAGATTTTCTACTTCTTGTAGGTCTTCGGGTGATTTCGCCTCTTGATAGACTGGATCATTACGAAAATTGTTCCTGATTTTCTGTTCAAATCACGCATTGACATTGATTTGTTCTTCATGATTAGAGATAATACTTTCTGGTCCAGTTTCGGGTTGGAAGAACCGGGTTTTCTGCCTCTTTCTGGTAGCTCATCCAAAGAATAGTGTTCCACAAACTTATTAATGATGGTTTTAACACTGTCATGATGATTTCCAAACCGCTTCGCCGATTTTCGCATAGTAATACCCTTCTCACTTAGCCATGTGTCTAGAACCTTAATTTTCACTTCCTTTTCAATACGCGACATATTGAAAACGCAGAATGTCAACCGCACAAACAAGTAAACAAACGAAAGCTGACAGCCAAACGCAGAGCATGCTGTGATCTGAGTATAAAAATCCATCACAAATACATGCGCACAACTCAAATGTATGTGAATAGCTTATTTTCGATACACTTCTAAGGTTATTCTGAGTAGAGGATTCGTCACCAACGAATGAGGCCCACGTGAGTTGTTTTCTGACAAGTGTAACCTTGGTTTAACTCAGACGCGAATAGGGATTTTCCCGAACATTTGCTCAACCTCGTTGTCGTATTTTCCAAACAACAGTTATGTTTTCCCACGGTCTGGAAAGTCAATAGTTTTAGGTGTCACATAAAAAGCTAACTTTGGATCTTCTGCTACAGTGCACAGCAAGACAGCCTCAAAGCACTGCTTTATCCGTACTTCTGAGAAATACTGAGGTGAATAGGTAACTGCGTTATAGCATCGTACCTTAGAAAAAATAAATCCCTACGAAAAATATTATAAAGGATACTTTTTTTTTTCAACCATAAAAAAATTCCACCTTCTTGTGTTCCTTTTAACTTTTTTTTCGATGTTTTGTCTACTTGGTCTATGTCTAATATCAAGGTAAGACTTTGAGTCACAAAAGCGGTTAGGAGGCTCGTTATAACTCTTAAGATAGAGGACGTCTTTTGTCAATCGACATTTATTTTCATCAAAAAAATAGGATGCTTAACTTCAACGGATCAAAACACTAATCGCTATTCAAATAAATTGGCTGTAAAAACTAATTGTCACCAGAACCTCCGGCCTTGGCATTTCAGCTCCTCGCCCGTTCCCAAGGCAATAAATCAAATACCCCAGTCGAAAAGATGAGCCTTCAAATTTTAGAAGGCAAGCCAAAAATTCCAATGCTAATTATTCTCCATTAGTGACACTGGCGTCGAAAGATTCGATATCCGTCCACAACTTATCCTACTCAACGCCCGGTTTGCTAACCAGGAAAGAGCTCTGACTAAGACACAGTGTCATCAGCGAGCGTTTTTAATTCGGGAGCCTTGATGCTATTATCTGGCTGGATTTTGACTGACGACGACGTGGACTATCTCGCCCCTAAAAACCCTGCCCCCTCCCCCCTTCACCGGAAATCAGCAAGTTATTTTGACTTCCGCGAGCTATCCGAAACTGGATCATAGGCCTTATTAGCTTAGCACCTCGTCCACCGGCGCCGGCCTGCCTGTCTATCCGTTCTCTCGCGCGGGTGTCGTGTAATTTGATTTATGCCGTAAAGAATTTATTCCCTTATCTGCCTCCGTATTGGGTGTTTGCGAGGCTGGCCACACTCCGGGGTCTGGCCACACCCTTGTCTCAATCACTTTTCCCATCAAATGAAAGGCGACGACTAACGCCTTGCAGTGGAATTCGACTCCCACTTCACCGGCTACGGCAACGGGCACGAATACTGAACCGGATCCGGTGGAATTTATTTTCCGGACCCGGGCTCCGGGAACGATTTCGATGGTATGATAAAGCGCAGGCAGTCAGTCGGCCAGTTAGGGGAGTGAATGGACCAGTTGGTCGGTCGGTCGATCGAGGTCGGTAAATAAACGCCCCGTTCCCCAAACGGAGCGGAGAAACACTCGGAAAAATGGTTAATGCAAATGAAGATTAAAGAAAGATAATATTTCGGTTGAATCGTAATCTCGTTTTCGGTTATTATGGTGATTTTTCAGGTTCTGGTTCAGCAGCACAGCAAGGGAAGGTAGTTTTCCCAGCGGATGTCTGGTTGGTATGCAGAATGGACGATGGTTCACTGTTGATTTTTGTAATTCCTTACGTCAATTGTGATACTCATTTACTGGTTGTTCTAAGGTAGTAGAGAAAAGACAAGTATTTTGTAAATGTTCTGTTAGACAGGTTTTTCTTAGCAATCATCAGGATTGCTATAACTAATCTAATTGTCGGTTACAAGGAATTTAATTTTCTCAGTTTTGTTCGTTAGAATTATTCATGACACATATTAGAGAATTTCAACCAATAAAATTTCGAGAATTTTTTCAGAATATCTGGAATAATATTCTCTGTTCCTTGATTTTTTGAAAAAATAAATTCGATGTAAATCCCTACCCGAGCGTTTAGGTGTTGACATCCCTTACAAAAAATGAGTGTATCGAAAATAAGCTATCCACATACATTTGTGTTGTACGCATGTATTTGTGATGGTTTTGTATGCTCAGATCACAGCATGCTGTGCGTTTGGTTGTTAGCTTTCGTTTGTTTACTTATTTGTGTGGTTGAAATTCTGCGTTTTCAAAATGTCGCGTGTTGAAAATGAAGTGAAAATTAAGGTCCAGAACCTTAATTTTCACTTCATTTTCAACACGCGACATTTTGAAAACGCAGAATTTCAACCACACAAATAAGTAAACAAACGAAAGCTAACAACCAAACGCACAGCATGCTGTGATCTGAGCATACAAAAGTAAGAAGCATGGCTAAGTAAGAAGGGTATTACTATGCGAAAATTGGCGAAGCGGTTTGGAAATCATCATGACAATGTTAAAACCATCATTAATAAGTTTGTGGAACACTATTCTTCGGATGAGCTACCAGGAAGAGGCAGAAAACCCGGTTCTTCCAACCCGAAACTGGACCAGAAAGTTTTTTTTATTTAAAAAATATTTTATTCAGGCCTATTTGCGTACAAGCTTTACGTGACCGATTTAGCTGAGTTTTTCGATATTTTTTTGTATTGGATCTCGTTGTAACCCTTTTTCTAGGGGGAGAGGAGCTTCCATTTTCCTCCTGCGAGGATTGAGGGGCAGTTTGTTCGCGGTTCGTCTCGTTATTTATTGCCGCACCGGTGGTATTGTTGTTGATTCCGTTGCTAGTTGCGCCTTATTCTACATTGGTTGCATTTGCTGGTTGGTTGGAGGGTATGTTGTTAACTGCAGCTGGTGTACTTTGTTCTATAGGAGATACGTTGGATGGTTTCGTTGAAGGGGATGCTTCATTGTTGTTGGCGGCTGTCACAGGTGTACTGGGGTTGCTTGGGGTTTGTGTGAAGGTAGCACCGTTGTCCTTTGATGTAGTTGTCTCCTTGTCCAGTTTATCACATGGCTTACCGTAGTGAACAGCTTTTTGGCCATATTGACATGTGGCCATCTGATTGTCATAGGTAACAAATGATTTGCACGGGATTCTTTCATCCTGACCGAATGTCACATAAGAAGGTATAGGCCTCCTCAAGCGCATGCGTAACAAACGTACGCCATTTAGACTACCAGGGAAAAAAATCTTCCACTTTTATTTTTCGATAGAGATAATCTCTCCGTATTGGGACATAGTTTTACGAATATAAGGATCGATGACGCTTGAAGAAAGATCATGTACATGCACTTTTGTAGCACTATCTTCCATATATACTGGAATGTTGTACTTGATATTTTCATGCTCCACATAGTGCACATTGTTATTGTCTTTAGCGAATTGAATTGCATCCAACTCTTTATAGAACTGGATATAAACAACATTATTGGTCCTATTGCATTGAAGTAAATGCACACGTTTAATGTCAAGATGCATTTGCTCCTTAACCAAACCTTCAAGTTCTCGTATCGGAGGTCGAATTTTGCACTGTCTGAAGTCAACAACAATTGTATTCTTTCATGTCGGCGGTAGCTTTTGTTCGTTTGGTTCACTCATTTCGAAGTCGTTCTATTGTTCACTACACAATACTGTACTTGATTTATTCTGTCCCGAACGTAAGCGGTTGTGTTTTATCGACTGAATTGGATGAGATGTGAAAGCGAACTGATGAGCAGAAAGTAATATCTCTATTTATGAAGAACACATCAATGTCAACAAATGATTTGGACAAAAATCAGAAACAATTTTCGGAATAATCCAGCCTATCAGGAGGCGAAATCACCAGAAGACCTACAAGAAGCAGAAAATCTCGATACAACGTGTTGAACAGAATAAGCGAGCAGCAACAAGGGCCCGGAAATTGTATTCGCGTCTTTTGCAGTGTCCGGATGCATGCGTTTTGATGGACGATGAGGCTTATGTAAAGGACGACTCCAAAACCCTTCCAGGTCCACAATACTTTACTGTCGTCGTTGGGGAGGATGTGAGCGATGCGGACAGATCGATACTGGTATGGCAAGCAATATGTTCCTGTGGTTTGAAATCAACCAATTTTTACACTACCGGAACTGTAAATGCAGAAATCTATCGATCGGAATGTCTCCAGAAGAGATGGCTGCCTTTATATACAAAGCATAGTACACCTCCACTGTTTTGGCAGGATTTTGCGTCGGCTCACTATGACAAACAACCCTCAATTGGTTTGCGGAACAGGGCATAAATTTCGTTGAGAAAAGTATCAATCCACTAAATTGCCCTCAGCTTCGACCCATTGAACGTTACTGGACAATCGTGAAGAGGGTCTTCAAGAAGACTGGTAAGGCAGCTGGGAACATGCAAGAGTTCAACAAAATTTGGGCTCAAGCGTCCAAAAAAATGCGATGCAACACTTGTCCGGAATTTGATGAAGAGCGTTCGATCAAAAGTTCGAAAATTCGTGAAGAAATAACTTAAATTTCATCCGGTTTCATTATGCTCAAGTTTAACCTCGTACAATAAAGGACTAATTTTGTAGTTTGAATAATATATCGTTTTTTTTATCATAATTTGAAAGAAAAATTTGTGAATAGCTTATTTTCGATACACTCCTTACCGAATGAGGCAAATCCGCCAGAACTTCATCCACTAGAAAATTTCAAGTCGATTAAGAGGGGCAGCTTGGGAAAACAGGGTAGGTTTTCAAAAACGAAGAAAAAGTGAATGAAAAGGTGTAAAAAAGATGGCGCAAATGTTTCACAGAATTTGATGGGTAGTTTTATTTCCAAGGTGTGGGAATTTACACTATGAGAAGAAGTTGAATACACAGTCTCTTTTTATCCCCCATACGTACAGCGTAAAAACAACGCGCAAGAAAAACCGCATAACTTTGGTAATCTGCTTGAAAAATTAAAACGCAACTTCGGAAATTCGCGTAAAGAAAACGCAAAACTAAAGAAAATTGAAACGACCAGATCTAGTGTAATCAAAAAAATAAAAAAAAAATTTCAGATCGATTTTTTTTTCTTGATTTAAAATGTTATAGAAATGCATGAATCGTCGAGATTTGTAATTTGTAATCTAAAAAAAAAAATCTTGAAAACAATCGAAAGTGTCAAAGAGTGAATTTAAAATAAAATTCGGGAAAACACCAGATCTCGACGTTTCATGCATTTTTAAGACAAACCAGGAAAACTTGAGAAATTCGCTTTATAAAACCGCGTAACTCAAAAAAGAAACGTAAAAATCGCATAAAAACAGCGTAAAAAAACCACCGTTAACTTTGAAAAAACATAGCTAATATGTGTGTATTTGGTCCCTGTGAGTTTCAAAAATATCTAACTAAATAAAATTTTTGGTGGTCATTTTTGTCTATCGCAGTTTTTCTAGTACAGTTTGATAATTTGTGAATTTTTGTTTTGATTGAATTTGTTTTTTTTTGAGAAAGTAGAATTAAGTAATGAAATATACCAAACTAAACCAGCATCGACCAGAAGAAAGTCGAAAACACGTTTTCGTTCGGCATGTCAGTAAAAACATTACACTCCGTTGTCAAACTTTACGTCTGCTTAGCGGTCAAATTACTGCCTAGTTTAACATTAAGCGGTTCAATTTGAACTCCTCTGCACTGATGAGTCAAAGACGAAGCGTAAAAAATGTTCAAAGAAATTTAGTCCACCACAGAGTCCAACAAAATTTGTACAACAAGTGTGTTAAAATAGTCGAAAATGTACCGGTCGTGAGATGGCTAGGATGTGGACCATGTTCGATGTACGCTTTATCATGCCTAATCGTGTGTTAGAGCTGTATCTATCACAATGTTTAGGGTGACGAAATGGTAGGGCGTATGCACGGAATGCATAAGAACGCAGGTTCGAGTCCTCTCTTTGAGCGTATCTGTTTTCAAAAAGTGATCTTTTCTGTAAGTTTTTCATTCATTTGGCTTCTCCAATATATGTTTCCACTCAGTCATTGCAAAAACTGAGTCGAAAATTGTTATTCAGACTTCTGACTGCTTGCCATTGTCGTAAGACTCCCAAATATCTTACTTCTTATATTATTCCAGCCCACAATTGTAAGTTAAACTCTCATACCTATTATTGAAACTCCTATTCATACCGAACATTGTAATTGATTGCCAGGGCATTCGCTCAAAATTCGATTAACTCGAGCAATTTAACCTAACGCATCAACGGTAACAAGCCAAAGTGGTAGCAAATTTCGCCCCAGGTCAGTTGCTCCATGGCCCATTATCACAAATAGATTCAATTTCGAAGCGCAGTTTTGGCAAACGTTCGCTTCCGATGTCCCCTGCCGTTGCGGGAGTAAACTTTTTCCCGCTTTGCCGTGCTGTTTGGCCAGTTGCTACTCGATCCGAATCCGCCCCACTACTGACTGACTCGTTCCAACGGATCCAACGGATGGGAAGCATCGAAATACATCCGACCGAGTCTGATTTCCACTTAGAGCCCACTTGAGCCGTAATTTACATTGCGAACAAAATAGGAGTTCCCCCTCGTTCCCCGAACCGGACCGGAGAACCCGGTCGAACACAGGATGACCACTCGTGTACCGTTTGCGAGGAAGATAGAAGAAATCGAATTTCCTCCAACATCCCGGGCGAAAGTTCCAAAGTCGAAAAACCGTCCTGGCCGTCGAGAATGGTCGACCGGATTCAGGGAAAAGTTCGTTATTTGCCGTTGTTTTATTGTTATTTCACTGTTAATAACTTTTATTCAGATTTAATTCCATTTGGTTGGCGCTTTTGTCCGTGTTCAGCCGTCGAAGGCAGCAGCAGGCAAGCAGGCAGGCAGGCATCCAGTCTCTTGATGCTCCCTTTTTAAGGAAGGCAAGTCATCGGATAGGAAGTTGGAGTGAATGAAATTGAAACTTGTCCACCGCTTCTGTGTTCGGCGGAGCAGCTGCCGCTCCACTGCTGACACGACATTTGTTTCCGCGTGGAAATTTTATTTCTTCGAGTCCGTCGAGGGATTTTCCAGAACAAAAGAATCTGGATTGTTGAGCACCTTATTATGATTACTTGCCGGCGGGGGAATTTTTACATTTTTTTTTCTGTTCATCGTGCACAAGTAATCAGTAGCATGTACTTGTTACGGAATTGTATTGAATTTTTGAGTATTTGTCAAGCGTGTTCATTTCGATGGCGGATAAAAATGGCCTGCTTCGTGTTAGAACAAGGCGGGTGGTCAATCATTCGAGTGCAGGAAGTGGGTGGGGTTTTCAGATTGCTGGTGGTGGTTATTAGGAATTCATCAGTGACTTATCCAGTTAGTCATTGGCTGGTGATCAAGAATTATGGCATTTTAAACATACTACCTTTCAAGTGAAAAGCGTGTAGACCGAAAAAAATTGAGTCTCATGGTTCTGTTAAGTTTTTCCTATTAGCTTAAACTTCTAGTCCGTGGTTTCCCTGCCATTTGATAACGTGGAAACATTCGTCAAATTGTAACGCAACTGAATTCCCAGCATCCTTCCACCATGCCGTCAGTTGGTCAAACACGCTTTCAGTAGATTACTCCCTTACTGCTCGACTCCAACAGCACACATTTTCACGTGATCAACACTTCAACAAACCCCCTTTTCGATACGCTTGGCCGATACACCAAAAATCCCCGGAATAAAACCAAAATTCACGGACAATTTCCGCTCCAATAAGCACCTGTCATTTCTCGTACATCCCACATTCCCACATTCGAAAACAGGGCAATATATCTTTCGTTGGAAGCACCGGCTTATCTCTGCTGATGATGGCAAACTTTCTCCTAAAGCTTTCCTCGACACCTTTCTAATGAGTGGTTCGGCGAAACACGGTCCGTTCGGTTACGGGTCTGACAACCCGAAAATATAAAAGACGTGAATCATGTACCGTACCGTTCTGCCCTGGTTGGGCCTACTTCGATGGGTTGAAGGAAAAGAGATGAAGAAAGCAAAATAAAAATGGTTGAAAAAACAACTTCCCAGAATTCGCAATCTAGTAACCGGTGTCTGAGTGATTGTGCAGGAGATTTTCACGTGACAAGTGGAGCTCGTGAAACGAATAGCCGTGAAGCTTTCATGTGACCCGATTTCGTTGTTTCCGAACAGGTGTATTTTTCAAACTATTGCCGATTGATCGTTAGATCCCAAACGGGTTGCACACGGAACGACCGAAATTAGCTCTGCGCATAATTCGTGTTACTATTTTTTAATTGATTGATTTTAACGAAAAAATTTCCAAAATAATTATTAAATTAGTTGAAAGTCACAACTTAATTTGTTGTTAAAAACCTCTTGTTTTTAGAGAATGTGTTTAGTTGGCGAATATCCTGGATACAAACCAGCACAATTTCAATCCAACACAAAACTCTCATTGGCAACTAAATTAAAATCGGAAAATTTGACTCTATCGATCTGTCACCATCATTACTGAAAGACAGCACATAGAAAACAAAAATGAAATTGGTTTTATTAACAACTAGCTGACCCGTCGAACTTTGTCTCGCCCGATTTTTTTGTGAATTTATGTTTTCGGATAGTAGAATTGCCAAACGTCTTATGCTGTTAATGTATCTTTCCATTATTTTATTAATTACTTGGCTGCGATGAATTCATAAAAAAATATTGTGAATATGTTAAAAGTACCGATCGCCATATCATCTTTTGAGTCAGTGCATCGAACAGCGATTATAGATCTCTCTCAAACTAATGGTTTCGACATATGGGATAAAAAGTGAAGTAAAAATAACTAAGATGACTACTTTAAATTGAGTCCGCAAATTCACAAAAGCTGCCCTCACAACTTGTAGTTCGTCAAGTCTGGTTATATTATTTAGTCGTGTTTGATGAATGTTCGTAGCGTGACAATCACAGGAACAATTTTTGATTAACAATTTAGCGATAAAACATTTTTTTTACTATTAATTCATGACTTCTGGTCAGTCAGTAATTATTTAGTAAATTTCTGACATATCAGAAACTCGGATGATTCGCATCGCTAAGTTCGACTTTTCTGGTAGAAGGTAAAAGTTTAGATGCGAGAAACCCTCTTCTTACTTAAATGAACCTTGTTACGTCGATTTTTTCGGCACTTTATCTTCAAATCCTTACTCTTCCTTCTATCGCTCTACATTATTCATATTCTTTCTCCTCTCACAATCTCTAGTTAGTTTGATATTGTTAAAAAAAATCGAAAGATAAAATGAGTAATTCTTGGACATTCGAAAGATCAAGTTACCATTCTTTTAAATATTGTGTCCCTTAACTTTTACATGAACACTGCATTCGTTTAATAGTTGTATCAATAGTCGTCTCATTAGTCGGACGTCATTAGTCAGAAAGTTTTATATGAAAATGATGTGCAATTCCATCCATCCGGTCTTACGTGATGCGATTACAAAGAATGATCTCTGCATTTATATATATATATATATATATATATATATATATATATATATATATATATATATATATATATATATATATATATATATATATATATATATATATATATATATATATATATATATATATATATATATATATATATATATATTTAACAATAGTAAAAAACTCATGAGAAGATGAGAAGTGATATATCCATATTTAAATTTCTAAACCAATATGTAAAAATTCAGTAATCTGTATATGTATATTTACTCAGAATTTGTGCGCATTTGATGCGATTGTGCGTAATCATGTTTTTACGTGGAACAGTGAAGTGAGTTCCGAATGTTGTACTCTAATTGTATATTGTGTGATTGTATATATAACTAATATTTTATCATTAGCAAAGGGTTACATCACAGTAGAATTTTTAAAAAATCGGAATTTTTTTTTCATTGCAAAAGGTCATGTATGATCTTAAAAATAATATTTCAAAAGATGAAAAGCGGGAAAAATTTTCTAGACGTCTTGATTTCGAGTTTTACCGCAGGACTCCGACTATTATACTCCGAGCGCCTTTTGTGTTCAGAACCACGTTTTTTGAGCTGATCGGAAACATAAGTCAAGTAAATCTTGACCCATCGATTCCAAAATTTTACAGAATATTCTCGATAGTTATCTCCACAGAGCTACGTGGAGGTTTTTGAAAATTTTGAATATAATTTTTATTAACAATTTTGTGATGAAAAAATGCGGTTTTATTTTATGCGTACTGTAATATGAAATTAGAAAATGTTTTTTTTCTTTGTTCCAGATTGAAAATTGCGGGAGCAGAATTTCCGGCCGTAGAAATGTAGCACTTTCGCGGAAATGCCGCCAAGCCGCCATTTTGTTTTTCAATTTTTAAAACTGATAATTTTTTTGTACCTAAATATACATACTAAAAAGTGCTTTATACAAAATTCGGATTACTCCATTTTTTGGATCCCAAAATAATTCCCCAAAAAAGTTCTTCTCTTTTTTTTCTACAGTGCGTTTAAAATAATTACATACAAACCAATTCGCACCCTCTCATTCTGCTACTAGCGCGGAGGACGATAGCACCCACAGTCGACGCCGTTCTATTGACCAAATGTCATCATAGACTCGTGGGAAAGCTTGAGATAGGAACTTGTGAGCACTTGGTCATCTCAACATTTGACGACCAAACAAGCAAAATTCGAACACTGCTCCTAAAAAAACGCGATCGTCCACAAAAAAACAGACATTGTAATCACTTTATTTTTGCAATATGCAATATCTATATTTAAACAAATATAGAGGTCGTCAAAAGATTGACGTCTTATTGCAGAAGTGAATTTACTTTACTTTGACTTTCAATTGTCAACTGGTCGTCAAATGGTGAGATAACAGAGTCCTCACAAGTTCCTATCTCATGCCTCCCCGAGCGTCTATGATGACATTCGGT
Organism: Malaya genurostris; assembly: GCF_030247185.1. Taxonomy (NCBI): domain Eukaryota; kingdom Metazoa; phylum Arthropoda; class Insecta; order Diptera; family Culicidae; genus Malaya; species Malaya genurostris. The sequence goes on along the minus strand of NC_080572.1, from coordinate 229,314,094 downwards.
CAATAGAACGGCGTCGACTGGGTGCTATCGCCATCTGCGTTGGTAGCGGAATGAGAGTGTGCGAAATGGCTTGTAGGTTGAAGCCCATCCTAAAGTGCAATATTTTTCATAGTATATTGCAACATGGGGTTCTGTTGTTTGTTGCATTATTTGTTATATATTGAATTGAATTATATTACATTATAATATATATTGTTGTTAGTATTATTATTATTATTATTACTATTATTATAATTATTATTATTATTATTAAAAAAGAAATATTATATTTGCTGCAGTACTGCGACGAAAGAAGAGCATAACTTACACTGCGGCATCAACTGTTATATGTTGTGTCATAGCATATTACTTCATATATTATCGTCTTATATCTATATCAGTTTTTACCCCCACCGGGTTCGTACATCAAAAAAATTAGGAAAACTTACCGGAAAAGTGGGAAAAACCAATAAAGTTATTTGGTATGGACAATGGAATTTTCCACTGAAAAAGTCGCCAATGATTGCTAGATCTACAATTGATGTTTGGCGCGCAAGGAGATGCTCAGTATTTCGCCGTTGAAGAAAAGAATACTCAATCTTTGGAAAATCGTTTGGCGCGCAACGAGTAGATTTGGGTGGAGATTTTACATGCATGATTGATTCGTCATTTAGAAACACGTGCCTAATAGAGTATCAAAATCATTAGTCATGCCAAATGACTGTTTTAGCTATACCGTGAACAGAAACACAAGTTCTAATGTCATTTACCAGTAGATGTAGTTAGATGAATTATGTGGGCCATCGTGGGCGTGAGTTGAACAAATCAAATTATGTAACGATTTTTTTACGTATCAATGATAGGATTCTGCTGTTGAAATAATGAGTTCAGATGAAAATATTTTCCTGGCATTTAGCATGCTGAAGTTTGTTCAGCCGATTCGGGTAAGTTTTCAAGAGTGGTTTACTTCAAAACGGTCTGCTTAGGATGCTATTCATGACATTTGTAAGCTGCTTAAGCCAAATCATTTCATTTTCCGAACTTTGGATTACTTGACGAATTACCATATGCGAATCGTGAATATCATATCTGAAGGAGAAATCGTGTCATGTAAGAACCATCAGTTGTGAGATCTGCTGTTTTATACATTGGCTTTAACGATAAGAAGAATACTGGTATAATCACTCCTCATGTTCACTCCGCTAGAACAGAATATTGATTCTCAGGACTGAATACTAAGCAAACCGATGTGGTGGCTCGACGAATGAGAACGAACCTTTTGATACAATTCTTGAACGAATCCAGCGTTCATGTCAAAGTTAATGGACACAATATTTAACAAAAAGGGTAATTTGAACTTTCGAATGTCCAAGTATTTTTCATTTTATCGCTAATTCGTTAATCGAAAATTGATCCTGTCATTATCCTGCTACGAACATTCATCAAACACGACTAAATCACTATCACTAGCGGTGAAGCAAGTTATGGACAACCGTTCAAAATTAGTTTATTACTTTCGATAATCCCTAAGGATTTGCTATTAAATTTTAAACGTCTTCAGTACAAATAAGTCTTAATATTCAATGATAAACAACAATCCCCGAGGGCTGCTTTTGGAAATTTGTGGGGTCAATTTAAAGTATTTATCTTGGTCATCTCTTTTTCATCCATCTGTTAATTTGTTTATTTGTTTATTTAGGAGCAAGCGAAAAGCCTGCTGGAGCTGAGATTTTGGTTCTCCTTCTCCAGCAGGCATAAAACCTTCTCATCTTTTGTATCAACAAATAACATTTGACCAAATGATACATAACGAAATCTTAAATTACCCTTATTTAAACTACAAAGCTAACTAACAACTATTCATATTGACTAATTATCCTAATAAAACTAGCGGGAAAATATTTGGAGAAAACGGGTTTTAATGACGTTACGAGATAAATTGAAATTAAATCCATCAGAGCAAGTATTGAATACGCGACATATACTCGAAAACGGTTCAATGAACCCATCGTTAGTTCTAGCACGAGGAATTCTGAGAAAGGGATTAAACCGCAAATTACGCCGAAGAATGTCAAAACTTAGCTGTTGTAGGAGATCTGCACTATCAATTCGAGATTGGATGAGGTCCGCGACGAAAACAGCTTTTTGTGTATCACGGCGGACAGATAGCAAATCGAAGTGTAGGTCTACAACGATTTTCGTAGTTTGGAAGATTAAATGGATATCTCCAGGGCAGGCGACGCAAAGCAAAACGAATGAACTTGCACTGAACAGTTTTAATGCGTAGCTTATCTGTTTGATAATATGGTGCCCAAACAACAACAGCATACTCGCGAACTAGAGCGCAATATAACGATTTCAGGCAGTATATGTTATTGAAATTTTTTGAGAGGCGAAAGATGAAACCTAGCATTTTTAATGCTTTAGAAAGGGTATATTCTAAGTGACCTTTGAAACTAAGTTTTGAATCCAATAACACTCCAAGATCCTTAATTGATGTCTCCCGTTTTAGTACAGCTTGCGAAATAGTGCAATCATACATGATCGTGGTTCGTTTACGAGAGAAGGAGATAACGAAGCATTTGAAGGCGTTGATAACCATTCTGTTGACGTTGCACCAGTTAGAAAATACATCCAACTGTGACTGCAAGAAGTTTGAGTCTTTCAGATATTTGATGAGATGAAACAGTTTGAAATCGTCGGCGAATGATAGTTTCATGCATTGCAATGCAAAATTCAGATCATTTAGATATAGCAGAAATATGAATGGTCCTAGATGGCTTCCCTGAGGAACACCAGAGTTCACGATAAATGATGGTGTAACGCAGTCGCCAATTCTCACGGTCATACTACGACCAGTCAGATATGATTCAATCCAATCTATCATCCCACATGTCAAATCTTTAGTTTGAGAGACGAAGTTATTGTGTTGGATATGAATTTGTCGTAATTCGTTTATTGTAAGCCAAGTAATCAGTAAAATAATGGAAAGAAACATTAACGTTTGGCAACACAAATTTAAAAACATAATTTCAGGCGAGACAAAGTTCGACGGGTCAGCTAGTTATATTATATTGTAATATACTATATTATATTATATTATATTATATTATATTATATTATATTATATTATATTATATTATATTATATTATATTATATTATATTATATTATATTATATTATATTATATTATATTATATTATATTATATTATATTATATTATATTATATTATATTATGTTATATCACAGAGAACAGATATCCAACAGACATTCATACGTGAAAAGCCGTGTGCAACGGTGATTTTTAACGGATTTTCACACGTATGCTTTACACAGCTTTTTAAAAAGGTTGTACTAGCTTGAATGTCTGTTCTCTGTAGTTATATTATATTATATCATGTTATATTGAATTATATTATGTTATATTATATTATATTATGTTGTATTGTATTGTATTATATTTAATTGTGTTACATTATATTATATTCTATTATATTATATTGTATTATGCTCAATTTTATCGACAACGGGGAGGGGAAGGGAGTGCATCAGGGTATCTTACAAGTGAATGACTGGATGATGGAGTGGATTGCCAACCTGAGTCACGTGGGGAAGCTTTGTGTTTCTCCCTGAAGGTTTGAAATGAGTAAGACGCACCCTTCTAACAAACAAACCATAAGGTGGGTTTAAGCGGCGAAATTTTTTTGTAATATGGCTGGATGTTCTTGCTGGAAAGCGCCGGGTCCTCAAAACCCATTTTTCTTAACAGCAGTTATATGAAAGCTATCTGATAATCAAATTCGGACCTAATGTAAGTCTACCCGTATACACTGGTAATGCCTTGAACTGATGGTGGCTTCACACATACATACATACATACATACATACATACAACACAAAAGACTACTGCCTTAATATTCAGAACAAAGTGATTTTGAAACTATCTGGGTAGTCCTACGTCAACAGTTGGAATCACCCAACAATAGTTTTATGTCGTATTCAGCATTTAAATATGCAATTTTGTTTCAAAACAAAATACCGAAAACGGTTCAAACTTCGAATTTACGCATTTCATGCGAAGTGACATAAATAAAAACATAAAAAATCAATCAATTCAAAATAGTAGGTCGTTCCCACTGAGACGAAAAATTAACCACCTGGGTATAGCATGTTTCACCGGGCCTGTCCTGTTTTCTATTCGCTATGCTGTAAATGAAAACATGGTGGTCGCGAGATGATACACCACTACTAGAGAAGACACTCGCGGTTGGGTTTGCTTAGACCCTGTAAGCTAAGGGAGAAATCAGTCTCCAGATTCTCAGAATCGCACATTACATATTGCAAGAATCTAAATATTTTGTCCTAGCACAACGACCAAAATCTATTTCCTTCGGGTTTGAATCGGATAACGTCAACAATGATATGCAGACGACGCTTCGGTCGGTTAAAATCGTTTAATTTTGGGCGGCAAATTATCAGTGTTCATCGCTTAAATATTTTTTCGTTTCGCGAATCATAACACTTTTTGCACTTAAACGCTTTTTGCACTTTTTACTATTCAAAACATACACTTGTCACCGCTGTACTATCACTCAAAATAACTGTATCGACCAATTATCTTACTGGAATTTTTTTGATACACATTTCAATTATACTTTTTTAAGAGCAACAGTTGGGCGTCGGCATCATGCACCCAGTGACCTTCCAACAATTTTCATTATTTTTTTTGTACACAAACAATAGCAATACTCCATTCAAACTATTTGTAGATGTTCGTCTGAGAAACAGAATGAATGGTTGAGCGAAAAAATTCGAGAATTGAATGCGAAATTTTGCAACTGTGTCCTCAAATAACATACCTATCGATTAATGCAATGAACAAAAAATAAATTTTTCATAAAGCGCACCCTCATGAAGACGCAGTTTTTGTTTACTGAAAATGAATCATTTTTCAAACTATCCTGATATCCACATGTGTCGACCGATCCACTCTGGTATAACACAGCTGGGAAGGACCAATAGTGCACAAGAATTCCCGGAAACAATCCAGACAAATTGATTGTTTCACTCGGAACGAGCAACGGCAATATTTTTCGGTTTTATGTTTGCATTTCAATTACTCGGTCTTGTCAGAAGCGCTCCGCTGTCGCACCAACACCGGGAGCATAAACGGAAGCAGGACCCGGAACAATTGAAAGCTATTTGCTCGTCGATCAGCCCGGTCTGGATTGCAGCCATTCAGCCGGATAGGCAATTCTTCGCAATGGAAAAATTACAAACGAAAAAAAAAAGAGAATTGAATAAAACTCACGCTTTCCGTTTTGATCAATGCAACTCAATCAATTTTATTTCAAATATTTTTATCTAGTTCGTGTTTGTGTGCAGTTTAGTTCGTGTGGATGTGCGTTGGTGTGTCAGTTCCTGTGTGATTTACACGCATCATGAACATTTGTTTTCATTTAATTGAATTCAATGGTTTTCTATTAAAAAAAATAGCACACACTCCAAACACTGGTTGACCACGATATGACCTGGTGATGCTCTGGAAAACGAGTATGGGCGGAAATTGTCTAGCGAAAAGTTAGACCACAAAACCATGACCGATCCGTTTATTGTGTTGTAAAAACTTTTCAGTACGCAATCAATGCAGAAAAAGCACCGAAGTGTGAGAGGTAAATCGAACCGAAATGAGTTAATGCGGTGTTTGTGTTTTTGTTCTGAAAATAATCACCAGCTATTATTGATGGGGTTTTAATATGATAAGGGAGTTGAACCAGCGATAAGACCTTATGAAGCGTTTAAGAGTTGGGTTTTCTCTCTGATAAATACGCAGCATCCTATTTCTGTCATTGTGGTAGAATAATCAGTCACATTTTATCTTACGTAATTTTCGAACGAAAAACTTCACAACCAAAGTCATTCGTCTTATTTTACCAGCAATCAATCAAGTTTTTTTTTCTCTACCGGTGCTAGTCAAACAATTCCAATGAAAAGATCAGTTCCAGTAGCGCTCCCGAGCAGCCGAAAGAAACAAACAGAACACATTCCGTTGAAAATAAAAAAGAAAAACATCAAACAGCTTCAACGAATCGAATCGAACGGATGTAATCCGAAAAGTTCCGAAGAAAAGTTGCCCCGCAGGTGCCCACAGAGCCGGCAAACTTCTGAACGGTAGTATTTCACGTACATATACGTACTCGGCATCCCGGGAACGGCCATTGCTTCCTAATTCTTTCCCACCTGAATGGAAGTGAATATCAACAGAAAACTTTTTCCTTTAATTTTCCAACATCGCATCGTTCCGCATCGTCCGGATTCTCTCGGAGCCAAATTTTGGCATAGCAGTTGAAAACCATGGTTCGACAATCACGACAAGTTGTGTTTCAATAATTGGTACGTTTTCTGAATAGAAAACACACACCCTCGGCAATCCTGCGGAACAATAGTACAATTAATTGTTTGAAATTTCCAGTAGGATTTGCCATTCAAGGCACATTCAGAGTTCATTCTTTCATTGTCAAATTCATCGCATGTAGTAGTAGTCCTTGAACAAGAACATATCCTAGCGTTGTCAGAGCGACGAATCAATCCGACAGGTGTTTTTTTGGTTTTATAAGTACAGAAGCTAAATTCGGGCAGTAGGCTGTGTGAATCTAGCGCGTGTTTTTTTTCTTGCTTTTATTGTGACGTAGGAATCGTGAAATGTCGAAAATAAGTACCTACGTTTCGAAGAATTCATAATACATCTCGTCAGGTGTGCTGGAGGTGTTCCAGCAGGTGAAGTTAATCTACCGAAAGCTCGTGCTCAATGTTGAGTCTCAGTGCCGAATATTAACAGCTTCTTGTGTGTAATTCTTTGCGTTGTTGTTCGGCTCTACTGGTGTTCTAAAGGTGTATTGAATTTGGAGCAAAATTGCTTTTTTCTGCATGTACATAACATAGGGCAACGGTACCCCTCTTCATCTCAGGTCCGTTAGTCATCGCATATACGAAAACCATTAGTTAGAGTGAGTAGTATGTTGTCTTTGTTCGATGGATTGACTTCAATAGTTAAACGAAATTAAGTTTTTGCGTCGCTATAACGGCAGTAATGAACAATTTTCCAGCTGCTTTTTTACAAAATTGCTTCTTAGTGCCGAAGCGAAGATATTGTACTCGTTTTTATCAAGTCGAGTAATCGGTAAATAACATGAAATGACTATTGGTACATTAGCCCTATGTATGTTATCGTTTTTCTTGGAATCTACGAAACAAACACCTTTATACAGATCAAAACGAACTCATTAAACATAAAATTCGTTTAAAATTTTCAAATCACATTACAAAATAGGTAAGGGCTCCCTATTTCATCTCATTTGTAAGGACGTTACTTTAAAAACCTGATTTAGCCGCTGAAATCACTATGATTTTTTTCATATTTCTGCTTAATTCGCCTTGCTCCACATTGAAAATTGATTCACATTCCTTGGAAACTAAAATAATATTTAAAAATCAGTTGAAACCATTTCTGATATGTTCACTACTCTGCTCCTGATTTCATCTCAAAAGATTTTTATTCATCCTATCGTTGGTCCTCTCTTCATCCCATTAATTAGTAATGGCGACAGCAATCAAAACAAAACATTGCACTATTACACTCTCAAGTTTCAAAATGTCAGAATTCTTTTTAAAAAGGGCCTAATGCCAACTATAAGACAACACACGATATTTTTAGAACCAGTTTTAAATTATTTCGACGCTTAAAAATTTTTGGGTCCTTTTCGTTACCTTTCGTTTTGAATTTTAAATTTTACTGTGCAGTTAATTTGGTAACCTTTCAAAAAAAAAACAAACAAAAAAGGATTTTTTACTATTTAGGCATTAGCTCTTCTAAAAATAAAATGCAGAGCCAGATATGCCATTTATACAGATTTATCTGTATAGCATAGATTTTTTGCGCTCGCATACATTTAGATCAGAGTACAGATTTTTCACAGATTTTCTAAATTTAATACAGATTTGTACAGGTTCATGAAAAGAGAAAAGCAAAAAAAATAGACTTTTCTCACAGAGTATCTATTAGTATTTGATTGCAGTGATTTATTAAAAGTTTATTAATCAACGGACAAATCACATGTTGAAATGGAAATCTTTTGTGCAGATATTTGATGATGAACACGGACAAACATTTATATTAAAATTTAAACCTCGTCATATATATTGTTATCGATAAAAAAACATTCCTCGTTGAATATTCTAGTGAGTGCGGCAATGACTTACGGAGTTATAAAAATATCTGGCATCTCTGTGCACAGCCGATGAAACACACACACTTAACAGCGTTATGTTGACATATAGCGGAAAGAAACCAGTGCTACTAGATGTTCCACAATGTTAATGTCATTAGTATTTAACACGCTATTTCTGGTAATATTTGAAGCCTAAACAGTTTTATTTAAATATAATTAAACTAATGTGACGAACACCATAAAAAAAATTTGTTGATGATAATTTGAAGAAGAAAAGCAATTTTTGTTTTGTAACATTATGAGATAACTTGGCAACTTTGCGAAACCAAATGAGATGAAAACAAAGCGCAATCAAGTGAACTATGTGAAAAACTTGCATCTCATATTTTCGAAGACTTTTATTGGTTGTCGGGTAAGTTTTTAATCGTTAATTAAACAAGTGGCAAGTGAACATTACTAATTATGAAGTCATCCAGCATTCAAAAGTAGTGTAATTGAGCGAAATAGTGATCATGATTTGAGACGAATCGATTAGTAGATATTCAGAATAGCGTGGAATTAACAAAAGCTTCAAGTAAAATTGGAACCAGTAAATTGCGACTATTTTGAGATTTTGGCGTTAACATTTTCATCTTCCGCTATTGCAATTTTAAGTATGGCTGATGTATAAAAGCTATAGAGAATTCTTTTGAGCCAATCTTCAGTAGTCATCGGTCGTACAGCAGTCCGGTAGAACTGTTGAAAGTCCGCCAGCCCAGCAACTATTTTCCAGACCCGAGAATGCCGGGCAATGCCCGTGCAGGTGACATCCCTAATTGAGCATTCTACGAGATGGTGTTGGGGGTTTTTACCCCCCTTCCCCATGGAAGATTTTTCAACAGTAAGTTCCATGAACAATAGAGTTTTTATATAAAAGTGCAAATAACAGGTCGGCTGAAAAGTTCGTATCGTTTCTATGACAGGGCGCCACTAGAATTAAATCCATACCATTTTCAGTTAGTACCAACCTTCAAAAGATACGTGTATAAATTTGACAGCTGTCTGATTATTAGTTTGTGAGATATTGCATTTTGAGTGAAGCTACTTTTGTTATTGTGAAAAAAATGGAAAAAAAAGGAATTTCGTGTGTTGATGAAACACTACTTTTTGATGAAAAAAAGTGCCGACGATACCAAAAAATGGCTTGATGAGTGTTATCCAGACTCTGCACCGGGCGAAGCAACAATTCGTAAGTGGTTTGCAAAATTTCGTACTGGTCATATGAGCACCGAAGACGATGAACGCAATGGACGTCCAAAAGAGGCTGTTACCGATGAAAACGTGAAAAAAATCCACAAAATGATTTTCAATGACCGTAAAGTGAAGTTGATCGAGATAGCTGACACCCTAAAGATATCAAAGGAACGTGTTGAACATATTATTCACGAATATTTGGATATGAGAAAGCTTTGTGCAAAATGGGTGCCGCGTGAGCTCACAATCACAATGTCACAAGTCGATGAAAACCATGCTGAAATTGAACGAATTGGGCTTCGAATTGCTCCCTCATCCATCGTATTCTCCAGATTTGGCCCCCAGTGACTTTTTCCTGTTCTCAGACCTCAAGAGAATGCTCGCTGGAAAAATTTAGAAGCAATGAAGAGGTAATCGCTGAAACTGAGGCCTATTTTGAAGCAAAGGACAAATCGTACTACAAAAATGGTATCGAAAAGTTTAAGATCGCTATAATCGCTGTATCGCCTCTGGTGGCAATTATGTTGAATAATAAAAACGAATTTTGGCAAAAAAATGTGTGTTTGTATTAAACGATACGAACTTTTCAGCCGAACTGTTAACTTGATTTTCCTTTAAATTTTTGCACCTTTCCCACCTTTTGAGACCCCAAACCCCCCCCCCCCCCCCCTTGAACCTCCCTCCTTCTTTTAACGCTTCCTTGAACTCTCTTTTGAACCCTCCCTTTAATCATATTTGATTCATCGTGCTGGCAGTTTAGCAATGACACCCAGCAAAGACACGCACCACAAACGAGAGATGGAACGTTAGGGCATATTCAGGAGTGTTCTAGATCTAGATGCATAATTTATGTCAGTTTTAAAATTTAAATCTAGAAATTATAACAAAATAAACTGGCAGCCGCAGCTGCGTTCTATCTGTGTTTCAAATATAGAAAAAATAAAACGGCAGCGTATACCAGTTTTAAATTTGACAGTACAACTGGTCGAATTAATAAAACTAAAACGGATTGCTGGGAATACGTTTGTTTCAGTTTCATTTACATTATAGACCACCCATATGAATCTTGCAGCTCCTGAATTTGCTCTTACAGTTCAGCAATGACATACTCCCTAAGAGAAAAATGAAACGTTTCAATGAGGTGTCACTCGTGCAACTGAGCAATGATACAATCTCAACTAACAACAACCTGAATGCATGAATGCAAAAAATGTCTCAGTTGTTTTAACCATTTCATTCAGTCATTTGAACTTAAGACGCATGTTGCAATAAAAATTATTTTAAGGTTAGTTTCTTCGGGGGCAGCTAAGTTCACCTCATGAACAACGAAATTTCGCCTAAGTAACTGCTTGTAGCTTCATCACTAAACTTACAGATGATATAGAAAAGCAATCACAGATTATAATTCTCAAGAGGGAATTCACCAGCAAAATGTTTACAACATTTATACTGTAGGAATATCTATTCTGTACATCAAAAACTTGTTTTACAATTAACTCTTATGTTCTTCTTCATATTTTCACTTACATGAAACGGCCACTACATAACTGACATAAATGACGTTCATTAGCCATTGTAAATTTTCAACATGAAAAATTTCTGGTGAAATGAAGAGGATTTTTGTTTTGAGTTTTGCTGTCTTTTTTCTCAGCAATGTGACAGCATTCAAATACAGCATTTTCGTTTACCTGAACGGTTATGACAAAATCAACAGATAAACAGTTAGTTAAATCAACAACATTTTAGTTGAAACAACCAGGGCGTGAAACAACAATAACACTAAGAATCCTACCTGAACATACAACAACTGGCTTAAAAGACTAGCGCCCAGATAGAGGTCATCGAGAATTTTCTCGAATACTAATGCCGTTTTTCATTGAAAAACACTAGTGGCGTGGATTGCTCTGGTTTTGCACTTTCGAGCAGAAATGCAACATTCTGACGGTGTTTCATTGCGATTTTTGCTCGAAAGTGCAAAACCAGAGCAATCCACGCCACCAGTGTATTTCAATGAAAAACGCCATAAGAAACAGACAATTTTCGATCAAAATGTGTTCCGTGCGTATCGAATATCGTACGAAAAAAATCCACCAATAGTCCAACCGCTGATGTGCTTAGGGACTGAGGCCAGTATTTTGCGTATAAGTTTTGAATCGACCACGTGTGCGCTCTACGTATTTTATTTCTCTCCATACTCTCTCGCATATGTGCAAAATAACTCTCGATGGGCCGGGTGGCCAAGAAAGTTTTGATATTTTCGGTTGCAAGTTTGACTACATCAATCGGTTCAATAAGCATAAAACGTGTCTTTATCCAATAAAGCTACCGCTTTTTTGACAGCCTTGCTGTACCGATTTTATTTCACTCTCATTTTTCTTTACGTTATCAGGAAACTGGAGCAGAAAAAATGACGCGTGCATAAAAATCGATTTACCTTCACAAAAATAACATTCACTTCATTTTTATCGCGACAACACCTATGTTTCTATGCACTAATCGAATCTAAATTAAATTATCTTGACATTGTCAGGATAGATTTTTTATGCATGCCTTTGAAGGCGAGATAACACATGGATCAATAAGTCCCGAGACTAAAGCAGAGATGGCGCTCGTAGTAAACCAGTAATCACGTCTTTCTAGAGTACTAACCTTTGCTTGAAACGGGTCAAAATTTTAAGTCGATCCGACCAGAAACAGCTGAGTTATCGAGGTTGGAGTAAAGTCGTTTTGTAGTTTGTATAAAAAATGGAAAAAACCGAGTATTGTGTTTTGATAAAACATTGTTTTTTAATGGGTAAAAACACCGTGCAAGCGAAACAATGGATTGAAAAATGTTATCCGGACTCTTGTCCATCAAAAGCAACGATTTGTCGGTGGTTCGCCGAGTTTAAACGTGATCGTACCGACACAAATGACGCGGAACGCTCGGGTAGACCTGTGGAAGCCGTTACACCGGAAAATGTGAGTGAAGTGACAAAAATTATAATGAAAGATCGTAAAGTGAAGCTCCGTGAGATTGCTGAGATGACACAGATATTATATGGAAATGTATTTACTAGCCTTCATGAAAAATTGAGCATGGAAAAGGTTTTTTCCAAGTGGGTGCCGCAATTGCTTTCGATGGAACAAAACCACCCTGCCACAAGTCGATGAAAACAATGGCGAAATTGAACGAATTGGGCTTTGATCTGCTTCCCCACCCCCCATACTCGCCAGATTTAGCCCTTAGTGACTACTGGCTCTTTGCTGATCTTAAAAAAATGCTCCAGGGAAAAAGATTAGGCTCAAATGAGGAGGTCATCGCTGAAACTGAAGCTTATTTTGAAGCGAAAGATAATTTTTTTTATAAACATGGTATTGAAAAATTGGAAAAACGTTGGAACCATTGTTTCACTCTAAAAGGTGATTATGTTGATGAATAAAAAAAATTTTTTGCGAATAAAAGGTTGTTTCCATTGTTAGTCTCGGGACTTATTGATCCATGTGTTAATCAATGAACAAGTTGGAAGTTGCCGTTTTCAGCTACGCAATTTTTCCTTCAGAAAAAAGACTTTCTCGATCGCTAAAGTCAATGAATTATTCTGAACCGTTTCTGAAAAAATCAGATTTGAAGCGTGAAAATAGCCCTCTAAAACACACTGGTCTTAGACCTTAACACATTGTTTAAAAAGTCCCAGGACTGACCAAAAAGATGACGTTTTTGATGTCAAACAAACCTAATTTTTCAAAAGCACCAACCTTCAGATGACATGTGTTAAATTTTCACGTTAATCGTACCACAAACACTATACCTACCGACATATAAAAGACGTCTCTTAATAGTTAACGAAAATATGTTTGTGTTTCTCGCACTCAGATCCATGAAAAACAAAGATTTTTGGCATCGTGTTGGATGAAAGCAAAATCAAAATTCCTGAGGTTAGATGTGCTGAATAGAAAAAAACGCTAGAAAATGCTAGAACGATTGCATTGCATTTAAAAGTGATTATGTTGATGAATAAAAAAACCTTTGTACAAGAAATATTGTTATTCTAGTTAGTGCCTGGACTTTTTGAACGATGTGTTAGCAAAATGTTTTAAAAATCCCTGAAGAAAACGATTACAAATTTTCCACTCAAACAATAAAAATGTTCCAACAGAATTGCCACAGAAAAAAAATCAGTAATTGTATCAATAGTTAGCATATAATTCGGGAGCATTTTACACAAATCAATCGAAATTACAACTTTCTTTCAGTGTAAGCATTTTTCCCAAGCTATCAAAAAAATCTCGCTAAATATTTTTTTTAAATTCACTAAATTAGCATTAGCATTAGCATTAGCATTAGAGACCGCCCGTGTGTTGCTACTCCGTTATTGATCTGGACCAATTGAGATTGCAAAATGATTTTTTGAAGTAACATGTTTGGGAATAACACATTGTTTCACACTGTGCAAACTGTATTGAACCATGCATGCTGATCAATACCGACGCCGGCCACGTCCGAATGCAGATCTACTTGGGAGGGAAAGGATTGTTAGTTCGATGTATGTTGCTACTAGGAACCGAGGAATCCTCTGCATTCCCACATGCATCACAGGAGAGGATACTTTGTTAGTAAATGTTTTAATAATGTTATCATGTGTTTATTACTCTGGGTAGCCGGCTACCAAGAATGTTCTAAAGTATTATGGTTTTATGTGTTACTTTGTGCTGGCAATATAATGCACGAAACAGTTAATCTCCGAAATTGACAAAACTCCGGACAGCCGGCTGTCGAGTATGCAGTCACTCGTTTATGCATCTACCTTTCGCGTTTTTTTAGTCATGCAAAAAAACACATGCGGATTGATAAAAAAAAGGTATCATCTCACTGCTAGGTGGATTAAGCACGTTTTTATAAATGAAACTACGTGATACAAAATAAACGAGCGAATATGATTTAGACAAAAAAGTTGATTCATTGCATTGAAATATTCTAAACAGTTATTATAAAATCATTTTAAATCACCAAACAAAGGTCAACAGTTTTCACGCGCGTCTTGATTCTTTATTATTTCCGCTTTATTATTTTAATTATTTATTGAAATTATTAATTGGTTATATTAGTTGATCTGGGCAGCCGGCTACCGAGAAAAATATTAATTTACTGTTTGAAATATTAATATCAAGTGTTTTTTACTATGTATTCAATATACCGATATATGTTATCTCTGTTATTAACTTTGTAATATAAACGGATTTGCGCAATGGTTGATTTTTATCATTCATTTTATAATCCTGAAAGACAATCAATAACATGGAAGAAGAAAGCATTCCTAATAAAACTTTTCTCCGAAGCTAGACGGAAATTGATAGGTTTAATAAAGAGATGATTTAGTAAAATAGAGTAATCAGAAGTAAAACATTGGATATATCTGATAACTGAAAGGAAAAAGATACTCCTGCAATTGTCGCCTTTTACGACATGGAAGCAGGAACCCAGTGGATCTATTCTTGGTTCATTTTTTTCCGCCGGATTCCACACGGCATCCCGTTATTTTTTTTAAATTCCCTAAATTGCTTCTAAACGGTCCTGATTTTTTCAAATACTTGCCGTAAATTATCAAATAGTTAATAAGTTGCTAAAAAATGATGTAAATTTAACCCAACACTGTCGCTTAATGGAAAGCAAAACTTTGACAAAATAATAACAATTCCTATTAATCTTGATTTTATAAAGTGAAACTCTTCCTACGTTACATCCAAATTGTCCCCAAATTAAGAAAAAAAAATGATGATCGGGCGCGAACCCAGATAATTTTCTCCTAGTTGCTACAAAATTGTAACAAAACTGTAACAAAATTGTAACAAAATTGTTACAATATTGTTACAAAATTATAACAAACTTGTTATAAAATTATAACAAACTTGTTATAAAATTGTTACAAAATTGTTGCGAAATTGTTACAAAATTTTTACAAAAACTGTTAGAAAATTGTTACAAAATTGTTACAAAAATGTTACAAAATTGTTACAAAATTGTTACAAAATTGTTACAAAATTGTTACAAAATTGTTACAAAATTGTTACAAAATTGTTACAAAATTGTTACAAAATTGTTACAAAATTGTTACAAAATTGTTACAAAATTATTACAAAATTGTTACAAAATTGTTACAAAATTGTTACAAAATTGTTACAAAATTGTTACAAAATTGTTACAAAATTGTTCAAAATTGTTACAAAATTGTTACAAAATTCTAACAAAATTGTAACAAAATTGTTACAATATTGTTACAAAATTATAACAAATTTGTTATAAAATTATAACAAACTTGTTATAAAATTGTTACAAAATTGTTGCGAAATTGTTACAAAATTGTTACAAAAACTGTTATAAAATTGTTACAAAATTGTTACAAAATTGTTACAAAATTGTTACAAAATTGTTACAAAATTGTTCAAAATTGTTCAAAATTGTTACAAAATTGTTACAAAATTGTTACAAAATTGTTACAAAATTGTTCAAAATTGTTTCAAAATTGTTACAAAATTCTAACAAAATTGTAACGAAATTGTTACAATATTGTTACAAAATTATAACAAATTTTTTATAAAATTATAACAAACTTGTTATAAAATTGTTACAAAATTGTTGCGAAATTGTTACAAAATTGTTACAAAAACTGTTATAAAATTGTTACAAAATTGTTACAAAATTGTTACAAAATTGTTCAAAATTGTTACAAAATTGTTACAAAATTGTTACAAAATTGTTACAACTTTGTTACAAAATTGTTACAAACTTGTTACAACATTGTTACAAAATTGTTACAAAATTGTTACAAAATTGTTACAAAATTGTTACAAAATTGTTACAAAATTGTTACAAAATTGTTACAAAATTGTTACAAAATTGTTTGAAAGATGTGTTAACAACCTTCTCTACGGTATTATCGAACTGCACAGAATGCAAGTCGATTCGATACTGAATCTTGTTTTGTGTGAGCGATTTTCTTAAATGCGAACGCACTCATTGGGTAATTACCGTACCCACATCTGTCACCGGCTCTGCCGCGGAAAACTTAGTTTTGAATTATTTGTGATTTTGTCATACAATTGAAAATGTTATCATGGATAGATGATTATATTTCCGATTGCATGACATATTCTCGATCAAAAACTTATCCCTTTCTCAGAGGGTTAATTTTGAAAACACGCTCCATGGTAAAGTAAGTCGTATTCACGTTAAAAAAATGGTCTCCTAGCGTGAGACCGAAGCAGCATTCAGTTCTGAACTTTTGAACCGCTCTATCAGCTGATTCCTCACATAACGTATTGTATGGCCTCCTCATGATAGGAAATGAAATACTTTTGTGATCGGTGACTATTAACAAAATGTCAATAAAATGCCAAGAAAATCGATTCTAAGAGCTCCTGACATTAGTCGGGATGTTTAAATGTGAAAAAAATCCGTTCTTCAATCAATATTTTTCAATTATGAAAGACTTCTCTCAAACTGCAAAAGGTCACACGGTCGGCCGTGTTTTCCGTTATGAATAAACGAACAAAACTTGCGAAGGTCGAAAAAATGGCATAAATCGAACCGTCTCGTATTGTATAAAAAAAGAAAAAAAAAAACAACAGAAGAAAACTCATTTCCAGCAAGCACGAGTGACAAACGGGTTGATCGTGACCGGAACTCCACTGTCAAACGACGGACAAACATCTTCACGGCAGAGCGGTTCACCACTATTTACCTTCCAATCAACGGTCCTGTAGTCCTGTCCAGGAGAGGGTAAATATATTTTCATCCACCAAAAAGTCTGCATTACGGTAAATCAATAAACCGATTATTTTCTCATCACCACGCGCGGACCGCATCGAATCGCATCCAGGAGAGAAGGTTCCGAGACGATGTTAAAACTCTATCTAAATGGAAATTCGACTTCCAAACGAGCAATCGTTTGTCGTGTTCCCTGCTGCTGTGGCTGCTACGGCGATTTTTCGGAAAATCCCATCTGTTATCCTACTGAATCTTACCAGGAGCACACCACTTCGCATCTTCGATAGCTGCCCCGAGTAACAGAACTCGTGCATTTTGAATTTAGCACAAATAATCATAAACAGGAGAGTTAATAATGGTGTCTGCTGGGACGAGAAACGGATTCCCACCCACATAAGCTCATCTTTTCGATTTTTTTCTCTCTTCCTACGTACCGTTTATTTCACCGATTTGGTCGCTGATATTGTTCCGAAAATTCGATCCCGGCTTATCCGTTCGGATGCTATCAGATTTTCCTACTTACCTGCAACCCTTTGCCACTCGACGGTGAAAAGCCACACGGAAATGGAAACGGTCCCAATCCACCCTACCTCCCCTTTCCCACCCTACGGATCGTAACCGGGATGACCTTCGAAAGAATGGTTCATTCTGTGCCTCGAAGAAAGCTCGATTTTCCACGAGATATACAGAATATTTGCTGCTAATACGGACTGTTTTGGCTTTCAGGTAAATTTGGTTGGCTATAAATACACAACCTAAGATAGATAAACAGACCATTTTCATCACCGGGTAGGATAGAAGAAGAAGAAGAACCAAAAAAAAAAATGAATTCGTATTCAGGCGCGCTGTTCTGGATTTGAGGTATGGCAAAGGTGCGACACGAAAATGTGCTTCTTTGCTCATTTTAATATTTAATGTACCTTTTCGAAATTAAACACTGCTCGAAAACTGAAGCAACGGTTGGCTGGTTGGCGGGACTCGTCGTGGAAAAGTTTTTCCACCTCTCGCCTTGTTGCACTTTGCGTGGCACAGAGGAATAAATTGTAGTGCCCGGAGGAAAGTATCTGTTCCGAGCAGGACGGAGTTTGCCCTTGTGTGTGTGTGTGTGTCTTTAGGGAATGATGGGTATTAAATAAAATTACTTTAAAATAGTGTAAAACACATTTTTTGTTTCCTACTGTAAGTCTCCACTGTTCTATGTTTAAAATTTTAACGAAAAGTAAAACGAATTCATTTAATTTTGTTCCCCCTGCTTCCCCTATGTTACGCCAAAAATGTCCAATGAAGTTAAAGCATTTCTCGCGAAAGTGATCACAATGAATAATTTATTGAAATTTTTCCGAGTTTCTTTTATGACCCATCTTAAACGAAATGGCTTTACTTTCTTGTTTAAAAAATTCCTAATTTCAACCCACAAATTGTGTGAACAAAACTTTCATATTATATTCGACATTTGAAGAGAGACCAGAGAGTAAAACTTTCATATTATACTTTTAAGTTTTCTTTATAGTGCTGAATTTCGATTGAAGACTCTTCCAGTGTCTACATCAGAAGGAATTTATAGAACCTAAACGCATTTAACTATTTGCTGTGTAGTTTTGAAGATTGTTCGATTTTTAGGACTTATTTGACCAAACTCACGAAACAATCACTCCGGACTGGATAAAAGTTCATCGGCAACTCATGAAAGAAGCAAGTATTTGTATTTAACATTAAGTTTGTAAGGGCTGGTCCAACAATCTCTAATAAATTGGCACTAGTAATAACTTTCAATTATCGAGTAGCATAACGTAAATATTTGTAGGATCGAATACCGCTTCTTGGGTATTTTTTCCGAAAGTTTTCGGTTCTGTAATTTGTTTATCAATTTATCTTCATAAACTAAAAATCGATTCCTCCATCCCCTCGTATTCTGGATAAATACGTATATTGTCTTCTATTTATAGTCTTCTTCAGTGTTTGAAATAGAAAACAGTCGTTTTGGATTCAGACACTGAAGACATCATACTTATCTGTCCTGAATTCAAGAAAAAATAGTAAAATTACAACGTAGTTTTTATCGGATTTTTATTCCATAATGTATTCTACTAAGACGCTCAACTAAAGAAACTAATCTCTTATAAATTTCTTCGTCAGGGTTTTTGAAAACGTGGAGCTGATTCCATGCTTTACAATGAATTAATAAACCTATTGTCAAAAAGTTAATTTTCAATAGTCACGAAATAAAAGGCAAATCGTCTTCAATGTTTCACAACCAAATCTCAAAGCCCTTTTGTAACGATCACAAAATTGATACAAATGTTACGGATTTATCACGAAATTGCAGTAGAATTGTTTTTTTGGCCCGGGTTGGTGGTTCAATGCATAGGGCGCTGGTCTTACAAGCCAGTTGTCGTATTTTCGAGCCACGACCTGGAAGGGTTCTTAGTGTCAGTAGGATCCATAGTACTAGCTATGCAATGATTCTGTACACTAAGAATCGGCTGCGAAGTCTGTTGATGAAACAGAAAGGCCAAATTCCACAAAAGGAAAGTAATGCCAGGACTTTGCTTTTGTTTTGAATTGTTTTAAAAATCCCTGAAGAAAATGATTACCACCCCGATTCAGTATTTCGTTCGAATCGGATTGTTGCGATCGAATACGAAATTTTGCATCCTGTAGCTCGATCGAGCTCGAGTTCTCCACACAAAACATCACTCGATCGAATTACAGAATGATAATTTTTATATTCGTTCGAAAAAAATCCGATTCGATCGAAATACAGAATAGGGGTGTACAAATTTTCCACACAAACAATAAAAATGTCCCAACAGAATTGTCACAGAAAAAAATAAGTAATTGTATTAACAATTACCATAAAATTCGTTTAACACAAATTCATGATTGTCAATCGAAATTACAACTTTCTTTCAGTCAAAGCATTTTTCCAAAACTATCAAAAAATTAAAGCTAATTTTTTTATTGAATTTCCTTAATTGTTTCTAAACGGTCCCGTTTTTTTTTCAAATACTTACTGCAAGCTAACAAATAACTACGCGTATGTGTTGTTGCTAAAAACGATGGTAATTTGACCCAAAACTGTCGCTTAATAAATAGTAAAACTTTGACTAAATAATAACATTTTCTATTAGTATTGGTTTTTTAAAGTTGTTTGAAATCTGCGAAATATTTTGGAATTTTTAATAAAATATCCCGAAACTCTTCCTACGTTACATCCAAATTGTCTCAAAATTTCAAAACATTGTCATGATCAGGCGCGAATCCCTTAAATTTTCTCCAAGTTACTACAAAATTGTTACAAAATTTAAAAAAAATTGTTTAAAAATTGTTGCAAAATTGATACAAAAATGATACAAAATTGTTGCAAAATTGTTACAAAATTGTTACAAGATTGTTACAAACTTGTTTCAAAGTTTTTACAGAATACAAAATTATTACAAAATTGAGACATAAAAATGAAACTTTACATCTGAATTGTCTCAAGTTTTCAAAAATTTGTCACATCATGTCAACCCAGAAAATTGTAACAAAATTGTTACAAAAGAGTTCAAAATTGCAACAAAATTGTTACAGAATTATTTCAAAAATTTTTCTAAATTATTACACAATTATTTCAAAATTATTACAAAGTTATTACAAAATCATTACAAAGTGCAGTTTTTGCAATGGTTGAGTGGAAACATATATTGGAGAAGAAAATTAATGAAAAACTGAACAAATAAGATGATTCGTAACAATCTGCTTCTGGTAGGAAAGGGCATACTATCAATACAACCTTCACAGGCTCTGTCGCTGACGATATCCACCCAACGATTGGTACCAGTAGAGAAGGTGACAAGCGATTATAAATACACTTTCCTACTCAGTGCTTAAACGGAAAATAGGTATTGAGTGAGAAGTCTTGTGTATAATGCACAGAAAAGATGTTTTAATGTATGCTAATGGTCGTGAGACGGCTAGGATGTAGACCATGTTCGATATACGCTCTATCAGGCCCAGTCGTGTTTTAGAGCTAAGCCTTGTGATGCTTAGGGTGGCGAAATGGTAGCGCATATGCACGGAATGCATAAGAATGCAGGTTCGAGTCCTGTCTCTGAGCGTATCAATTTTCCAAAAAATCAAGATTTTCATTCATTTGGCTTCTCCAATATAAGTTTCCACTCAATCATTGCAAGAACCTGAACTTAGTTATATGGCGACTTTACGTCAAAGCAACTAAAAATTAATAAATTGATAAAAAAATTACAAAATTGTTACTAAATTGATATAAATTGGTCACACAAATGTGGCAAAATTGTTATAAAATTGTTTCAAAATTGTTGCAAAATTACTACAAAATTGTTACAAAATTATTGCAAAATTGTTACAAAATTGTTACGAAATTGTTACAAAATTGTTACAAAATTATTACAAAATTTGTTACATAAGTGTTACAAAAATGTTGCATAATTGTTACAACATTGTTGCAAAATTGTTACAACATTGTCACAAAATCGTTACGAGATAGTTACAAAATTGCAGCAAAATCGTTACAAAATTGATACAAAATTGTAGCAAAATTGTTACAAAATTGTTACAAAATTGTTACAAAATTGTTACAAAATTTTTACAAAATTGTTACAAAATTGTTACAAAATTGTTAAAAAATTGTTGCAAAATTGATATAAAATTATTACAAATTTGTTACAAAATTGTTCAAAAATCGATACAAAATTGTTACAAAATGATGACAAAATTATTACAAAATTATTACAAAATTATTACAAAATTGTTACAAAATTGATACAAAATTGTTACAAAATTGTTATAAAATTGTTCCAAAATTGTTAAAAAATTATTACAGAATAATAACAAAAATGTTACAAAATTTTTACAAAATTGTTACAAAATTGTTACAAAATTGTTACAAAATTGTGACAAAATTGTTACAAAATTGTTACAAAATTGTTACAAAATTGTTACAAAATTGTTACAAAAATGTTACAAAATTGTTACAAAATTGTTACAAAATTGATACAAAATTGTACGAAATTGTTACAAAATTGATACAAAATTTTTTCAAAATTATAACAAAACTGTTACTAAATTGTTACCAAATTGTTACAAAATTGTTACAAAATTGTTACAAAATTGTTACAAAATTGTTACAAAATTGTTACAAAAATGATACAAAATTGTTAAAAATTTTTTACAAAATTGTTACAAAATTGATACAAAATTGTACAAAATTGTTACAAAATTGTTACAAAATTATTTCAAAATTATAACAAAACTGTTACTAAATTGTTACCGAATTGTTACAAAATTGTTACAAAATTGTTAAAAAAAATTGTTAAGAAAATTGTTACAAAATTGTTACAAAATTGTTACAAAATTGTTACAATAATGTTACTAAATTGTTACAAAATTGTTACAAAATTGTTACAAAATTGTTACAAAATTGATACAAAATTGTACAAAATTGTTACAAAATTGATACAAAATTGATACAAAAATTGTTACAAAACGGTTACAGAATTTTAACACAATTGTTTCAAATATGTCACAAAAAGGATAAAAATTATAAGAGAATTATAACAAACGAGTTGTAATATTGTTACCAAATTGATACAAAATTTTGACAAATTGTTACCAACTGGTAACAAAACTAAATTACAAAATTGTTACAAAATTGTAACGAAATTTAAGCAAGATAGTTACAAAATTGTTAATAAATTGTTACAAATTTGTTACAAAATTGTTACAAAATTGTTACAAAATTGTAACAAAATTGTTGAAGAATTGTTACAAGATTGTTACAAAATTGTTTAAAACTTGCTACAAAATTGTTACAAAATTTTAATAAAATTGTTACAAAATTTTACCAAAATTTTAACAAAATTGTTACATAAAAATGAAACTTAACATCTGAATTGTCTCAAGTTTTCAAATATATGTCAAGATCAGGCGCTAACCCAGACAATTTTCATAAAATTTTTTCAAAATTGTTACAAAATTGTTACAAAATTGGTACATAAAAATGTATTGTTACTCAATTATCACAAAATTGTTACAGAATTGTTACAAAATTGTTACAAAATTTTAACGTGATTTATGCAAAATTGTTACAAAATTGTTACAAACTTGCTACAAAATTGTTACAAAATCTCAACAAAATTGTTATGAAATTTAACCAAATTGTTGCAAAATTGTTACATAAAAATCATAATACATAAACCTTACATCCGAATTGTCTCAAGTTTTCAAAAATATGTCATGATCAGACAATGTTTTAAAAATTGTTTCAAAATTGTTACAATATTGTTACATAAAAATGTTCTGCTTCTAAATTATTACAAAATTGTTACAGAATTGTTACAAAACTGTTACAAAATTGTAACGAAACTTATGCAAAATAGTTACAAATTTGTTACAAAATTGTTACAAAATTATTTCAAAATTCTTACAAAATTGTTACAAAATTATAACAAAACTGTTGTTGAATTGTAATGAATTTATTACGAAATTGCTCAAAAATAATACAAAATTGTTACAAATTGTTACAAAATAGCTACAAAATAATTAAAAAGTTGTTACAAAACTGTTAAAAAATTGTGACAATGTTTTTAATAACTTGTTGTAAGTTGTTTTTAAATTCACGAAAATTTTCGGATTTTTGACGGAGTAGTTAAGAAGCTCTTACTAAATACAACCAAATCATCATAAATGTTCCACAAGTTTTCAAGATCGAACAGTAACGAAGTCGGAAAAAATCGAAACGAAAGTAAACAAATTTGTAATCGAATAGAAGCATAATTGTAAAAAAAAAAGTTGAGACGAAAGTGTTACAAAACGTTTATAACAGTTTTGTATTGTAATTGTAGCAAAATTTCAACTAAATTGTGGTTAAATTTTGACAAAATTGTAACGACTTAAATTGAATAGAATTTGTAATAAATTTTTTTAATGAAATTATGCATAGTTGAAATCAGTTAGGTAAAGTATGATCACCATGCCAAAGATTTTGGTCTGTAGAACAAACAATTTCGCCATTGACGAGAATATCAATTATAAGAGCAGTTTGGTTATTAATTGAATGACATTTAGTCCGTTATTTTGACCGTCCTTAACAATATACACAAACGTGTCTCTAGTGCCTGTTTTACAACACACTCCAAAAAAATTTGAATTTTAAAGGTGACTTAATCCCTCATACGATGTAATTCATAAAGACTTAATTTGTCAAATGACGGAAAAATTTATTTGTAATGACTTAATGTTAGATGAGCTTGAATTTTACTGGTATCGACTGTAACTTGCGTTCTACTAGCAGGTGCGTATGAATTTAAATGCACTTTTTACCAGCCAAGCAGATGCATGCTTCTGTGGCTCAGTCGATTAACAGACGTACTTGCGATCCAATGATTCTCGGTTCAACTCGCGGCGGTTGTTATAAGTATTCTTTTTTTATTTCAATGAATTTCATGGCAGCTTATTAGATGCACATAAATGGAGCGTCGCAGTTCACGCAAATTTACGTGGAAGAACATTCAATATTGTGTCTTCATTTCCGTAATATGAAATTCATTGAAACAAAAAAAAATAATACTTATTGCGACTGCCGCGCGACTTGAACCAAGAATCATTGGATCACAAAGTACGTTCGTTAACCGTATGAGCCACAGAGGGATACATCTGCTTGGATGGTAGAAGGTGCATTTAAATGCATATTGTCGCACCTGCTGGCAGAAGTTACAGTTACAGCAAGTTACAATAGAAACCAGTAAAATTCATGTTAATCTAACATTAAGTCATTTCAAATGAAATTTTATGTCATATACCAAATTGGGTCTTTATGAATTACATCGTATGAGGATTTAAGTCACCTGTAAAATTCAGTTTTTTTTTCCTGTGTGTAATGAACAAAACGGTCGTAAGCCCCCGTTGAACTCAATAACTAAAAGTATTCGGTATTTCTATTTGTCGGTTTTGCACTATACGCTTTGTGCGATGATTCGTTCAGTTCATGCAGTAGAAATTTTAAGTCTTATTTTGGCACTGAATTTCACCTTCATGCTCGCTCATTCCAAACAATTTAGAAAACTTCATTTTGAGTTTATTGATATTTTTACTTCTGAAAAGACGCCCCATAGTAAATTAAGACGTATTCACGTCAAAATATGAACCTTCCGCCAAAACAATTCCTTTTGGGTGGGACTATTTGAAGAGTAAGGTATATACTTGCAAACCGAAGACTATTGAAGAATCAAAAGGTAATATCACAGCGGAAATCGCGGCTATTTTGTCCGAAATGTTGTCAAATACAATGCAAAATGTTAAAAAAAAACGACCGCTTTTTCAAAACTGACTTTTTGACCTTTTCCAAAATTGACTGAAATATGGCGGAATTATTAGTCATTTAAGAATGTGCGGTCTGGGTGACACACGCTGTATTTGTCACGAAAACAAAATATATCGTTAGACTGATTATATAAATTTGATAGCCGGAATTCTCGGAAGAATATTTAATGTTTATCATTCAGGGGTTAGCCAAAGTTTGTGCTAGGGCACATAACCGATTTTGATATGTTTACGTTTCGTTTTTGACTCATCAGTGCATAGCAGTTCAAGTTGAACTGCTTTATGCAAAACTCGTCAGTTCAATTCGAACCGCTAATGTTTATATTTATTTTTAATACTAATGTTTATATTTTTAAGTGTTGACATGAACAGTAATTGGATTTTCGAGGAAGCTGATTCCTATCTATCCGTTTAAGATTTCTTAGAATTGGATAACAACAAATTCTTTTGAAAAGCCTTAGTAAATGACATTAGTGAAAACAGTTTGTTGCCCATTTTTTTTAGATAAACATACATGTAACCAAGGATGGCTTTTATCGTATCAATGAACGTTTACTGGCAACTCTTTAACGATTGAATCAGTGCCATCAAAGAGAGACGGAAATCATCGCAACAACAAAAACCCGGCATGGCTCATTTAACATAGAATAGACACCAGTACGAGAGCGAATTTCTCTCGATGACATTTCTGAGAATCAAGTTCTATATGGGCAGTTGATAATTGCGATAGAATCATTTTACTATTGCCGCTTATTCTAACTATGTGCATATAACCTTTATATAAGTTGTGTCTATGAAAATGTATGTGAATGCTCCACACAAGGATTTTGAAATATTGCAACCTAGTATGAGAAACATAAAGTCGAATCATTGATTCGATTTTCTGCGATAATTGTCAACTTGCGGAAATTTCACACAGCAAGGATCATTACCAGACTGTAAATTTTTTTAAAGGCCGTGAAATACTCAGAGTATGAAGTGGAGCGAAGGAATATAGACAAATTCTCTCACGGTTCATGCATTGAGAGACACGATTTCTTGTAGCATCTTCTACCGGATTGAAAATGTTGTATACAATATAGATAGCAATATAGCAGCTTCTGTCAAATTTTCGGCAATCACCAACACTGCATGTAACAATAACAAAATAACGAACTAGTAATGACTGAGTGGGAATATATATTGGAGAAGCCAAATGAATGAAAAACTTACAGAAAAGATGATATTTTGGAAAAAGGCACGCTCAGAGACAGGATTCGTACCTGCGTTTTTATGCATTCAGTGTATACGCGCTACCATTTTGCCACCCTAACCCTTGTGATGGACACAGCTCTAAAACACACAATCACAAGGCTTATGCACTCCGTATAAGAACGGAGGTTTGATTCTTATCTCTAAGCGTATCTTTTTCAAAAAAAAAATCTTTTCTGTAAGTTTTTCATTGATTTGGCCTCTTCAATATATGTTTTCACTCAGTCATTGCAAAAACTGATTTAAATTAATAAATCGTATCTAGTAGCTGGAAGTAGGAAAAGAGAGATTTCAGCATTTGTTTCTTTTTACGACATGGAAACAGAAACCCGTTGGATCTATTCTTATTTATATTCTTTGCCACCGGAGGCCACACGGTCTGCTGGGATAACAGGTACTATCCAGCACCGAGAAAATCGATTTAGTTCCATTCATTTTTTGGTTCTTCAGTTTTTATGTTTTTTTAACCCCTTAAAAAATTCATCCTTCTTCTTCCACTAGCGCTAACTTTTCGCAACGAACTGAAATTGGCTGCTGCAAACTGCGCCGTGTTGCCTTTGGATCAACCTCAGCAACTATGTCCTCGATGATCGGTTGTTGAAAATTTAATAACATTTCCGGATGAGCTTAAATTGCTGGGCACTCTTCGACAGGAGTACCAAATCCCAAAGGAGCCGAGCTGTATTTTCCCGGTATGAAGTAATTACGATAGAGACAGTCTCTGTCACCACTTACCTGTATTCTGGCGGCGACCCGCTCGTTCTGATAGCGCACCGGAACGAACCAACCCTTGGTGGAACCGGTGACCAGGACGATACCCAGCAGGAAGAAGCACACGAAGGCCGCGATAACTGCTTTGGCCCGACCCGATACTACCATAGCCATGTTTGCGCTGTTTGTGATGATGTAACGTTCTAGATTTTTTTTTTATATTCACTCAGGTCTTCTTTTGTCAATATCACGATATGTGTGTGTGTGAGTTTGTCAGTTTGAGTTTGCACAGGATTTTAATTGATATGAAGATATTTTCAATACAGGTTTTTTTCCGCACTCGCGTCGATATGGATCAGTTTAGTAGGGTATGATTAATTGTCAACTATCGGGATTCCACCAGTCGAGCCGTCGATGTCGCTCTATTGGGGGTACCGAGCGTAATTAATTCGCACTCGGTCACCTGCCTCACATTAATTAAGGCGCATGGAAAATCGGTCTTTAATTGATTGATCTGGCATTTGCACTGCGAACATTCAATATTTGCGTTTCATCGGGAGACCTGTTTCATCGGATTCGACTTCGGTCGGATTACGAAATGTTAGCCGTGCTGAGCTGTCTCCGGTTTTATTTTTCCGGATTGCAAATTTATTCCGCAATTATTCATCGATTGATAAAGCAAATAGCATAAATTCAATATTTTTCTTCATTTTCCGTTCCGCATGATGTACCGTCCTCCGTTTTGGGGCCGGAACTGGGCTCGGCTGAATATATTTCACATTATTTTTTCCCCCTACCCTACCAGGCAAATTGATGGGATCGAATCAAGCGACACGTTCACCTTCGGGCGGGTAATTTTTCACCAGCTTTTTGCTTCACTCGTAGGACAGGACAGGACGCGTGGGTGCCGTTTGCCAGTCGGTTGGGTTTGGAGACGAACCACCATTCAATCACTTTCAATTCACTTCCGGTTTGTGCTTGCTTGCTTGCTTGAGGTGTAGAGCCGAAAGGAGACGGAGGGAAGTTTTTTCTTCACTTTCTTCCCATCAGAACCCCGGCGATGGGTAGTCGAACCAACCGATTACGGCTATCGTGTCTCAGAGTAATAACACTTTTTCTTCGGGTCGTTTATACTTTACCACCTATTCCTGTTTTGTTGTTTTTTTTTCGTTTTTGAATGGGGTGGCACAACATTCAAGCGACTGATTAATGAACGCACATTTTCCCACTTGTTTGTTTGTTTGTTTGTTTGTTCTAGAATGAAACGTCCTCCTGCAGCTGATCACATCTGACTCTGTTTGATTTGAGGAATTTGGCTTTCTTCCAAAAACTAACTTGGAATCTGAGGACTGTGCAAAGAAATATTTCGCCTAATGGAAACTATTTAATTAAGTTTCCCGTTTCTTATCGCCTGCCTTCACTGCAGCAGTCAATTATTGTGACAAATTTCCAACAATTAGCTTAACGAGAGAACAAAAATTTCACTATAAATAACTCCTAGTTTAACAGGTCATATGCATAGTAATGGTACAATTTCCAACTCGGTTAAATTTCCAACACACATAAAAATACTCGAGTCCTTTCGCGTCGCTTTAATTGACATTCACCACCATTAGCTCACTTTAGACTCGTAAATTTCGTCTTCAACAATATCACAGAACGTATTGATTTCCTTTCCTCACCCCCGTCGGATGTTCCGACCTGTTTCGGGGCGCAACTTTTAACGATCCATAAACGTCCGCCCGAACGCACAGTTACGCGATTTACGACCGAACTTTTAACGGAATCACGCGAGTCTCCCGGATTGGTGAAATCAGGAGCAAAAAAATCACTCCGGCGTGCCGGATATGGGCCACCCTTCCCCACCACCCCCAAATGCGCAGCTGCACGTGTCAAATCGGCAAAGCCGAAAAATCAATCACTTCCTTCGGTGAGCGGGAAAAAAACCGCAGTCCTACACTCCGAACCCGAACCAGGCAAACCCCAGGACACGAACGGAAGAAAAAAAAAAACAGAAACTTGCTAACGATTGACTTTCATCCAGTTAGTCTACGTTGTGAAGTTTTCCGTTCCGTTTCTTTCTCTTGTTTCACTTCACTTGAAAGATTCGTCCAGGTTCAGTTCTAGTCTCGGGTTTCCTTCAATCCTCCAGTTTCGAGGGCTGGACTCGCACTAGGCTGGGATTTATTTAATTATGCTAATTACACCGTTCCGAACTACTGAGAGGGGAGGTGGACTTCTGTTTGACAGCCAAAATTCGGTCACGTTTAGGCTTTGCTACCGTTACCGTTTTCCTTGTATGATTTTCTATTAGATTTTCTGTGGGCTGTTTTTTTTTCTTTTGGCGCAATCCCGTCCACCTGGACAACACGTGATGCGAGTCTTAGCCGTTGCTCGACCTTGCCTTGTTAGTGAGGTTTATTGTTGGCTACTGGGTTTTCACACAGGATTCTGGAAAAAATCTTTGATTAGGATTGTTATGTGGGGGAGTGCGAGGGGCTGTTTTTTCCGTACGTTGGCAATGGAACGGATGACGAGGTAATTTTACGGTGGTCTAACGTTTGCTTGCTTGATTGAACGATGTTGGGGGGGTTGGGCATGAAGATTAGTTGATAGATACAAGGTACCGAAATGATCGAACGAGGGTCACTTCCCGTACCATCAGGTTGAGCTCAATTTACATACCGATGTTCGTCTCCATCGAAAAATTGTTTCACTTCTACTCCGGTGGAGAACCCGGTAGATTGTTCCGGTTGTGTTACTTTTGCTAACGTAGGAAAGATTGATACCTGGAAAAGTTTCAGGTTACATCGAATGAATATATTTTGAGCGTTAGCAATCATGTTGAGCAATCCAACATTTGATTTATTTTCATTTCGAAAGTCGTTTCGGTATGGATTGGAAACGAATGAAATTTGCAAGCAATTCTAGAAAACATATCACAAACACTTCCTACCCCGTCACCTCTTGCAACAAATTCAGAATTCAGAAGTAAGGCTTCGCAAGCCAGCTGTCGCATTTTGACAACCCGGGCTTTAGCTAGACGGTCACTGCTCTTGAAGCTGGACCATGGAACTGTTGGTTATTTTCGGAAATAACTGCCACAACCTTCTGCGGGGAATATACAATAATTTATTTTTACTTACAGGATAAAGCTAGCTTCATTTAGAATTGGAAGAAACTTTTGCTCATATTGTGGCGCTCCTGGTGGACGGATTTGGAAGTTCTTAGCGCCCACGTGTCGGAAATTTTGTCACGTATGATTTTTGTCATTCCGCAAATCGACTGTACTTTGTAAACAATGAACATGGAAGCCGAAATAAGGGAACAAATTGTGCACAATTAATTGAAAAATCCATTGTGGTCTGCATCTAGGCTAGCTAAACAGCCGAAATTGCCCAGAAATACCGTATGGCGCGTTATCAAACGGTATAAGGAAACATTGATGACGATTCGGAAGCCTCAAGCCAATCGTCGGAGTGGAACTGTCGATCGGAAACTGCGTGGTAAGATTTTGAAGACGATTAAGCGGAATCCCAATCTATCGGACCGTGATTTTGGCCAGAAAATTCGGTGCTGCCCATAGTACCGTGAGGAGAACTCGACTCCGGGAAGGAATCAAGTCGTATCGAATAGTGTGGTCAAAATTGAAACCTATGTTAAGGCTGACTTCGGGCAAATCCCAGGTAAAAAAATTTACTTGACAACGGCTCGGGGGAATGTTCCAGCCAAATTTAAATTTGTTTTTACCGACAAATTTGCAAGAAAATTTATGATTTGGCAGGGCATTTGCAGCTGTGGCAAAAACAAAACGAAAGTTTTCGTTACAAATAAGACAATGACATGGGAACTATACCAAAAAGAGTGTCTCCAAAAATTTTGCCATTTATTCGATCTCACGACCATCGCGTAATGTTTTGGTCAGATATGGCAAGCTGTCATTACAGCAAAGTCGTTCAAGAATGGTATGCAGAGATAGAGGTCCAGTTTGTTCCTAAAAACCTTAACCCACCCAACTGCCCCCAGTTCCGCCCTATTGAGAAATACTGGGCAATCATGAAGAGGAGACTCAGGGCAAAGGGAAAGGTTATCAAAGACATCAATCAGATGACGACCTGGTGGAACAAGATAGCTAAAACGATGGACGAAGAAGGTGTGCGCCGCCTAATGAGCCGTGTTACAGGCAAAATTCGAGAATTCCTTCGAAACCGTGACGAATAATTTTATCCGTATTTTTTTCTTAAAAATATGAAGAAACCACTACATTTGTATAAAAAAGATCTTGAATTCAATAATAAAAAAACTGAAATACAGGGAATTGTCTTTTTTCCAATTCTATCTGAAGCAAGCTTTAATTCAGAAACGAGAAAACCGTGGTTCGAGATTTTTTTCTGATGTACTTTGAATATATGTCAAACATATCCCACCTTTCAAGAAGACACGTGTAAACTTGCTTGTTTCAGCATTCAAAAATGTATCAGAATGTATCAAACTTATGTTCGTGCATCTGTGAAAAGGAGTCATTTTTACTGCTCGAATACGTCTGTCTCAGAAGACGCAAATTTACACGATTTCTTCTACGTTTGTAGTTGAGAATGAAGGCATCCAAAATTTCTCAGGACGAAACAGGAATCAGTATCTAAATGGCAAATGGCTTTCATATATTTTTTGGTAGCTGTTGTGTTACCGAAAAAGTTCATTTTCTATGCTTTGCAACATATCTTTAAGTATTTCCGTTGTTACGAATGATAACTATGCAACTTATCTTAAAAAGGGTGTTTTTTTTGCTGGTATCTTTTTGGCAACACTATTTTTGACAGATCACGCGTAAATCGTGTCTTGAGGCATTGTCAAACTTGGTCAGTTTGGTCTATAATTAAATCATGAATCGACTTACGAACGAACCAATGATTGAATTTTACTATCAAAATTCATACTCGGCTAGGAAAGTGTTTATCGAAAAATTGTGTTCAGCGACGAAGCTCTTTTCTGATTGGATGGATACGCCAACAAGCAAAATTGCCGCATCCACAGTGAAGACCAGTCAGAAGCATTGCAAGAGCTACCAATGCATCCCAAAAATAGTCATTGTTTGGTGTGGATTATGGGCCGGTGGTATCTTCGAGCCGTACTACTTCGAAGGTGGCGATGGGTGGAAAGTTACTGTGAATGGCGAGCGCTACCGTGTGATGATTGACGATTTTGGAAGAATTGAACATGCCTGACGTGTGGTTTCAACAAGACGGTGCCACATCCCACACGGCACGCGAAACAATCACCAAATTGAGAGCCAACTTCGATTAACAGTTTATCTCACGTTTTGGCCCATCAATTGGCCGCTTAGGTTGTGTGCTTTAACGCTTTAGGACTATTTCTTGTGGGGTCATGTTAAGGCTCAAGTCTACAAAGATAAACCCGCAACGATTGACGCACTGGAAGCCAATATTGTAGCATTTATTTGTGAAATACCGGCCGATATGTTAGAGAGAGAGAGTATGCCAAAATTGGATCTTGCGCATGGCCAACATTTGCATGGAATCGCCTGCTAACATTAAATTATATTGATCGTTCTATCAATTCCAATTAAAATTTCATCAATTTTCTCAAGTTTCTTGGGTTTTTACCTTTTTTTATAAATATAAAAAATAAGTATAGAATTCGCTCAAACTTTAGATAAATTTTCCGAGGCCCGGAGTGGCTAGTGTCATATAACAATCTATTCAGCTTGACGAACTGAGCAAATGTCCGTGTGTGTGTGTCTGTATGTGTGTTGTCAGCTAAGAGGGCGAGATCTCAAAGATGGCTGTACCGATACTGATCAAACCAGTCGCAAACGAAGGGTCTTCCCGTCACCCTGAACGTTATTGAATGGTTTTGAGATCGGATGTTTACTTTTTGATTTATATGAAGCTTTATGTAAAAATTTTCAGTTTTCTACCAATATCTGTCACAATCGACCTTGAAAACAGAATATGTTTTTAGAATTAGATTCGACACGGTAATAGCTATCCAACAAGCCATAGATTGTTAAAATCCGTCCATTTTTAACGGAGATATCGATATTTTTGTGTAAGCGACTTTTCGCCTTATTCCAGTAGTAGAAATTTTGAGCGCTGTATGACAAAGCAATGCTTGGAAGCAACGTGAAACACGATTTTTTATACTTTCACATACAATTGTTTCTAAGTAACAAAAAGACTGTGTACAGCATACTTTTTCATGAAATTTTGCCTCGGACCGATTTTAGCACGGTTCGTTTTTGGCAACATAATCGTTCGAATATAACATATGGAAATCAGATGATGGCCAAGATAACAGCATTGTCGAGTTAAAAACAATTGCATAATTATATTGATTTGAACTACTGACAGTAATGAATGCTGGAAGAACATAACACCCACATACCATTCGAATCAGTTCGTCGAGATAAGCAAATGCGTGTGTGGAAAATAATTTCACACAATTTTCTCAGAGATGACTCAAGCATTTTCTACAAACTCAGATTAATACGAGAAGTGCTTCCAAACAAAGTTCCTGAATTACGTCTGGATCCGACTTCTGGTTCCTGAGCTACAGCATCAAACGAAATTAAAATAGTGTAACTCATTTTTCTCATAGACGGCTGAACCGATCTAAGATTCAAATGAAATCTAAGGACCATCTAAGATTCAAATGAAAGGTCTTAAGATTCTACAAAAAAAAATCCTGGTTTTTAGTCAGTCTGCACTGATTTTCGAACATTTTGAATCGAATGTAAACGATACAACTCCTCAGGTGAATTTAACTGACTTTGGCTACACTGATTTTGAATTCCGGTTTCAGTATCGAATCGTTTTCTAAACAAATCGAATTTCAAAAACAAAAACTCAAATTACAGGATTTATGGTCCCATGTAAAATTAATGAATTTTACTCGATTCTGATTTCCGATTCTGGAATTACAGGGTGATGAGTTTTTAAAATTCAAGCCGATATAGAAGATGACATTTCTAAAATGCTTTAAATTTGGACTGAAAACTATTGCAATTTCGTCATATTTATTTTTTGGCCATACGAATCGTTTTGGGTTATGCTAGTCCCTGAATACCGGCTCTGGAAGTACCGTAAATAACCGTAAACTCTAAACTGAAACTTTCTTTGACATCTCATGGAATGTTATATCGATTGTCACACGTTTAGATTCAAATTCTATCCGATTTGCAGCTTCGACATTACAGGGTATTGAGTGATTAAAATCACAAATTGTCGCTTAAAACGATGGTTATTAAAATAATGTCACGAGAAGTAAAACACCGAAGAATATTCATGCAAAAAACTCATGCGAATTGAGAAAAAAAAGGTATCATCTCACTGTTAGGTAGATTAAACACGTTTTTTTAATTGAATTAGGAGGTATACTCCTAAAAAATCAGCTGAGCTTAAGTGTCCTTTTCAAAGACATGTGATTTTTAGCTATAACAAAAGTTTTTTCTAGCAAATGTGTATGTAGCAAGTATGCTTTGTTATGCATGAACCGATTTGCAAATGCATCGTTTTGTTTGGAAGGTAAATTTTGTGCGAAGGTTTTAGATTGTATTAAGGAGAATCCATCGGGAAAGTGAAGAAAATCTTGAGAATTGTTTTGTATGGAATTGGAAATTTTCCACTCAATACATGCTAGGATCTTCGATGATTGTTTGGCGCGTATGGATTTGTTGCTGCTGGAAAGCACAATGTGAATAGATTTGGCGCATAACGAAGTATTTAGTGTGGAAATTTTACTGAGCCTACTTGATCCATGTGCTTCACTATTTCAAACCACATTGAATATATACGCCAAATGAATAACGTACATGTTTTTCATGTCATTTACCGGTATATAAATTGTGTTCAATGCCGTGAAGTCAAATTCTAGGACCAGTACTAGGAAAAAAATAAAGGGATTAACGTGGGAAGGTTGTTTTCTATTTTGTGGTTTTCTTCAAATTCGAGAAAGGTGAATTTTTATCTTTCCGATAGATGCACACGGAACGACCGAGATTAGCTCTGTGCCCAATTCGTATTACTGTTTTTGAATTAGTTGATTTTAACAACAAAATTTCCAAAACAACTATAAAATTAGTTAATAAAATTGAGAATTAACTTGCTGAAAAAACTCTTATTTTTAGAGAATGTGTTTAGTTGGCGAATATCCTGGACACAAACCAGTAATATTTCAATCCAACACGAAATTGTCATTGACAACTAATTTTGTTATTAAAATCAGAAAATTTGATATTGATATTGACATGATATTGGTTTTATTAACAAGTTTATCAGCCAAAAACTCATGAGAAGTGTCAAATCAAAACAATCCATTAAAAAGCTAGAAAGGACAGTCTTGTTGAAACTGCTTGCAAATTTTTTTGATGGTTTTCACATGTGTTACGATATATCCATATATAAATTTCTAATCCGATATGTAAAAATGACGTGAACTCTTAGTGGAAAGTGTTTTTATTCATAATTTGTGCGCATTTGAAGCGATTGTGCGTAATAATGTTTTTACGCGGAATAGTGAGGTGAGTTTCGAATGTTGTACTCTAATTATATATGCCGAATGATGTTTTTGTATCTTTCAACCTTCCGGGCTACGCCGTCTGGTGTATTATTTGTATTCGGTTTTTGTTTTCAAAGTGCTAAAAATTTTCAGTGAGAGAGTCGATTTCGCGAATGAAGGAAACAGCGATTAAGAAGAAAAGTTTTCAAATAGAAGTTTATGTTTCGTTTATGTCTTTTTCTCCAATACAACATCGTATTCTTTTCGGTAGTAGTGTGTCATCTAGTGGCTAGTAGTCATTACGGTGTTAACGTTTTTATGGTGACAGTGCGCCACATAGCTGCAAATTGCAGAAGCCAATTCAACCATTTATGTTGGTTGAAAACAACGTTTTATTTCTCTAATTTAAATAAAAAATTGGATGAATGGAAATGAAGTGTGCCTTAGCTAAGAAATGACAGCACGTTTAATAGGTGAATTCAACTATAAAATAGCCATTTCAACTAATATTTTATTATTATTAAGGAAATGAGAATTAAAAAATCTGAATTAGCAAAACTAAGATTTTTTTAGTTGTCTCAAAAAATAACTAACTAAAATCAGAAAATCAACTAATTTTTTCGCCAAAATGCTGATTTCGGTCTTTTCGTGCAGTTATTACAATCACAATATACTAAAACTTCAGTAAGAGACAACAAGTGCAAATGGCCAAGTCAAATTGTCACTGTTAACTCAAAAACCAAAACTGCCCGGGTAGGTGTAAATAGCAAACAAAGGTCAAAATAATAACAAATTTTACCATCATATCTTGGCTTGATGTCTCTGTGTTGTCAGAGTGATACTTGATATTTTCGTGATATTTCATCAAGGGATCAAGACATTGTACAATATCTGTTCAACATCAAAATTAGTTATAATATCTTATTTCGTTATTGATGAGCTATTTCAAATTCATTAAGTAAATTGACCCAGTAGTTTTATCTTCAAATAAAATACCATTTAATAAACTGCATCAGAATTTGATAAGAGAAATACTTAAGATATTACTCTATTCTAAATGCTAGAATATAAAATAATGAACAAATTCATCTTCTATAAATATTTTGTTCTTGGTTTGATATTACAATGACAGAATTTTTTATTTTGTTGCTATTTTCTCATGCAGGCTTTGTTATGATTTTTGATATTTTAACTCTTATTTCAAACTAAATAATGTTAATTTCTACCATTGAGATGTTTGATTTTAATGACAGAATTTGGTATTGGTTTGCAAATCACTTCTACCCGGGTGTCTAGCACTCAACCTTATGGAGCAATTCCATTTGAATTCGGAGAATGTTTTTTGTTTTATTTTTGGCTTAAATTTTGCAAAAGCATGCTATGCTATGGCCAAAAAGTAAAATCGGCATCATCAGTTGTACCATAAATCAAATAAACACAGATTTCCCATTGTACGGAGAATAGGGATGTCAAAAATTGAGTAATATTGAATCCAAACAGAAAAATGTGTATTGCCTAAAAATTTGAGTGATTTTAACCTCAAACTTTGATTTTACTCAACATTCAGTTCTTTAACCTCAAAATATTCTGTTTTGCTAATTATATTAGAAGAGTCCAAAATCGTTCAATTTAGGACTAAAGTCAAATGGTTTTGAAACATTTCAGTTTGACTTCTTACTGGATATATTTGAAATCTAGAACACCCATAAGATTCTCATATGTGACTAAAATGGCGAACAATGTCAGGAAAGGGTCTTCGAATCGTAAATGAACAACAAATTCAACCAATATACCCTTGACAAGTGTTTGTATTTAAACAACTCACACTGAACAACACGACGGTTAGGTTTTTTTTCCCATTCAAATATTTGAAAACTCAGCAGTAAATGTGAGAGAACTCATAGGTTGCGCTAATTTTAATCAAATCAGAACTCAAATGCTTCAGTTTATGGATTTGAGTAATCGCAACTCAAAAGTTGAGTTATGTCCAATGAGCGTGTACCAACGGCTGAGATACGGTCAGTCAAAGTAAGCGTTGTCACTCTTTTCTTAACTCCTTTGGAATTCGGAGCGATGAAAAACATTAGAGCTACTCAAATCTTGCTGCCAATTCATGTCGTTGGAGGGTAATTTCGGGTGGAATGGCGCTAATAATCCTGGTCAAGCGGTACATGACGCCACATTTTTTACTCAGTTTTTACTGGCTGGAACTGACCTACCGGCATTTTTTGTTCCTTTTTTTTTGTGGCTATGAAAAACCGAATCCATGACTGGTACTAATTTTCTTACTCGCTTTTGCGAAAAATATTCAGTTCCGAAAAATGTAATCGAGAATAAAAAATTTTTGTTGTTTGGTAATATCCGAAAATCCATTGAAATGCTGAATCATTCATTTTTTTTACCAAACGATCGGTAACCATTCATTCCATTGCCAAAGTGATCACCGAGCGTGCAACTGTTGAAAATTCTGTGAAATTTTTCAAGTGTGTATGTTTCCATTCCCCCACATCAAACCGGCAGGACAGTCGTCAAACGACAGACTAACTTAACCCGGCTAATCTAAGCCTAGGGTAACTTCAGTCCTAAGCAAATAAAATCTTGTTGCGGTTTGTATAAATAGCAAATATTTACAAACGCACCAAATCGCATCGGATTTAGGAACGAAAACGTTCAGTCAGTGGAAAGCAAAAAGTGGCACTCTCGATCGTATTCACATCAACCGTTGTCAACTCGAACCTAGCACCGTATTGTTTTGGGTAAGAAAATAACAAAAGCACATCCTGCCTCACACCAAACAAGAAAATCCGTTCCATTGCCAAACCTCGACCAAACATGTGTGTGCTCTTACGTTGCAAAAATTGCCGCATCACTAGCCGGGAATCAGCTTTAAACTTTTCCGCGAATGCCCCGAACGGTCGTTGCAGCAAATAACACGTCACGTCATTCGAATTCCCTGCTCGGGCCGGGCTAAACTTTGGTTTCTAACTTAATTCGCACGTTTGCTGTTTGTTTACACTCCGCAATGCAGGTCACGTGCTGGCACAGTTCTACTTAAAACTGACACCGACAAAACAACAGCGGCAGCAACATTTGGTCCGGTACGAGTAACTTTCATTCCTACTACAAACACTGAAAATGCACTGTCTCTGCTCTGTGTCACCCCCGAGATGCACTACTGCACAACACTACAACAACAACACGTCACTGTGACCCGAATCCCGGGCCCGGTAACCTTAACCGTTGTTTTTTTTTTGGTCGTTGGGGCACACAGTCACACTGGACGCGTGCAGGATGATACTGCCACTGCACAACCCCTAGCCGGCCGCCTACTCACAAGCGATGCAACCTCAGATTTCCACACGATAGCGGAAACAGCAGAGATTCTTTTCCACCTCTGCGTGTTCGCACTCACCGTAGACGGGTAAACGATAAGCGCTGGTTTTATATTTCCTCCCGTTAAATATGCTCGTATTTCTTGGTCGGTTTCAATTTCCTCTGGCTGGCTGTTGGTCCCACGGCAGGTGGCGGTGGTGGTGCAGCACTTGATTTTCCCAATATCGCGGCACACTTGGATGTTTCTCGGCACTTCTGTTCCCCAACCGACCGTCTAAATTCACTTTGCCAACGGTTGACTTTCCACTGTAGGATGATATCCTCTTCTGAACGTGTCACTTCCTTGCCCCGCTGCGACCAAAAACGAAACTTTAACCTTAGGCCAACAAGTCGTCCGTTTATTCGGTTCGATCAAAATAGCAGCTTGTCTACGGAATAAAGCATAGAACATACATGCTCGCACTCACACAACGGTGGATAACTTTTCCGATATGTGGGATTTCCTCAATTTTCCCTTGCCGCATGTACCGCGAGGCAACACCGTCGGATAGGTCGGATGGAAAACTTCTTGAGATATGGTTTGGTTTCGACATAAAAACAAAACAGTACTCCAAGTGGTGCTTATAGCGATAACAGAGCACCGGTCGATTTTCGGGGTGACGGTTAATCTCCCGCGCGACGACTTACGAATACCGGCAACGACGATATCGACGACGACGAGAACCACGGCACCGACGACGACGACGACGGTGAAGATATTCCGAAAATTTCCGTGTCTAATGCAACGACACACCGCGTGACTGGGTAATCGAAATCGATTGGGATATACCCTTCAGCGGTTCCGTTCTGCTGCTCACCGGAGCAATCGACGCAATCGAACGTTTGTGTTATGGCCCGCGGACGCGGATGGTTGTGCTGAAAACGACGCGGCCTCACCGGGAAAACGTGCAACTTCATCGCGGTCCGTCGAGAGACTGATTTTTTGGACTCCAGATGCCAGCCACATTCCCGGCACCAGCATCGGTATCTCGGTGTGGTCCAACGAACCGGATGAATTCCGCTTTCGCTGCCGAAGAGTGCCGATCGGAGTGCGAGAAACGGTGAGTTACCAGCTCGCTCGCTCGTTCGTCCTTATCAGAGGGGAGTGAATCCTCGATGTACGTTCGGAAAGGATTCGGTAGTTTGGTGAAATTTCCGCTGGTGGACAGAGCGGCGCATGGCTCATTTGAGAGAGTCAAACCAAAGCGCACCGGGTTCCTCCACCGGAATGAGTTGGAGGGGACGCGTGCTGCCGTACGGCGCAAACTCGTCCTCGTTCGTGTCGGAGAAGCTTTTTCGCAGTTCGAAAGTGCAGTGTCCTTCGGGAAGACAGGTAGCGTTGGAAAGTTAAAACACGAGACTGATTTATTGGTTCAAGGTTCTTTCTTCCGTATATAAACTACGAACGGAAGCTCCCAATGGGTAAATAGGAAAGAAGGTCGTTGCGATTCTGCTTTTTTCTGTTGGCCTTTTTAACAGCTGCTTTTGCGAAAGTAGTTGGGTTTGACATTGAAGGTTTGGTGCCGGTTTTCCTGATATGATTACGTGTTTCAAGAAATGCGTGATGTTCGTGCAAGCAAGTTGAGTGCAAGCAAACCTCAATTATAGGCTCTTGCACAGCCAGTCACCTGAATCTTTTCATTCGCTAATTTGTTCACTGTAGAAAACTTAGATCAGATTACATTTTGGGTTTAACGATATATACACTTTCGTATGGAATGGGAAAATGGCCCTTTCAAAATCGTCGAATAGTACATGTTTGTGAACATTTTTATGCTGTGTGGAAAATTGTAGATTTGTTTATTTGTTGCTGTATATTCCATCTCACAGTAGGTGTCTTAATGAATAAACTAACTAAACTAAAAACTATTCAACTTAGGCTAAATTATCATGGAACACAAAACGAAAAATGTCAAGTAGCTTACGATAAAACACTTTGGACGACAAATTAAAATAAAAAAAACTCAGCAAACTCGTTGAATTGTCAGCCTATGGATCTAAATGGCTCATACTGTCCGTATACAGTATACTGTGTTTCAAGGAGCAAGAAATTATGCTGTCGAAGAGATCTTTCTGAAGCATACTTATTCAGACGTTCGAGTAATGCGGGACAGTCAACAGCACCAAGAAGCAATTTCGCAGCGAATGTAGCTTGAGCATATGTCCTTGTTAATTCCAGGGGTTCAATGATTAGGAGACGGCAACGATCCTCATATGACGGTAGCTGTATGGGGTCGTTCCAGGGTAAAAGTATCAATGCGTATCTCACAAATTTGCGTTGCACTGCTTCAATCCTCAATATCAAAGTTGAATGATATGGACACCAAACAATCGGGTTCGATTCAAGCACTGACCATACCAGCGAGCAGTATAATCCACAAAGGATCGCGAAAATCGGAGGAAATTTTAAATACGAATCTCAATTGAGTAGTGAAGTTTGAAGGTTATTTCACGATCAAGAATTACATCGAAATCATTCACATGTTCTGTTCGCGTTAGCGTGTGTCCTGCGATTTTGTAATCGAATACTATTTATGCACTTTTTCGATAAAAAAGAGATAACACTGCATTTTTCGATACTCAGTTTCAAAAAATTCTTGGTACACCATATTTGAAATGTATCAAGCATTTTTTGCAACTCCAGGCAATTCAAGAGACTTTTAATAATTTTGAAAAGTTCCGTGTTGATACATCATTGATTGAGATAGAGAACAGTAACGAACCACGGATACTACCATGAGGCACTCCCGAAAGATTCGTGAAGGTCTCCGATGTCGAAGATCCAATTTTAATCCGAACAAAGCGATCCGTCAAGTAAGACTTAAACCATGCAACTCCTCGTGTAGAGATTCCAAGTACCTCTATTTTTTTTAAAGAGAATTCCGTGATCAACCCGGTCAAATGCCGCTTTATGGTCAATATAAATCTTCTGGCCACGGTCCATGTTCCGTATACAGTTCGAAGTGAACTGCAAGAGATTCGTCAACACGGAACATTTAGGGAAAAATCCATACTGCTGGGTGTCAATATAAATTCTGCAACAGGCGAACAAGATGTCGTTAACAATGATCTTAAACAGTTTTGAGCATGCGCACAAGCAAGTACTTCCTCGGTAATTAGCAACAACTGGAAACATAAAGGACGACTTCCAACACGTAGGAAACTCACTTTGTTATTGAATAGTATTGCTAACGGGTAACTCAAGACGATTGAGCTGTGCTTAAGCACAGACGAAGGTATTCCATCGGGATCAGCAGCATTTCAGACAATTTTCGGAAAGCATAGCAATCGACCGATACGAATTGTGATCGGAAGCTGGTTCTCCGGGGTTTTGAATGGTCTTACTTGTCTGCAGTCATGTGGGACAATTTTGTCCTCAAGGAACTTATTGAACAAATTCAACTAATTGAATTTGTTCATGTTTAACCTCGGGGCTTTATTGTTACATGACAAGAGCACAAGTGAGAACTTTACCGTCCAAAATGGTGTTTTGTTTGCGTTTGACGCCGCGGCGCGGGAGATCTTCCGTTCCGGAATAGAGTCGGGCATACTTTTTTTTTTAGCTAAGTCGAATATCCAGCGGTTGCAATTTTTTATTGGATATAATCAATTTGTGGACTTTTTGTGTTTTCTGAAGTGATCACCTCAATAGGACGACGAGCACATTCACCATTATCTGTTACGATTACGATTATGTTTAAATTCAGCAAGCCAATAACAAATGGTTCATTTCGATAGATTAGATTCCTGATAACACTTCTGAAGGCTTTTCTGAGCTTGTACAGTATTTGTTTCAATTCAAGAAGCAATGATAAATTAACACACGAAAATGTTTTGAATCCATTATTTTGAAAATGACAAAGGTTCACATAAATGGCTCTCACTTTTTTCTGACTAATCGAAATGTCGTGCAATTTCACTCATAGTCTTTTGAAAGTTGTGAGTGGTACCCAGTCTTTTAGATGCTTAGAAACAATTGCATACAACAATATTGAAAACCGCTTCAATCATCCCTTTATAATGCAGTGCTCAAAACTCATTTGAATGGAGTAGTGAGAAAAGTCACTTTTTGAAAACAATCAATATCTCCGCTAAAAATGGCGTTCTATGGCTTGTTGGACAGCTATTACTGTATGAAATATAAGTATTAACACATATATTTGTTTACCAGGTCATTTGTGACAAATGTCGTGAAACCATTTTAGTTTTCCTCATAAAACTTCGGATAACTCGAAAGGTAAACATCCGATCTCTAATACATTCAATAGCGTTCAGGCTGACGAGGAGACCTTTCATTTGCGTAGTAGTTCAAAACGAGGCCAACTTTTGGCGAAAAATGATCATGTCAGACAAGGTACATTTCACGTTAAATGGATACGTTAATATTGTTAGAATTGTTGGTTTCATGCCACTGAAAACCCGCAGGTAATTAAGGAACAGCCTCTATGCGACCAAAACTTTACAG
This sequence comes from Malaya genurostris, assembly GCF_030247185.1. Taxonomy (NCBI): domain Eukaryota; kingdom Metazoa; phylum Arthropoda; class Insecta; order Diptera; family Culicidae; genus Malaya; species Malaya genurostris. The sequence continues at coordinate 229,270,250 of NC_080572.1, read as the reverse complement.
TTTTGTGTTTGTGCGGTTATGGTTATTGATCACTATTTTTTCCAAGACGATTATGCAGTATCGAAAACTGTTAATGGCGATCGTTATCGAGCCATGATAAATGATTTTGTGATGCCTATTGTTCGTGAAAATGATTCGAATGGCTACGGGTTGCCGCAGGACGGTGCAACATGCCATACAACTCGACTAACAAATGCTTTGTTACGACCATTGTTCTCCGGACGAGTCAAATAAAAAACGGTTATTTTGACTGGCTCCCGAAATCACCCGATTTGATTCCACCGGACATTTTTGTGGAGCTATTTGATATCCAAGGTATACGTTGATAAGCCAAGAACCATAGCTCAATTCAAAGACAACATACGACCTGAAATCGACATGCGAGTTTCCAAAATATGCTTTCACTTCTCTCGGAGCTGGCTAAATCAATTTTCACAAACTTAGAATTAAATGAAAGGTCTAATAATTCTTCCTAAATTTCTGGAACGTTTTATTCGAATCTGACTTCCGGTTTCGGAACTAAAGCGCAATAAGTGAATTATTGTTAATTTCAGTAGTATTTTTTCCCAAACGATGGTAAAAACAGGTTCAAATCCCATTAATCTGACTGATAAATTCTTTTAGTTTCCAAACTTTTTCTTCTGTGGGCATATCAATTTAATGCGGTTTTATCGATCCCCCATTTTTTGTGTCGGAGGCACCGAAAGTAGTGAAGAACTCACTTTGATTTTTCAGTGATGCTTGAACCGATTTTCACAAATCTTGACTTAAATTGAAACTCTTATTATTTCAAAAACTACTGTGAAATTTCATCTGGATCCGACTTTCGGTTCCGCGATTACAGGGCGATGTGTGTTAAAGCTTACAAACTGCCATATAAAATGGTAATACAAAACCAGTACGCACCGGTACGTACTGGTAAGGAAGAAGAAAACACAACAGGCCTTTACGAACGATGAATATTTTTGCTCTTCTTATATGGGAAGGTAATGCTATCACTCAAAAAACCTATCTTTGCACCGAGATCCAAAAATTCGCGTGTACAAATACAAAGTATTAGAATTTCATCCTTATACAACTGTTGGTTCTGAAATTACAGAGTGAAGAGTGTTAAAAATTTTATGTGGGTCCGAAACTGTTCCATTTGTTTCCATTCTTTCAAACTAATTACGGCTGTCCTGGTTCCCGATTTCCGATTTCGGAAGCACCGAAAGTAGTGTTCTAATACTCCAAAATAAAACTCTAGCCGTATATTTTCTCACAGATGGTTTGACTGATTTTCACGAACTTAGGTTCAAGTAGAAGGTTTTATCAGTGATGGCCCAGCACACGAGCCAGCTCTCATACAGTCCGTGTGCTGTACCTTTTTAAAAATACGCACACGAGGTCTGAAGCAAACGCTCGTGTTCCGTTTTGCTACTAGATCGAGAGTCGTATGCTTCGAAGAACCAGCTCGCGATGCTGGCTCATCTGCTGGCTCATGAGCTGGAATGGGGAGCTATGACTCATGTGCTAGTTCACGAGCTGAGTTAAGTGTCCGTTTTTTTATTTAATTATACTTGTAATATATTTTTTAAGCACACAGTGTCCGCTCTTGTATTGTCTCTTGTCAGTAGGTGGACTACACAAATAGCACACGCTCATGAGTCTGGTTTAAATAAGGACCGCACACAAGTTTAATAGGCACACACTGCAGCTATAGAGCAGCTCGGGTGCTGAGCTCGGACATCACTGGGTTTTATGGTCCCATAGAAAATTCCTGAATTTGAGCGTTAAAAATTTTACACCGTCACCTAAAGCTGTGAAAAGCGAAAGAGAGAAAAAGTCTTTTTTAACTTGGTTCAAAAGCGTTCCAATACATAGGTTATATTTGATGCTGTCCATACGAACCAACTTCGGCCATTCCGGTTCTCGAAATCCAGTTTCGGAAGAATTGGAAATACTGGTCAAAAAGGTAATGTATACGCACTCCAATGGCACCATCCACCACGTACACAGAGATTTTGTATTTAACGTTGTCATACTCGACACTGTGCACCTCTTTGTTAACCGAAGCGAATGCAACTGCATATGCTTAAAACTTTGACGGGTATTGAAACCGTTTTTGGCTATACAAGTTTTCAGTTTTCGGATCCAGAAGTACCGAAAAAAGTGTTATTAAAAACTTTAAAACGGTACTTAATTCGATATCTTAAGGATGACTTAACCGACTTTTATGAACTTAGTTAATGTTTATACAGGGGCCGGCACTCGAAGTGTAACCAATTAAAAACGCCATAAATTCAGTTTGGAAAATTACTTTTACTTAATTCAAAGTACAAAATGTGTAAAAATAATACAAAATTCAGAATCAATTCACTTTTGCTCGATATGACCACCTTTTGCCTTGACTTGATGACTTGAGAGAGCGAAGGAGTTGCTTCGTTTGGCCGAAAGCGGTCAATTTCCGAACATTGTATTTTCTGACGAGAAAATTTTTCCAATTGAGCAATTCATAAACTCTCAAAACGATAGGGTTTACTTGACCGACCGTTCATACGATAATTTGAGTCATCGATTGGCCACCAGGAGGCAGCACCCGCAACAGATAATGGTTTGGGCCGCTGTAACCGCAGATGGGCGCTCTCCAATCGTTTTCATCGAGCCTGGCATCAAGGTAAATGCGACATGCTATCGGGAAAGTATTCTGGAGGTTGCTTTGAAGCCGTGGGCAGACAAACATCTCGGTGGCAGACCATGGACGTTTCAGCAGGACTCGGCACCGTCTCACAAAGCTCGAGTGAACCAAGAATGGCTGAAAAACAACGTTCCGAACTTCATCACGTCCACACAATGGCTCTCGAATTCACCAGATGCGAATCCAATGGATTATTCTCTTTGGGCCGTTTTGGAGAGCAAAGTCCAAACTAAAAGATACACCAGTCTCGAGGCGCTGAAAAAAGTTATTGTCCGCGAGTGGGCCAAAATACCTGCAAGTCACATTCGGCCAAACGAAGCAACTCCTTCGCTCTCTCAAGTCATCAAGTCAAGGCAAAAGGTGGTCATTTCGAGCAAAAGTGAATTGATTCTGAATGTTGTATTATTTTTACACATTTTGTACTTTGAATTAAGTAAAAGTAATTTTCCAAACTGAATTTATGGCCTTTTTAATTGGTTGCACTTCGAGTGCCGGACCCTGTAGAAACTTACTTCTGCTGTACCCGTTTCAGTTCCGAAAAAAACGTAGTGTAGTAGTGGTCAAATTTCTAGAATAGAATTGGTATTAATTTAGCATACTGAAGATTATGGGAAAGGCATCATTACACAACTATGTAGATTAAAAAAGGTTCTTAGAAATTGGGTATACTTGGAACACGTTAAGGTTTTGAATCATCTTCTTCCGGTAAGTTTGTGTATTTTCATTTCTACCTAAAGCCTTTCTTCCAACGGTTAGATGATCTGATTTAGGAAATTGTAGGGATTTTGCAATGAATCAGATCGTAAAATGAGCATTTATCATACTTGAGCAAGATAATTCGCTGTTTGCAATTCAGAACAAAACAATGGAATGTCATGTTGACAATAAACTCTCAACTGCAATCAGTAATCAAAATATCTACGCGTAGGCGGTTTCATTCCTTCCTTCCTTCCTTCCTAAAGCCAGACAAATTCCATAAACACATTCAATTGCGTGCGGATTCAATTATAGCTTGAATGGCGATAAGATATTCGATATAAACATATGCTAATTCTAGCGGTCCGACTAACCGTCCAACCAAGAAGCAGTGGTCAAATCGATTGAGCAAACCAACCTCACCTCACCAGCTAACCGGGATATGCAAGACCAGAACCAATCATTGCTCCTCAAGATCAAATGACCCGGATAATTCGATTCATCCACCGCTCAGCATCAGCGGGCATACTTACACACACACACACATACGACTAGAAATGATGCAATCGCCTGAAGGTGAGCAAAAAATCATATAACATCGTTACAAGCATTGCATGAGCTACTTACAAAGGACTTTATCACTGCGTTCGCCCCCGTTCCTTCCGACTTCGTGATAATCTACGCTCGGGGCTTCCAGGCAGGCACAGTCAACAAAACAACCATAATATTCCAGTCGATTTCCACCGCACAATGGAAAAAGCCGTTTGCAGCACGGAAGCACCGATGAACGAACGTGTTTGAATAAGAAAAATGATTTTCTTATTCTCATCCAGCCTGGAGCTTCTTGCCAACGAACTGGCATCTGATATGCAGCTTCTATAGTACGTGTTGCCACAGCAGAAGGGAAGGGCTCTTCCCAATTTCTTTTTTGCTGCTTCCTGCCAACTGCTTGCGCTCACATACATACCTATTATTTGCCAGAAGGGACAAGGAACGGGTTCCAAGGCTCCGATTTGTGCTTTGGCATCATTCATTGCAGTACACACATCATCGGAACGGCGGCAGTCGACGTTGCGGATGGCATTTTTGGGATGATTTCACTCGCATCTACGCAGAAGAGCTATGGCTTCGGCTACGAGCCGTTCGGTGATGAATTTTGGTATTTTTTGAAAATTTGCCAAGAGCAACAATATTACCACACATATGGGGTGCCGAGATAGCACGAACGAGTGATACAAAACGATGAAAGGGTTGGTTGTTGTATTCGGTTGGGCATGATTATTGTTGGACCGACAGTAATACATACAGACTGTTTTGGGACTCCAATCAAATGAAATGTGTAACTATTAACTGCGCTTGGAATATGAATTTGTTTCTTTCCTTTCACCAAATTGGTTTGCTTCAAAAAGTCCAACTACTGTGCTCAAAATTCCAATTTTTCATTAAAAAACCCTTCTTAATCCACCTAGTGGTGTGATAATGCCTTTCTCTTCTTTCATAACAGTCTCAAGAAAATATGTTTCATACTTTTATTAAATAATTTTGGACACTAATTTTGACACCAATTGATTCAGATTGATTCGAGTAGTTCACAAAAGCATGCTTTAGTGTTTATGTCACACAGTCAGCATCTTTTTTCCAAACTAGTGCTTGACATTTGCGTTGCCTATTTGTATGAGAACAGTGATGCTAATCTAAAAAAAGCCTTCTTAGTCCACTTAGTGGAATTTTCATATATCTTGAAAAATCACCATAGGGGAGTACATGAAATTTTCGAAATCGAAAAAAAATTTTTGATGCCAAAAGGCTTAGAATTGCATGAAACGTCGAGATTTAGTGTCATCTCGAACAAAAAAATTTGTTGAAAAAATCGACTTTTTGGTACTTAGAAAAAATATGAAAATTTTTCTAAGTCCCAGAAAGTAGATTTTTTCAAAAAAAAATTTTTTTTTGAGATGACACTAAATTTCGATAATCTATGCAGTTTTAAGAGTTTTGGCATCAAAAAAATTTTTCGATTTTGGAAATTTCATGTACTCCTCCCTATGGTGCGTTTTCAAGATCGAAAATTGTCAAACCTTTACCACCGGGCAGCACCCCTTAAGCATGTCCGATTTAGGTCAAATTTTGCAAGGTATTCCGGAAAGCTACTTAAAGTCTTCCAGAACATAACATTCATCGTTCATTATCACACAGAACAATTTCTTCAAATATTCGCGATTCAAATTGCGAGCCCGGGCTTTTGCCATCACATTCTATTTATCATTACAGTTAGGTACAATTTTCACCTCGAACGCTTCATACGCTTCATACGCTAGAGCTTCATACGCTAGTATGCACGAAAGTTAGAGACATATTGTGCCAATTTTCGACATAAAAACGCGCTTTACCGAAATATCAGAATACTGCTGTAACGAACTAATGGTTGGTAAACGACTGGACAATGCGCATTTCAGGCCCCAATGTGGTTCTTAGCCTCCTGTCCAGTAACTCCTATCTCTACCTCCCCGCGGTACCGGCTGGGGTACGAGTAACCATAGGAAAGATAGGGTAACCAACCCCGGTGGGACCTTGGTCGTATGCTGACAGGAAGGGGGGGAGGGCTTACATTCTCTTTACAGACAGCGAGCCTACCCGAGCGTCTGTTTCCCATGTTGGGGCGGCTCGAAACAGCGTCTGTTCTCCATGTTAGGAGCGGCTGATTACCGTCCCTTGTGTCAGTGTGGGACTCTAAACAGTGCTGACACGATGGCCCTCCGGCGAGTCAGGAGGTTGGTACAGGCCTAACAAGCCGCCCGGAAAACACATGTTACGTACGATCAAGAAAGAAATACGACTCGGTATAATTGGCAAAAACCTACGCAACGAACAAAGGACTACGGTTGGAAGCTTGGCACATGGAACTGCAAATCGTTTGGCTTCCAAGGATACGACCGAATGGTGCATCATGAGCTTCAAATCCGCGGCTTCGATGTCGTAGCACTGCAGGAACTTTATTGGACGGGACAGAAGGTGTGGAAAAGTGGGCATCGAGCGGCTACCTTCTACCAGAGCTGCGGCACAACCAACGTTCTAGGAACGGGATTTGTAGTGTTGGGCAAGATACGCCAGCGCGTGATTGGGTGGCAGCCAATCAGTGATAGAATGTGCGTATTGAAGATCAAGGGCCGTTTCTTCAATTACAGCATCATCAACGTGCACTGCCCACATGAGACCAGACCCGATGACGAGAAGGAAGCATTTCTACGCGCAGCTGGAACAAACCTACGACAGCTGTTCACGGCGGGATGTAAAACTCGTCATTGGCAACATGAATGCTCAGGTAGGTCGGGAGGCAATGTACAGACCCGTGATCGGGCTGGAGAGCCTGCACGCGGTAACAAACGACAACGGTCAACGATGCGTAAACTTTGCAGTCTCCCGAGCAATGGTAGTTCGAAACACCTTCTTCCCCCGCATAGATATCCACAAAGCCACCTGGAGATCACCGGATCAACATGGGGAAAATCAAATCGACCACGTTCTCATCGATGGGCGATTCTTCTCCGACGTCATCAATGTCCGCACTTACCGCATTGCCAATATTGATTCTGACCACTACCGTGTCGCGGTTTGTATGCGCTCAAAACTATCGACGGTGCACAACACTCGTCGCACAGGAACGCCGGGACTCAATCTCGAGCAGCTACGTAGCATTCGTACTGCAGAGGAATACGCGCAACAACTGGAACTAGTGCTACCAACGGAAGAGCAGCTAGGTGCGGCGACTCTTGAAGACGGCTGGAGGAATATAAGATCCGCCGTGAGTAGCACTGCTTCAACCGTTCTAGGTACGAGGTTATCGAATCGAGGAAATGACTGGTTTGACGGCGAATGTCAGCAGTTGGTCGTGGAGAAGAATGCAGCAAGGGCGAGGATGCTGCAACACCGCACTAGAGCGAACGAGGAACGATACAGACAGACACGGTTTTCCGGAAGAAAAAGCGCCACCAGGAAGACCAAGATCGTGAAGCGATGGAACAGCTGTACCGCGCAAATGACACACGGAAGTTCTATGAGAAGGTGAACCGCTCACGTAGAGGCTACACGCCACAGGCCGAAATGTGCAAAGATACCAGTGGTAACCTTCTCACGAACGAACGTGAGGTGATCGACAGGTGGAAGCACTACTATGACGAGCATCTGAATGGCGAAGCACAAGATACAGAGAACGGAACAGGCACCAATCTGGGTGCACGCTCAGCCGACGACAGATTCGCAGACCCCGATCTGTCGGAGATAAGTGAGGAGATCGGCTAGCTGAGGAACAACAAAGCCGCGGAAAATGACCAGTTACCAGACGAGCTGCTCAAACATGGAGGAGAGCCACTGGCTAGAGCACTGCACTGGATTATTTCTAAGATTTGGGAGGAGGAGATTCTACTACAGGAATGGATGGAGTGGTACAAAACCGTCTACAAAAAGGGCGATAAGCTATATTGTTGCAATTACCGCGCAATCACATTGATAAACGCCGCCTACAAGGTACTCTCCCAAATCCTTTGCCGTCGTCTATCACCAATAGCTAAGGAATCCGTAGGGCCGTACCAAGCGGGATTTACTGGAGCCCGCGTCACTACGGATCACATATTCGCGATAAGACAAGTACTCCAGAAGTGTCGTGAATACAACGTACCCACGCATCACCTATTCATTGACTTCAAAGCGGCATACGACACAATCGATCGAGAACAGCTATGGCAGATAATGCACGAATAAGGATTCCCGGATAAACTGACGCGATTGGTCAAAGCAACAATGGATAGAGTGATGTGCTACATCCGAGTATCTGGGACACTCTCGAGTCCTTCGAATCTCGGAGAAGGCTACGTCAAGGTGATGCACTTTCTTGTATCTTGTTCAATATTGCGTCGAAAACAAAATACATGGGAGGAAGAAGCTCTAGGGAAGAAACACTACGCCTCCCACCACGAATATTGATAGACGGTGACGATGTCGAGGTGGCTGACGAGTTTGTGTAATTGGGCTCACTGGTGACCGCCGTTTTCTCAGAGTAAATAATAAACAAAAACATTAAAACTTGCGAAACCATCTCATTTGTAAGGACGTTACCTTAAAAACCTGATTCAGCCACCAAAATCACTACGATTTTTTCATATTTCTTCTGAATTCAACTTGCTCCACATTGGGAATTGACTCACATTCTTCGGAAATTAAAATAATAATTAAAAAATCAACTAAAAACACTTCTGATATGTTCACTACTGTGCTCCTAATTTCATCTCAACGGTTTTATATTCATCCTAGCGTGGGTCCTTTATTCATCCCATAAATTAGCAATGGAGACAGCAATCAAAACCAAAATATTGCATTATTGCACTCTCAAGTTCAAAATGTCAGAATTTTCCTTAAAAATGACACAATACACGATATTAAAAAAAACCTGTTTTAATCCACCTAGTGGTGTAATGATGCCTTTCTCATGTACATATAATATTGTGGTATTCTATTTGTACTTCCGGAACCGGATACCGGGATTCAGCAGAGCCGGAATCGGTTTGTTTAGTTGCCTACTGATAATTACTATCGATTTGTGTAGTTTTGAGACCAGTTTAGAAATTTTTTTACGTTTTTTGTTTCGCCGGTTTGAGTGACGGTGTACAATATTGAACACACTTTACCCTATAACTCCGGAACCAGAAGTCAGATCCGGATGAAATTCAGGAATTCCGTATGGGACCGGAATACCTTTCATTTAAATCTAAGTTTGTGGAAATCGGTCAAACCATCGCTGAGAAAAGTGAGTGAGATCCATTTTGGTATATATGACCACTATTTCCGGTACTTCCGGAACCGGATACCGGGAACCAGGATAGCCGGAATCAGTCTTTTCAGTTGCCTACTGATAATAACTATCGATTTGTGTAGTTTTGAGATCAGTTTAGAAATTTTTTTACGTATTTTGTTTCGCCGGTTTAAGTGACGGTGTACAATATTGAACACACTTTACCCTATAACTCCGGAACCGGAAGTCGGATCCGGATGAAATTCAGGAATTCCGTATGGGATCACGAGACCTTTCATTTGAATCTAAGTTTGTCAAAATCGGTTCAGCCATCTCCGAGAAAACCTAGTGAGATTATTTGACACATACACACACACACACACACATACACACACACACACACACAGACATTGCTCAGCTCGATGAACTGAGTCGAATGGTATATGACACTTGGCCCTCCGGGCCAATTTTCACTAGTCGGTTTTTCAAGTGATTGCATAACCTTTCTATATATTCTTTCGTTTTCGTTAAATTACGTTGTAAATTTAAAATTTCACTTTGCAGTTAATTTGGAGAACTTAAAAAAAACAAAAAAAAGAATTGTTACTATTTAGGCATTAGCCCTTCTAAAAACAAAATGTAGAACCAGAGATGCCATTCATACAGATTTATCTGTATTGTATAGATTTTTGCGTTCGCGTTCGTTAAATCAGATTACAGATTTTCTAAATTTAATACAGATTTGTAAAGGTTCATAAAAAGTGAGAAGTAAAACGTTAGACTTTTCTCTCTGAGTATCTATTAGTATTTGATTACAGTACTTCTTTAAAAGTTTATTAATCAACGGACAAATCACATGTTAAAATGGAAATCTTTTGTGCAAATGTTTGATGATGAACACTGATAAACATTTATATTAAAATTTAAAACCAATTTGAATTTGATTTGAATTTGAATTCGATTAATTTTATTAGTGAGAACAGATAGAGCAGAAACATGTTTTCTATGAAAATATCTGGCATCTCTGCGTACAGCCGATGAAACACACACATTTAACATTATGAGAAAACTTGGCAACCTTGCGATACGAAATGAGATGAAAAAAAAACGCAATCAAGTGAATTAAGTGCAAATTTTCACAATGAAACACACACATTTAACATTATGAGAAAACTTGGCAACCTTGCGATACGAAATGAGATGAAAAAAAAAACGCAATCAAGTGAATTAAGTGCAAATTTTCATCTCATATTTTTCATTGCTTTTATTGCTTATCAGGTAATTTCAGAAGTATTTAATCGTTAATTCAACAAGTGACAAGTGAACATTACTAATTATGAAGTCATCAAGCATTCAATAGTAGTGTAATTTTGCGAAATAGTGATCATGTTTTGAGACGAATCGATTAGTAGATATTCAGAAACATGATGAATTGTAAAATTTCAGACGAAAATGGTTCCTAAATCAAAAAGTGAGTTTATTTTAAATGAAAAAAACGATCGTTGAAGGTTTTTTATCTATTTTTTTCAATTGGAAAGTATGGCAAAACCAAGAATAAATGTTTTAAAGCGTTCCACAGCTTTGTTCAGGTACGTTCAAAGATATGATTAATGTTCAAAGTTATGAGGTGAAGGAATGAGATGGAAATTGGAGCTGAGATGAAATAGGGAGCCTTTACCCTACTTGGTATAGTTTTTAATTTAAGCTTTTTGTAGTAATTTCTTTTCGGTTTGCTGATTGGGTTTGTTTACTTTCTAATAAGCTGATCAGTTGAAAATTTTGCACAATGCTCTAATGAAAGTCGAAATGTGTTGATGTGGAAAATTATTCAAATTCCGCATCCTTCCGAACCGTGCGTCACCCGAATCGAAAAGAAGATGGATTTTCGACGTTATTCGGAACAGCAACGATCATTGTTAAATGCGGCAACCTTTTCAATTTACTTCTAGCAAACGGAATAAACTAAGAATAAAAGTTGTACATGTTCACGAGTAAGTCCAATTCTGTGAAGTTTTCTATCCAGCATGACTTTTTTTTCGAAAGAAAAACAACAATTTCTCGAAGAAATTTGGTTGCTTTGGCCAACCCAAAGTAATTCTTCACCAACAAAAAAAATAATAATTCAAACTTTTAAATTGGAGCACTAAATGAACTTCTCGCCGCGGCTGAGTGCATCTGCGAGGGAACAAACCTTCCAAACGTGCGGTAGTTTTGATGAAAAATCCTGCCCGTCGAGCGGCATCGGGTCTGAGTTGCCCCGGAAAGTTGAGCCACCGAAATGTAGAAAATGGTTTCACAGCGCCACAAGGCCTCGGATTTCACCTTTCGGGTGTCGAAAATAGGAACGAGCCTAGATGTTCCATGACAACACACACACATTGACTGCACATTTACGAACAAGAGAGAACAGCGTGGGAGTTTTCGGATAAAACTCAACCCCACAACTTTTTCATTGCTTCTACAAATGATAGTGAACACGAGTTTTTTTTTTTGCCCATGTCCATTCAAATTTTGTTAGCATGCAACGAAGCCTTATCTGCGAACCGTTTGCCTGTCGGAGTCCGTGGTTGAAATTAATTGCTTCTGAATTGCGGATAGAAAAAAAAAATGGGAATAATAAAATCTCTTCTCTAAACGGTTTCGAATTTTTGTTCTACTTTTTCTCTCTGTCCTGTTCTAATGGTTGACTTCGTCGTAAAACGAACCGATCGGGCAGTAGCATTTTTTTTTTATTTACCTCAACCAGGAGACCGACCAATCATGGTTGTGAGTTATGAGAAAAAAAAAACAATCTCTCCGAACATACGTAACATTGAACTCATATATCAGATCGGTGCTCGCGCATTCGACATAAGTGAAAGTGGTCCAACAGAATCCAGATGGCCTCGCCGCAATCTACTTTATTGAGTGCTTTTAAAGTCTTTTTCCACCGGCAGATGTTGGCCAGAATGTGATCTGGTTCATCAGCTCGGTTTATTAAACGGTTCGAACATACCGGAATTGGATTTTTGCCTTTTGCATAATATTATATGCAGGGTAGCGAACAGATGGTTGTGGCTGGATGATGGCATTTAATAGCTCGTTACGTGGATCAGAACCGAAGCGAGTCAGTGAAAATGATAATTGAGCGATGGTTGTAGAAAGATATAATTTTATTGAATCATGAATAATATAGAAAGGTTTGAGTTTCTTTTCGAGCTTAGGTTTTCGAATAATATTTTTGCGACTATAATGCTCCACATTTCAAGGTGGTGGTGAGCTCAATTCACCCGTGTCCCCTCTCGGTCATTTTTATTAGCGATTCGTCAGCAATGCTATCATTGAAAATGTTTCGGAGAAATAGTATATGTACTTTTTCTGGTTCCTTTTTATTTGAAAACCTAAAATATATCGATTTATTAATTTTAGTTGGTTTGGAGTAAAACCGCCATAACTAAGTTCAGTTTTTGCAATGACTGAGCGGAAACATATTTTGGAGAAGCCAAATGAATGAAAAACTAATAGAAAAGATGATTTATTGGAAAAAGATACGCTCAGAGACAGGACTAAAACCTGCGTTCTTATGCATTCCGTGCATACGCGCTACCTTCTCGCGACTCTGAATCTTGTTTTAGTCACTCTAAAACGCCAGTCAGACACAGTAGAACGAACATCGAACATGGTCTTCCACCAATATTCTTAAAAAAGCTTGCTGAAAAACTCACACTACCACTACAACTACTTTTTAACCTATCACTAAATAAATGTATTTTTTCTAAAGCATGGAAATCTTTTTTTCTTAAACCCATATTTAAATCTGGTTCAAAATCTAACATTCGGAACTACCGTGGAATAACCATTATCTCTTGCATTCCAAAGTTATTTGAAAAAAAAATGTTAACGATAAACTTTCCACCAACTGAAGAATGTAATAACTAACAAGCGGCATGGCTTTTTCAAAGGCCACTCAACTATATAAAATCTCCTTGAATTTGTGACATTCACTCTGAACGCAATGGACGCTGGCAATCACGTAGAAACTCTTCACACCGACTTTAGTAAAGCTTTGGACCGTACTAAAACACCATCACTTCTATACAAACTACAAAAATATGGCATAGAACATAGCTTTCTGGAGTAGCTTGAATCATACGAATCGTGTACAAGTAGTACGCTTCCAAAACATAAACTCTGAACCAATTAATGTAACATCTGGCGTACCTCAGGGCTCTCACCTAGGGCCTCCTCTTTTAATTTTACATATAAACGACATTTCCTTCATAATCAAAAATCAAAAAGTGCTTATATATGCAGACGAAATGAAACTCTTCAAGGAAATCTAAAATATCAACGAAGCTGTGATATTCCAGAACCAAATCAATCTATTCCACATTTAGTGCTGCCAAAATCTACCTCAACTCAATGTAACTCAATAACTTTCAGTAGGAAAAACAAAACCCATTCTGTAGACATATTTTTAGGAAATCAAATAGTAGAAAAAGTACAATTGTACGAGATTTAGGTGCAACCTTGGACTCCAAACTAACATTTGGGGAACATTACAATGTAATAATCAAATAGTATGCTGGGGCTTTATCAAACGCTTCAGTCATAATTTTCAAAACCCATACACTATAAAACTGCTATATAGTACATATGTCAGACTCATTTTGTAATATTGCAGCCTAGTATGCATGCATTCCATATAACATTATTCACGAAGAACGCATTGAATCGATACAAAAGCAATTTCTTTTATATGCACTTCTCAAATTAAACTGGACAGCATTTCCTCTACCATCATATGAAGCACGCTGCATGCTGATCAATATATAAATACTTAAAGAACGCCGCGACTTTGCAATGCTTTATTTTATCAGCGACATTATTTCTCAACGCATTCAATCAGCTCCATTATTATCGCAATTAAATTTTTATATACCTAGCCGTCAATTACGTTCCAGGAAATTATTTTTAGAACGACATACTAGAACAAATTATGCAAAATACATTCCAGTCAATCGAATAATGTGCCATTACTATCAATACTGTGATAATTTTGCCTCGTTACGCTTGTACCTTTTAAAAATGTAGCACATGTAACGTTTTGTAACACCTAAAACTAACAAAAAATGTTACGTATGGAACGATATTTAACGTCTATAACTTACAAAATAGTAACGCATGTCATGCTTCGTAGTACCTCTAACTTACAAAAAAGAAACGCATGTTACACTTCGTAACGCCTGTAATTAACATAAGAGTAACCCACATTACGACTACAATTCACAAAAAAATTTCGCATGTCACGTTTTGTAACGCCTGTAACTTACAAAAGGTAACGCATCGTAACGCCTGTAGCTACCTACATATTACCTTTTGGAGGGTAGCCTAAAACTTCGTTACACAAACGCCTATCACTTACAAAAAAGTAACGCATGTATCGCTTCGTAACGTCTATAACTCACGAAAAAGTAACGCATGTAACGCTTCGTAACGCTTATACTTCACAAAAAAGAGACGCATGTTACACTTCGTAACGCTTACAAAAATTTAACGCATGTGACGCTTCGTAACACCTATAACTCTCGAAAAAGTAGCGCATGTAACGCTTCGTAACGCCTATAACTTGCAAAATAGTAACGCATGTATCGCTTCGTAACGCAATAACTCAAGAAAAAAATTAACATGTGACGCTTTGTAACATCTATAACGTACAAATAAGTAACGCATGTAACGCTTCGTAACGGCTATGAATCACAAAAAAGTAAAGTGTTTAACGCTTCGAACGCATCACAGAAAAAGTAACGCATGTAACGCTTCGTAACCCTTATACGCCACAAAAAAGTAACGCATGTTACACTTCGTAACGCTTATAACTTACAAAAATGTAACGCATGTGATGCTTCGTAACACCTATAACTCTCAAAAAAGTAGCGCATGTAACGCTTCGTAACGCCTATAACTAGCAAAATAGTAACGCATGTAACACTTTGTAACGACATAAATCACAAAAAAATACGCATGTGACGCTTCGTAATGCCTATAACGTACGAAAAGTAACGCTTCGTAACGCCTATTACTTAAAAAAAAGTAACGTATTTAACGCTTCTTATTCACAAAAAGTAGCGCATGTAACGCTTCATAACACCTATAAGTCACAAAAAAGTATCAGGTTTACAAGCTTTATTGAGAAAATGTGCTTACAGATTTACTATTCAAAGTATTGTTCGTCGCTAGCGACAACTTCAAAGGATTGAAAATGTTGATCTGCCAGGCCGTGTGCCATCGAACGGAATAGGTGGAAGTCAGAAGGGGCGACATCTGGGGAAAACGGCGGGTGGGGCAATACTTCCCATTTCAACGTTTCCAGGTACTTTTTGACCACTTTTGAGACGTGAGGCCGAGCATTGTCGTGTTGGAGGATGACTTTGTCATGTCGCTCTTGATATTGTGGCCGCTTTTCTTTTAGCGCGCGATTAAGGCGCATCATTTGCGTTCGGTAGCGATCTCCTGTGATAACTTCACCCGGTTTTAAGAGCTCGTAGTAAATCACACCGATCTGATCCCACCAAATACAAATCATAACCTTGGAACCGTAAATATTCGGTTTTGCCTTCGACGAAGCAGCATGCCCGGGCTTCCCCCATGATTTTCTGCGTTTAGGATTATCGTATCGAACCCACTTTTCATCAACGGTTACGATTCGATGTAGAAACCCCTTACGATTTTGTCTTTGAAGCAGTTGCTCACATACAAATAGACGGCGCTCGATGTCCCTCGGTTTCAACTCGTACGGCACCCAGTTTGCTTCTTTCTGAATCATGCCCAGGGCCTTGAGACGTTTTGAAATGGCTTGCTGACTCACGCTTCGTAACGTTAATAACTTACTAAAAAGTAACGCATCTTATTGCCTATGACTTACAAAAAAGTAACGCTTCGTAACACCTATAACTTCATAAAAGTAACGTATCGTAACTCGTTTACCGCAAGAACGATTTTTAACATTCACAATTTCCACAAAATAATTCATATTATTTGTATCCCTGAATTTAAGAAAATTATCGCATGCAACGTTTTTCTTGCATGGTCGAAACTGAATCTTTGATTTGCTCAGAAAACAATGCGATGGGAACTTATATATCTGTATTAGTAGTCGACTAAATTGTATTGCACATTTTTTTTAAATTGTCATATTAGCAAACATCTAAGCAAAGTCTTGGCATTACATTTCTTTTGTGGAATTTGGCCTTTCTGTTTCAACAGACTTTGCAGCCGAGTCTTAGTGTACAGAATCATTGCATGGCTAGTACTACGATCCTACTGAATGAATCACTATTAATCCTTCCCGGTCGTGGCTCGAACCTATGACAACTTGCTTGTAAGACCAGTGCCGTATGCATTGAACCGGCACCCGGGTAGCAAACATCTGCGAAACATAATTATCATGCAACATTTGTTTACTATCTATAAAAGTAGCATCCCTGGCTCGTAAGTGGAAATTCTAGTGTGCATACGACCCCGTCAACAAATCAATGATTTTTTATGCGTACAATATTGAAGTAATGCTTTCGAATCAAGGTCAACAAATCATCGAGATAAAAGCGCTTCAAATTAGTCCCGGAAAATCTATCGTCGGTAGTTCTAACCCAACCTTTAATTTTTTTTTCAACGACTAAGTTTAGTAGTCAATATTTCTTTTTTCTTTTGGCGATATTCTCCTAACCGGTTCGGATAGTAAATGGTAAAAGACCATTATCACTACTTTCCGACATACCAGATACTTAGGTGATTCGCATTGTTCAGATGCCTAAGCCCAACTCCTCTGGTAGAAGGTAAAAGTTAAGTTACTAGAAGATTCCAACCTTTAATTACCGTAGAATCAACAGCTAATCGGTATTCAATATACTCAAGCAAACACAGTGTGCAACAGATGGAAACAGCGATGCCTGACAGTTGTTGTGTCATTTCCATAGAGTAACGTTTTCTCCAGTGACTTGAACTATTTTTGACGTAAATACGTCTTACTTTACTATGAGGCATCTTTTAAAAATTCGCCCTGTGGAAGAATGGGTAGAACTCAATCGTGAATATCTCGAGTTGTACTAAACGCAATAACATAATTTTTTGTTTGTGCCATCAGGAATATAATCAGTTATCAATGATTAAATTTCCAACAGTGTGAGATAACCATCAATAACTCAAAAATAAAGATTTCACAAAATTTCGGAAGCAAACAAGCCGACGACGGTTTTGAGTTTGAAAATCAATCTTTTCTTCTCGAGCTTTGGATGAACCTACACATCTTAGTAAGACGTCGTGGCGAGCAGTCGCTTTCAACCAGCAGCAGCAGCAAGGAACTGACTTTTAAATTAAATTCTAGAACTATGACTATGAAACTCTGGAGCTATTTCTAATTCTTGGTTTCTTTGGATTAGATTTTAGAACTGATATTAGTTACTTTATTTATTTTTCGAGATAGAAATCCGGAATTCTAATTTAGGATTTTAACTTTGGAACTGATCAAAACTCAGGATATGAATTTCCGATCTGGATTCTGGAATGAAATGTTAGATCTGAACTCTGAACCTGAACTTTTAGACTAACTTCTGAACCAAAGTTTAGGTCCTGAATCCAAAAAATAATTGTTAAATTCAGTTTCAACATTCGTTTCCAGAATTCAGAATCTGCATGCTGAAACTGAACTCGGAACAAGGATTATGGAGCTAGATTTTGGAACTAAATTCAGTTCGTTTAGGCTCGGAATAAAAATTTAGACTATAGTTCTAGAACTGAATTCGGATCCTGGATTCTGAAAATGAGTCCAGTGCCATAATTCTAGAACTAAATTTATACTGGAGTCCGAACCTGAATTTCGTAACTGCATTCTGAGCCTGATTTCGAGTTTAGTTCTTGAATTCAGTTCCCGAATTCAGTCCTGGTCCAGAATTTCCGTTCGGGTGTAGATAAATAAGCGATGGTAAAAAAGACTCAACAGTGGTAAACATTGGGTAAATTCCGCAAATCGGTTCATTTTAGGACCATTTAAATATTCCCTAATGGGTTTGGTACCACGTGGGTACCGGATTTGTAAGCAAAGCCTTGGTATTACATTCCTGTAGTGGAATTTGACCTTCTGTTTCAACAGACTTCGCAGCCGACTCAGAGTGTACAGAGCCATTGCATGGCTGGTGCTACGGTTCTACTGACACTACGAATCCTTCCAGGTCGGGACTCGAGCATACGACAACTGGTTTATAAAACCAGTGCCCTATGCATTGAACCGCCAACCCGGGACCGGATTTGTGCTAAGTACAAATAACTATTCCCTAAGGGTTATGCGAAGTTTACCACTAGTGATTATCTATAGCTACAAAATGACTTTATTTGTGTTATTAAATTGTTTGGCTATAAATTAGCTCCGTTATAATTCTGGAAGTGAAGTAATAAAGGTTGGAAAACTCACAATCTACTAACACTAATGATTATCAATATTCGGAAGTGTAAAGGAAGCATATTAATTTTATTCGTATTCATGTCCTCCAGTTATGTGTATGCCATTCCCCATCCGCATTTTTTGCTCAGCTGATGAGATAGTTTCCGTAGTTTTCCGTAGAAAAAATTAATTTTCCATAGATTCCGTATATCCGTAGAACATCTCCGAATCCGTTGATCAACGGAGATTTCCGTAGATACAGTAGATGAAAAATAACATCCACACATAGCACAAAAACGAGTATCAAGCGAGCGAATAGATTTAACTCAGTTTTGTCATCCACTCACTAGACAAGCTACCTGTTTCGTTGACAAGCTGCCACCGATTAAACTTAAAATTGTAATATATTTATAGATTCGTTTTTGTGCAAAGCTTGTACGATAAAGAAGAAAGCGATACTTTTTCTTGAATGACGTAAAATACTTCCAACACCTTAATACCTGAAAAGCATCAGTCGAAACTGTCTGCCGTGCATGAGGAATCAACAGGATAACATCATTATGGCATACTGTGATTGGCTGGTGGTCGATTTGTCGGTCGATTCAAACCAATATTTCAATAGTATGCTATTGAAATGCTGAAACGAATGTTTAAGTTACATGTTTTACTACGTTTTCTGCCGTTATTCGCTCTCCTTTTTACGTTGACAATTATAGTCTATTGCATAAGAGCGTGATCACGATTATTCGCGATCGGTAAAGTGAAATGGTGTGATTTTTTTAACACAGAGGGCAGTAGTGTCCTTGATGCAATGCGAGAATAAATCAGCTGACTATTGTTTACAATTCGATCCCTGCATTTTTTCAAAATGAGTACCATGTACGCAGTTTTTTTGTGTTCGCACCCGGAAGGTCCCAAAGTGACCTGAACTGCCGCGGCGAAATACATGAAAAAAGTCGAAACAGTTTGTGAGTAAGTGGGTGAACCGTTTTTAAGAGGTGAAAAATATCGACGACTTTCCAAATCGCGGCTCTGTCGGTGTATTGTCGAAAAAAGACGAAGAAGTGATTTGTGACCGACAAATTTTATTTTTTTTTTAAATATCGTACGGAACTGTTCGCTGACATTTGATCGCAAATAATTTGAACAGTCGTACTTTGAAGTACTTTGCAAAAACCGATGTTGAGTGGAAGACATGTGCAAAAACGTCTTGAATGGGCATCATCGATAACGATAAAATCATTAATATAACGGGATCAGTAAACCAGCCCGAATGGCCTAAACCGGACAATCCCACATGGCCTAGAAACTCAAAACGCCGTCGTGTGGATGAAACGACTACCATTCAAGCCCCATCCGACCATGGAACCAGTCAGATCGATTTTAATGATCTTTCCGTGTCTTCTGTTAGTACCAACGTGGAAAAGTTCTGGTTGTACCTTTCAGGGTTGAACCCGTTAGTCTCGGACAGTGACGTCCAGAAAATCGTCGCTCGTTGCCTGGATTTGAATGATCCAATCAACTTAGTACGGCTTGTACCAAAAGGCAAGGATGTATCTGGCATGTCATTTGTGTCCTATAAAATTGGACTGAATCCTGACATGAAAACAAAGGCACTGGACCCATCGTGTTGGCCGGTTGGATTACTGTTTCGGGAATTTATTAACCAGCCAAAAAACTTCGACCGGCGAATGACTCCCCCCAGCTCGAACAGTTCGTAAGGAGGCACATTCCATTGCGATGCACTGCGGACGGTGGAAACCCTAGGGTTTCCACCAGAGGCGAGTATTTTTGTTTAAATCCAGATATTCCAGCACTTAATGACAACGCGTTTCAGCATGGCGATAACGATAATCAAATCTGGATCTATTACCAAAACGTACGAGGTTTAAGGACAAAGGTTGATGATATTTTCCTGGCTACGCATGACTGCTGTTACGACGTCATCATTCTGACGGAGACTGGACTTGACGACCGAATAAACTCGTTACAACTGTTTGGAAACTCATTTAACGTGTTCCGTTGTGATAGGAGTCCAGAAAATAGTAACAAAAGGAGTTTTGGCGGTGTTTTGATCGCCGTTTCACAAGCGCACTCGTGCTCATTAATCGAAACTGTGAATGGTCGTTATCTAGAACAAGTGTGTGCTAGTGCCACCGTGCGAGGCAGGAAACTGCAGATCTGTGCTGTGTACATTCCTCCCGATAAAAGTCAAGACGTTGGTATTATTGATGCGCACATTTGTTCTGTATCGGAGATAATCAGTAAATCATCACCTAATGATATTGTCTTGGTGTGTGGTGATTTCAATCAACCACGCATTGTGTGGACGGATGGAATCGATGGAAATATAAATTCGGGTTTCTCTCAGCTCACCGCTGCTAGCACCGCTTTGATCGACGGTATGGACTATTTGAACCTTTCCCAAGCAAACAAACAAAATAATCACAACGGACGTATTCTCGATCTGGTTTTTGGCCCTTCCGAGCAGCAATTGAATATAAATAATTGTACTGCTCCACTGCTACCCGTTGACCTTCATCACCCTCCCTTGACAATATCGTTTTCAATTAACTGTGATGAAGATATTAGTCGTGCTGCTCCTTTGAATAAACCGAGAGCATTAAACTACAGGAGAATTAATTTTGATGCTTTGATTGAGTTTCTTCGAAACATAAATTGGGAACCTCTTAAGGAGCTCGATCATGTGGATGATATGGCTGTGCAGTTTCGAGATCTTTTGTTGGAGTGGCTAAACTTAAATTTGCCTTTTGTAAAGTGTGCGATTTCTCCTCCGTGGGCAAATTCTCGTCTTCGAGCTCTGAAACGTGAACGGAATTCATGGCAGCGTAAACACCGTCGTTGGCGTTCTACTGAAACTAAGAAAAACTTCAAAAAGTCTAGTGATGAATATCGTTTACTGAATACCGGATTGTACAAAGCTTATGTTATGCGAGTACAGAATGACTTACGACGGAACCCTAAAAAATTCTGGAGCTTCGTCAACTCGAAACGAAAATGCTCGTCAATTCCTCCAAACGTTCGTTTTGATGAGGTAGAATCCACTTGTACATTTGATTCTTGCGAACTGTTTGCAAGTTTCTTCGCATCTGTTTTTGCTAACAGTACCGCCTCTGCCACGCAGGCTGAAACCGCCGCAATGGACGTTCCTGTTAGTCTAGTGGATTTAAGCACATTTGAAATCACTCCGGATATGATCGTCACCGCTGCTAAAAGGTTAAAAAAATCATACTCTACTGGACCTGATGGTATTCCAGCAGTAGTTTATAGTCGATGCGTCCACGTCTTGACTGATCCTTTGTGTGTGATATTCAATAAGTCGTTCGAGCAAGGCGTATTTCCGACAATCTGGAAACAGTCTTATATCTTCCCAGTATTCAAAAGTGGCGATCGCCTAAATGTACGAAGTTACCGTGGTATAACCAGTTTGTCAGCAGCGTCGAAGCTTTTTGAATTGGTAGTTAGCACTGTCTTACTTCCCAAAACTAAAACGTACATCTCTACTGATCAGCATGGTTTTATGCCTGGACGATCGGTGAACACGAACCTGTTGGATTTTACATCTACCTGTATCACTCGGATGGAAGAAAAATCTCAAATTGATGCAATTTATACTGATCTGAAAGCAGCGTTTGATCGAATAGATCATGAAATACTTGTAACTAAATTATCCCGACTAGGCGCTTCGAGAATGTTTGTTAAATGGCTGAGCTCTTATTTATGCGACAGAGTGCTACGTGTGCAGTTAGGCTCGTGTATTTCTTCTCCTTTCACGAATAAATCTGGTGTTCCTCAGGGTAGTAACCTAGGTCCACTATTGTTTGTGCTGTTCTTTAACGACGCTACTTTACTACTTGGCGTTGGATGCAGACTGGTTTACGCTGATGACCTGAAGCTGTATCTGGCAGTTCGGTCTATTGAGGACTGTGTTCGTCTCCAGGAACTTTTAAATATTTTCGTTGGCTGGTGTAGAAGAAATTTTTTAATTATCAGTACCGTGAAATGTCAAGTTATAACATTCCATCGCAAAACCAACCCCATAATATTCGACTATCAAATCGATGGACAAACTCTTGGAAGAGTCGACGTTGTCAATGACCTCGGCGTTTTGCTGGATGCTAAGCTTACCTTTAACCAACACCGATCAACTTTGATTTCCAAAGCAACACGACAACTCGGCTTCATAGCGAAAATTAGCCGAGACTTCAAAGACCCGTACTGTCTAAAAGCGCTATACTGTTCGTTGGTGCGTCCATTACTCGAAAATGCGTGTTTGGTTTGGAGCCCGTACCAACTCGTTTGGAACTTACGAATAGAACGTGTACAGAAGAGATTCGTCCGGTTGGCTCTGCGGCACCTCCCATGGCAAAACCCTATGGATTTACCACCGTACCCTGACCGCTGTCGTCTGATTGGCCTGGAGTCGTTAGAGCGACGAAGAAAGATGCAGCAAGCGTTACTTGTGGCTAAAGTAATCAATGGCGATATTGATTCACCAAAATTGTTATCTCTTCTTGACTTCCGTGCTTCTCAGCGATCTCTACGCTCGACGAGTCTACTTCAACCAAGATTTCATCGTACTACTTTCGGACAACATGAACCAATGACAGCATGCATACGTGCATTTTCCAAAGTTGAGCATCTCTTTGAATTTGGTGAGCCGACACGCACAAGTTCTCACAGAAATTATTAAGTGTATCCTTGTTATAAGTTTGTTCGTTGTACTTCGTGTTATTCATTAAGACTTTTAATTGTCAGATGGATTATTTTAACAAATAAACAAATAAACAAATCAGGAGCAAAATGGTGTCGTGACCTTCGATTGGCCCGTTTGGGCGTTTGAGAACGTTTGGGCTCAAATGAAGATGAAGCATGGGAAAAACCGACCACACAATTTGAAACAGCTTGTTCGCCGAATTCACAAATTTGAAAGTAGATTTCAGAAGAATACGCGCAAATTTTCGCTCAAAGTATGCCTTGAAGGTGTCAAGCCATTATTAACGCTGAAGGGGATTGGACTTGCCATTAATGTTTTGCATGCAAATTTTTGATCCACTAAAACAATATTCAAAAGTATTTTCGTGTTAAGTCTTTTCATTTTCTCACAACAAAAATTTATTTATTTATTTATTTCGTCAAGCAAATGTAGACTACATATAAATTGTTTACAATGTTCACTTACATACTACGCATTATTTCTACGACAAAGCTGAGATTTGATTTGATTTTTAGACATAGTAAGGTCAAGATATTCGCAGTATTGATTGTAATGGTGCATTATTCGATTGACTGGACTGTATTTTGCATAATTTGTTCTAGCTTGTTTTTCTAAAAATAATTTCCTGGAACGTAATTGACGGCTAGGTATATAAAAATTTAATTGCGATAATAATGGAGCTGATTGAATGCGTTGAGAAATAATGTCGCTGATAAATAAAGCATTGCAAAGTCGCGGCGTTCTTTAAGTGTTTGTATATTGATGAGCATGCAGCGTGCTTCATATGATGGTAGAGGAAATGCTGTCCAGTTTAATTTACGAATTGCATATAAAAGAAATTGTTTTTGAATAGATTCGATGCGTTCTTTGTGAATAATATTGTATGGATTCCATACTAGGCTGCAATATTCCAAAATAGGTCTGACATATGTAGTGTATAATAATTTAATTGTGTATGGGTCCTGAAAGTTATGACTGAAGCGTTTAATAAAGCCCAGCATGCTATTAGCTTTATTGATTATGGTATTGTAGTGTTCCACAAAAGTGAGCTTGGAGTCTAAGATTACGCCTAAATCTCTTACAATTTTACATTTTTCTACAAGTTGATTTCCTAGATGTATGTTTATAGGTATAGTTTCATTTTTCCTACTGAAAGTTATTGAGTTACATTTTTTTACATTGAGTTGGACCTTATGTAACAGACTGTAAGTGAGAGCTTTCTTGCCGACTCAAAGCTCCGGAATCTGTAGTCGGACTTCAATGTGTACCTCATATATTTTGAAATATGGTTTATTCAATACAAATTTATTTTGTTCTATAACATAAGTTGTAGCAGATTATTGTGTATAAAATTGCATTGAACTAGAGGCTCAAATATTTTTGCTATGACTATCGTAAAAATATTTTGATCATAACTTTTATTGTACAGATTTAGTCATGGGATTCACGATTGTCTCGAAAATTCGCCGTATCACTTGAGCCAAATTGGTTCTGATTGTGGCAATATATCAAAAACCCTCCTCCTTTACCCATTAGAGTTTGATATGGCAGCCGAAGCTATCCACTTAGGGTAAGGGCTCCCTATTTCATCTCATTTGTAAGGACGTTACCTTAAAAACCTGATTTAGCCATCAAAATCACTACGATTTTTTCGTATTTCTGCTTAATTCGCCTTGCTCTACATTGGGAATTGATTCACATCCCTTGGAAATTAAAATAATAATTAAAAAATCATCTAAAAACACTTCTGATATGTTCACTACTGTGCTCCTAATTTCATCTCAAAGTTTTTGTATTCATCCTATCGTTGGTCCTTTATTCATCCCATAAATTAGCAATGGAGACAGCAATCAAAACCAAAATATTGCACTATTGCACTCTCAAGTTCAAAATGTCAGAATTTTCCTAAAAGGGGCCTAATGCCAACTATGACACAACACACGATATTTAAAAAAAATCAGTTTGGAATCATTTCGACGTTTAAATTTTTCTGGATCGTTTTTATTACCTTTCGCTTTAAATTTAAAATTTTACTCTGCAATTAATTTGGAGAACTTAAAAAAAACAAAAAAAAAAAGAATTGTTACTATTTAGGCATTAGCCCTTCTAAAAACAAAATGTAGAACCAGAGATGCCATTCATACAGATTTATCTGTATTGTATAGATTTTTGCGTTCGCGTTCGTTAAATCAGATTACAGATTATCTAAATCTAATACAGATTTGTAAAGGTTCATAAAAAGTGAGAAGAAAAACGTTAGACTTTTCTCTCTGAGTATCTATTAGTATTTGATTACATTACTTCTTTAAATGTTTATTAATCAACGGACAAATCACATGTTGAAATGGAAATCTATGAACATATCTGGCATCTCAGTGCACAGCCGATGAAACACACAAACTTAACAGTGTTATGGTGGCATATAGCGGAAAGAAACCAGTGCTACTAGATTTGCCACAATGGTTATATGATTAGTAGTTAACCAAATTAGTAACCAAATAGAGCGGGTGATATTAGAATCCGAAACAGTTTTATTTATATATAAATATCAATGATATTATTAAACTAATTTCACGGATACCAAAAGATACTTGTTTATGATAATTTAAAGAAGAAAAAATGTTTTTTTTATTTAACGTTATGAGAAAACTTGGTAACCTTGCGATACGAAATGAGACGAAAACAAAGCGCAATCAAGTGAATTAAGTGCAAATTTTCATCTCATATTTTTCATTGCTTTTATTGCTTATCAGGTAATTTCGGAAGCCTTTAATCGTCGAATAATCAAGTGGAAAGTGAACATTACTAACTATAAAGTCATCCAACATCGAATAGTGGTGTAATTATGTGAAATAGTGATCATGTTTTGAGACGAATCGATTTGTAAATATTCAGAAACATGATGAATTGTAAAATTTCAGACGAAAGTGGTTCCTAAATCAAAAAGTGAGTTTATTTTAAATTAGAAAAGCGATCGTTAAAGGTTTTTTAACTATTTTTTTCAATTGGAAAGTGTGGCAAAACCTAGAATAAATGTTTCAAAACGTTCCACAGTTTTGTTCAGGTACGTTTAAAGATATGATTAATGTTCAAATTTATGAGGTGAAGGAATGAGATGGAAATTGGAGCTGAGATGAAATAGGGAGCCCTTACTCTATATACCTAAAGATTACGAAAAAATCAATTTCTCTATTTGATGACAACTTTTCGTGGATTATCGTGTCAATTAGCATGAAACAGTGACTGAAATGGAATGAATTGCTTCACGGATGATTAACTCTGACTGCTGATTCGATGTTTGAAACTGAATGTTGTTACTTTCCTCTTGCTGTAAGCGTATTGAGCGATTATCAAAACCGACAGTTTCAACTCATTCACGATGTTATCTCGACACTTATCTTCCATAACTTTCACACCACGATAACACCTTGCAAATGCAGTCTTCTCACAAGAACGCTACCGGGAAGCTTGTTCCCACGGCCGACGAAAACCAACCTCGGATGACAACATCATAAAGCGCTAGTTTCAGTTTAGTTTAATATTCCTCGGGGGTGTGCAGCGTTTTCACATCAACTTTGTCTATCCTTCCGTCAACCGAGCAAAAATAACGACGAGAATGTTATCGAGATTGTTTTCGATACAAACATATGGATGCTAAAACTACCGGCAAAGTCGAGCACCCGGAAGATACCTTCATTTACATAAACTGTTATTATATGCCACCAGACCATAACGGCTAAGCTAAGGCCGCATCATTTCCAAATTTAGAACCGCTTGAAATAAATGCTTCCGACTGGACAAACCCTTACTCGCCGTTCTCCGAGGACGAGTTCCGAAACCAAGCGTGAAATGTTTGTTTATTTTTACATCTCTGATCTCTCATCACAGCATCGCTTCCGTTTTTTTTCGAATTGGTTTGAACATAAAATAAACATAAATGAACATCATGCACTTACCTCAAAATTTCGCCTTAGAATCGGCCCAGCTTGGGCAATGTACAGTGTGGAAGCCGCATCGAACACCAGCATCCGGGGTTCCTTTTTGACCACAACCGTTTCCGTCTCGACACAGTTATTGTAGAACACAATCTGATTGTTCAACACTTTGAAAATTAACTTTATCCACGATTTGGTGTAGGGAATCTGGAACGAAGCCAACGGTTGGCTGGCCCGCTGGCTGGTCGCATCCGAGTAGATCAGAGTGATGTTCCACTGGTCCGTCGCCAGGATGGGTTCCAGCAGCAGTCCCAGCTGGACGACGGTATCCAGTGGATTGACCACACTGAAAACGTAACCACCGGAGCGGGAGCCGGGCCGAACGGTCGCGATGATCGTGAACTCGGTCAGCTTTTCCGGCAGGATGGTCCGGTAGGGAGATTTGATGTCCGCATTCGATGCCACGCCGAACGCCGGGAAGCCGTCCGATCCGTCGACGAAGGTGATGCCATCCTCCGGTGGAATTTTAATCGCCAGCAGCAGGTCAAACTCCGCGAAGACATCTGGAATGAGAAAAGTAGCCAGCAGGGCGATTCAGTGATAGACGCAAAACAGTGAAATGCTTTTCAACGAGTGTACAAAGTTTACTGCTACCCTAATGAACTTTACTGGTTGCATACACAAAGGCGATTGGCAAAGTTTGCTTTCCGCGCTTCTACGGACGGAGGCGTTTGACAAAAGTTTCATTTAATTTTTGAGGACTTGGGGTTATTAGCAAGAGTTTATTTCAACAATGTCGTGAATTTTAGCCAAACAATAAATAAATAATGAAGTTAGGTTCAATTCACGATTTTCTTTTTGTTAAATTTAAATCTTGTTCACCCCGTGAAGGTAGGAAGAAACAGAAATCATTTCAAATGTGTATGTGCATTACTGCATTGAATTGAAAAAAAAAAAAGATATTCGTGTAATAAATTATGAAGCGTAGGATTAATTTCTACAATTTTTTTTCAAGATTTTCATTTATACCGACTGTTATTAACAATAAATAAATACAGAAAAATACAACTCGAGCGGCAAATTCGATGAAAATTTCGCAGAATAATCTTGAAAAATTTTCAAAGACATCATCAGGTGCATCCTTCGTTTATTTATAACCGGTTCAAAGAAGCTTTGATTTGAAACGCTGAAAATAATCTTACATCTTAAGTGTACTGTTCTCAGCTATCAAATTGTTTTAGTCGTGACTATTTTAGTTTTTATGAAATAGAAACTTCAAAAAATGGTTTCAGTAATGTACTTAAAAAATATCTCTTAAGGGGCGGGTAGGGTCTAACATTTTTGAAAAATCATTTATAATTTTCTTAATATTTTCTTATAGTAAAAAATTTAAGGAATATTCTGTAAAATTTTCTACCCTATAGGAACGAGACTCTGGAAGTTATAGACCTTTATCTATGGCTATCTCATTCTGTGCAGAAGCAAGAGCTCGGCGCACAGGCCCAAGATTTCTACTTTGATTGACTTAAAAACTTGGCAAAACATGCTTGAAATGTTCCATTATTATAAATTATAAAAGATAAAATATGATTTTTGAAAATGTTAGACCCTACGGGCTCTCTGGAGTAATTAATTGTTCTCATTGATTTTATAGACAAAAAACTTTAAACTCGTTTTTCTCGAAAGCAGGTTTTGAAAGTCCGTGTCCATCGTCATTCAAAAACTACTGCACCAATTGTTTTCAAATTTTGCACACACTTTCTACATATAAAAAAACCAGACCCCAACGTTTTCCGTTTCCTTGTTTGTTACTTTGGGGAGGTTTTACAGCTACAAAATGGCGGATTTTTTTGTGAACAACCACCAAAAATTTTAAAAAATTGATAAAAAAAAAACAAACAGAACCGTTGGGGTTTAGAAAAACTTCTACTTTAACTATGCTGCTTTGATTTGATCGCTTCTGATTAGTCTGCGCTGAGATACAGTGGACACCGCAAATCATGATTTTTAAGAAGCGTCCTCAAAAATACCTCTTCAACAACTTATTTCTCAATATTTTTCTACAAAAAATATTACAAAATGTTGTTCAAATGATGCTTGTTATCATGCAAAACATTTTAATTTATTTTGTTGAACGATAATTCTGGAAAAAATAAGCAAAAATGATGATTTTTTTCATCGTTTAGACCCTACCCCCCTTAAAGAATAAGAGATGCATTTTCTCATTTGAATTCGTTTATGCTAGAAACAATATTTTACTCTTCCTCAGTGTAAACATATATTTTTGGAGTGTTCGTTTGATATCCTACAAATTCTTCTCAGGCGTCGGACGTTACTTTTTTGTATGTTATAGGTGTTACGAACCTTCTCATGCATTACTTTTTCGTACGTTATAGGTATTGAAAAGCGTTACATGTGTTATTTTTTTTGTTAGTTATAGGGCCATGAGATGAGTTACATGCGTTACTTTTTTGTAAGTCTATTCTAAAGCGTTACATGCGTTGCTTTTTGTAATGTTATGAGAAGTTACTTGCATAACTTTTTTGTGAGTTATAGGTGTTACGAAGCGTTACTTGCGT
Source organism: Malaya genurostris (assembly GCF_030247185.1). Taxonomy (NCBI): domain Eukaryota; kingdom Metazoa; phylum Arthropoda; class Insecta; order Diptera; family Culicidae; genus Malaya; species Malaya genurostris. The sequence goes on along the minus strand of NC_080572.1, from coordinate 229,240,425 downwards.
TATTATTTAGTAAATTATAAGCGTAGCAAAGCGTTACTTGCGTTATTTTGTTATAAATAACTAGCATTACATGTGTTACGTTTTAAACGTTAAGTTGTAAACAGTCATTGCAAGCGTAACTTTTTTCCTAAATGACATGCATTACATGCGCTACTGCTTCGTAGGTTATGGGCATTATGAAGCGTTACTTTTTTGTAAGTTGCAGGCTTTATGAAGCGTTACATGCTTAGCTTTTTTGAAAGTTATGAGACGTTTCATGTGTAACTTTTTCGCAGGTTTAGGCGTTACTTGCGCTACGTTTCAAAGGTTAAGGTATTAACAACCGTTACAAACGTTACTTTTTTTTACAAATAACAAGCGTTACATACGTTACTTCTTCGTAAGTTTTTGCCTTTCTCATATAGAAAGGTTATTCAATCACTTGAAAACCGACTAATGAAAATTGACCCGGAGGCCAAGTGTCATATACCATTCGACTCAGTTCATCGAGCTGAGCAATGTCTGTGTGTATGTATGTGTGTGTATGTCAAATAATCTCACTAGGTTTTCTCGGAGATGACTGAACCGATTCTTAAAATCAAATGAAAGGTCTCATGCTCCCATACGGAATTCCTGAATTTCATCTGGATCCGACTTCCGGTTAAGGAGTTATAGGGTAAAGTGTGTTCAATATTGTACACCGTCACTTAAACCGGCGAAAAAAAAAAACGTAATAAAAAATGTTCTAAACTGGTCTCGAAACTACACAAATCGATAGCCATTATCAGTAGGCAACTTAAGGTGAAATGTAGCGGAATGCGAAAATCGCGTTTTTGATCAATTATTCAAAAACTAGACCAATTTTCGAAAAACCAAAAACATTTAAGTTTTCGAAATCAAATTTATCATAACTAAGTATTCTTAGAATTTTGAAATTTTGCTTTGCCGAGCCGTAATTGGTTTTTGAAACGTATAAACGGTAACTGTTCCGTTCCACGGGGATGATTTTAGAATTGAAAAGTAGTGTTTGTAGCAGAATTTCACAAAGAATCTGAAAATGCAACTCAAAATCATAAAATTTTAGCTAAAACAACCGAAATTTGAGGTATTATTAGTATTGAGGTGGTGTGAGAAATGCACGGTGGGCACGGTGGCATTTAATCGTGAGCAAAAATTACATATAAAATTATGTCGCGAATTTGTGCAGCATTGGGTTTTGTGTTGAAATAAAAACGAGTTGAATACAATAAAATGGGTATTGCAAGAGATTGTTTATTTTCTAAGTAACTGTCATTTATAATGCTAATAATGTAGAATTCTGTTGAGTTCAATGCATTGATGTTGCTGAAGCAATAAAGCTTGGGTGTGTGATATCTTATAACAGGTATTATTTTAGATTGTAGCAATTTTTATAGCAAAACTATAACTTCATCATTGACAAGCTACTGAATGAACAAACCAAGTATTATCGTGATACAAACAATGTGATAAACATTGAAAAACAACAGGCATATACATGGTTAGCAAGTTGGTCAATACATATACATATAGCCTCATGTTAGTCATTCATAATTACTCATGATTTATAGCTCTAGTGTAAGAGTAATCACTAACAATAACGATTGAATTAGCATATATTCAAAGTGGGAAGGATTCAAAAATCCATTACGTCCAGTCTTTTTCACAAGCCAATATAACGAGAGGTAAGCCCACTGCGCTCAATCATTGAAAAAAGTTCTTGTTTCTATGTGTCCGTTTTTCTTGGTATGCTTTGTGCGACGGTTCGTTCAACTGAAGCGGATAAAATTTTGCGCGCATTGTTTGACGCTAAATTTCACCTTAACAAACCGATTCCGGCTATCCTGGTTCCCGGTATCCGGTTCCGGAAGTACCGTCAATAGTGGTCATATATACCAAAATGGATCTCATTCACTTTTTTCTGCGATGGTTTGATCGATTACCACAACCTAGATTCAAATAAATGGTCTTTCGGTCCCATACGGAATTCCTGAATTTCATCCGAATCTGACTTCCGGTTCCGGAGTTGTAGGGTAAAGTGTTTTCAATATTATACACCGTCACTTAAACCGGCGAAACAAATAACATAAAAAATGTTGTGAACTGGACTCAAAACCGTTATTCCCAATCTTAGGATCAAATGAAAGGTCTTATGGTCCTCCCGAGAATTACTGCATGTTTTCGGATGCAACAAACATTTAAATCGTTATTTTTTTTTTTCCATAAATACGTTTATTTCTTTAGGCAGTTTACATAAGTTTTTCTTCGCCGTAGCATCACTTTTACATAATATTCTTATCCTAATTTAATTCTAACATAGTCACAACGTTTTGAATTTATTAAAACATATTCTCTTATAGCTTAAATATCATCTTAGGTAACTCGTCATTAATTATGAAATCTACTCGGAAATATTATTTGAACCAAACGATTAACTTCTATAAATTATAAAATAAGCTGTTATTTTCAGACATTTTGTTGATAATTTCATGAACTGTTTCGAGTTTGTTTGTATCATTACATAATTTTTATTCTAATTTAGCTATTGGTTGAACTCATGGACGCAGCTGGGATCAGAACTAAGTCTTAAAAGGGGCCTTTATTAAATTGAAACTCCAATTTTCTTTATGAAATGATAAAGAAGTTTCATGTATGAAAGGTCACGACAAGCAAGAATGTCTCGAACTGGGATATTGGATAGTCTACATTGGGTACGCAAAGAATTTATTAGTTGAGATCTGACATCACGATACTCCACGCATGTCCAAACGACATGATCAATATCCCGATAACCTTCTCCGCAAGCACAATGATTAGTCTCGGAGAGCCCAATTCGAAGGAGATGTGCATCTAACGTGTAGTGATTGGATATGAGTCTGGACATCACACGAATGAAATCCCTACTCACATCCAGTCCCCTGAACCATGCCTTTGTCGATATTTTCGGAATAATTGAGTGCATCCACCGACCCAGATCATCTCTATCCCAAGATGCTTGCCAGCTGGCAAGAGTTCTTTGGCGAGACGAACTATAGAATTCGTTGAAAGCAATCGGTCGCTCATAAATTTCACCCTCAATAGCACCACGTTTGGCTAAATTATCGGCTCTTTCATTGCCTGGAATGGAGCAATGAGCCGGGACCCAGACTATAGTGATTAGATAATTATTATTCAATATGTCGTTCAGACACTGTTTTATTTTACCCAAGAAAAACGGTTCATTTTTGCCAGCAGCGATTGAGCGAATGGCTTCAATTGCACTCAGACTATCTGTAAAGAGAAAATAATGGTTTGGAGATAATGTGACAATTACACTCAAACTATAATGAACTGCTGCTAGCTCTGCTATATAAACAGATGCAGGTTCTTGAAGCCTAAATGAGGCCGAAACATTATTGTTGAACATACCAAACCCTGTCGCTTCTTCAATTCGCGATCCGTCCGTGTAAAACATTTTCTCAGAGTCAATATGCCTGAACTTACTTGAAAATATTTTTGGGATTTCCGTCGAGCGTAGATGATCCGGGATTCCACGCACTTCACGCTGCATGGATGTATCGAAAAATAAAGTTGAGTCAGGGGCACTTAGGATGCTGACACGGATAGGAATATATCTTGAAGGGTTGATTTCCTGTGACATATGGTTGAAATATACTGTCATAAATTTTGTTTGAGATCGAAGCTCGACTAGTCGTTCGAAATTATTAATTACCATGGGATTCAGCACCTCACATCTTATTAGCAGGCGTGATGAAAGCTCCCAAAATCGATCTTTTAATGGAAGAACTCCCGCCAGAACTTCAAGACTCATTGTATGTGTTGAATGCATGCAGCCTAAGGCAATTCGCAAACAACGGTACTGAATTCGCTCAAGTTTGATAATATGAGAGTTTGCAGCGGAACGAAAACAAACGCATCCATATTCCATCACTGAAAGTATCGTTGTTTGATACAATTTTATTAGATCTTGCGGATGAGAACCCCACCAAGATCCTGTTATTGTTCGAAGAAAATTTACTCTTTGTTGGCATTTCGTTATCAGATACCTAATGTGTCCTCCCCACTTGCATTTGGAATCGAACCACACCCCGAGGTATTTAAAAGTTAAAACCTGTTGGATCATTCTTCCCATCATATGGAGCTGAAGCTGCGCGGGATCATGCTTTCTTGAAAAGACGACTAACTCTGTTTTCTCCGCAGAGAATTCGATACCAAGATGAACAGCCCAAACGGACAAGTTATCTAAGGTATCTTGCAATGGTTTATGCAGATCAATAGCTTTGGGCCCAGTAACTGAAACCACGCCATCATCTGCCAATTGTCTTAGTGTACATGGGGTTACTAGACAGCTGTCAATGTCATTCACGTAAAAATTATAGAGGAGCGGACTGAGGCATGAGCCTTGCGGGAGACCCATGTAGCTAATTCTGAATGTTGCCAAATCGCCATGTGAAAAATACATGCACTTCTCTGACAAAAGGTTGTGCAAATAATTATTTATAACCGCTGGAAGTCCATGTTGGTGGAGCTTGTCTGAAAGAACATCAATGGAAACTGAATCAAATGCTCCTTTAATGTCTAAAAATACAGATGCCATTTGTTGCTTTTGAGCGAAGGCAATTTGGATGTCAGACGAAAGTAATGCAAGGCAATCATTCGTCCCTTTATTTCTACGGAAGCCAAACTGAGTATCTGACAACAAACCGTTCGTCTCGACCCAAGTGTCGAGACGTCGTAGAATAATTTTTTCGAACAATTTTCTGATGCAGGACAACATCGCAATGGGTCTATATGAGTTGTGATTGGAAGCTGGTTTCCCCGGCTTTTGAATGGCGATAACTTTCACTTGTCTCCAGTCAGGCGGAACAATATTTTGCTCAAGAAACTTGTTGAACAATTCCAACAAACGTCTTTTTGCGAGGTCGGGCAGATTCTTCACCAAGTTGAATTTAATTCTGTCCAACCCAGGGGCGTTATTGTTACAAGACAAGAGTGCTATAGAAAATTCCATCATTGAAAATGGGTTATTAATAAAACCATTATTTGGAGGAGATTCCCGTATAATGCTTTGCGTAGGAACAGAATCTGGGCAAACTTTCCTAGCAAAGTCAAATATCCATCGGTTCGAGTATTCATCACTCTCATTGCCCACGTTACGATTCCTCATTCGTCTGGCCGTATTCCAAAGAGTGCTCATTGAGGTTTCTCTTGACAAACCTTCGACAAAATGTCTCCAATAGCTACTTTTTTTGGCTCGAAGTATGCTCTTGTACTTGGTTTCTAAAACCATAAGTTTTTCAAAATTCTGAGGAGTTCCTCCTCCCCGTTTTAGAAACGTCTTGCAAGCATTTTGTTTTGCGAGTTTAGCCTCTGAGCACTCTTTGTCCCACCAGGGGTTGGGAGGCCTTCTGTTAGTCGTTGGCCCAGGAAAGCGTTTAGTTTGGGATTGTTCTGCTGCCTCCAGAATCGAACAAATGAGGAAGTCATATTCTTCAAGTGGTCTTCCATTGAATTCAAAATACAAGAGATTCTACTTTGGTATTTAATCCAGTCGATATTTTTTGTCAAATCATATGGAATACTAGCGGAAGTAGCAATGCAATTGCTACTGCTAATTGAGATGATGATTGGTAAATGATCGCTACCGTGTAAATCAGGCAGTATTTTCCAGGTGCAATCTAGTCGAATTGATGTTGAGCAAAGAGATAGATCTAATGCACTTGGGCGTGCCGGAGGTCTTGGGATCCGTGTCATGCTACCCATATTTAATACCGTCATGCTAAAATTGTCACAAATGTTTTGTATTAAAGATGATCTGCTATCATTGTAAACGGAACCCCACATCATTCCGTGCGAATTTAAATCCCCCAGAATCAATCGTGGAGCAGGAAGGGCTTCAACCATTTCATTAAGCTGTCGCTGTCCAACTTGTGCTTTTGGAGGAATATAAACCGAAGCTATGCAAATATCTTTGCCTTTAATGTTTATTTGGCAAGCAACAACTTCTATACTAGAAGTTGAAGGGATGTTTAATCTATAAAAGGAACAGCATTTCTTAATTCCCAAAAGCACTCCACCATACGGAGAGTCTCTATCGAGACGTATAATGTTAAAATCATTGAAATTTAAAGCTATGTTTGAAGTAAGCCATGTTTCGCATAAAGCAAATACATCACATTTTTGACTATGCAATAAAATTTTAAATGAATCAAGTTTTGGCATGATGCTTCGACAATTCCACTGCAGGACAGTGATTGTATCATTTGCGGCGGGTGATAAATTATCCATCAAAAGATACAAAACCTGAGACAATTGGCCATTGAGCTGATAACTGCTTCAAAAAATTTCTAGCTATTGGAAGGAATGCCATTATGAGGGTCTTTAAGGGTTCAGATATATTGAATGCTGAGAAAATCCATTCAACAATTTCCGAAAACTTCAGTAATCCTGTTGGTGGCTGTGAAATGGAGCCCACAGGATTATTACCTTTTTCTGTGCTAGATCCTGGATTGGTTTGTGAGTTTGACAAACCAGGAGGCACAGTCTTTGGTTTTGACTTTTTTTGTTTAACACGGGGATCTTTTTTTGAAGATGAAACTTTAGGTGTCGTTTTTGGTAATTTGGAAGAAGACTTCTTTCTCTTAACTGACCCTTGGGTAGTGATAAACGAATTACCTTCACTATTTTCGTCAGAGTCAGAGTCCTCTGGTTCCTCTAGATTTGAAAACCCGTTTTCGGTTTCCAAAGGGGGGACATCAATGACCGTTTTAAGCATTTCTGCATATGTGCGCTTAGACCGTGCTTTTAAAGAAAGCTTAATTTTGTCTTTGTGCACTTTAAATGCAGTGCATACTGAAATATCATCATGAGGACTTTCCCCACAATAAATACATTTTTCAATTTCCTTGTTGCAATCATTATCTTTATGAGGTCCTTCACACTTAATACATTTTGGTTTATTGCTACAGTAAGTAGCTGTGTGTCCGAATTTTTTGCAGTTCGTACAATTCATTACATTTGGAACAAAAAGCCGAACAGGGAGGCGAATTTTATCGACATAGACATGGGACGGCAACGCAGATCCGGCAAATGTCACTCGAAACGAGTCTGATGGGCGATAAACTATTTTTCCCTCTTCATAAACTACTGAGTACAGTTGTTTGCACTCCAGTATTTCCACACCCTCAAGCATAGAGTTCTTGAAACGACCAACACCATGCTTGAGTAAATCATCTACCGAAAGACTCGCTTCGGTAACAACACCGTCAATTTCGACATCTTTGGAGGGTATGTAAACTTTATACTCTTTAATGAAATGTTCCGAAGAGACAATATCATTCGCGTGTTTCAAATTATTTACCACAACACGAATTTTATCGTTATTTACTTTTATGATCTCTTTGATTGAAGAGTATCGTGATGTCAAACCTTTAGAAATTTGATAAATGTTTAATGGCTTTGATATACGTCTAAAAAAGACTATCCAAGGCCCAGAAGAGCTCTCCTGATATTTTTTCGTTCGTGGGGGTATAGGATTCATGCTAGGATTTACGTCCATGGATTCATCCATCACATTAAAATTTTTAATCAAACTTTAAAATAAAAAATGAAACGAACACTACACAGTACTCAATCAAAAGGAAAAGAAAAAACTTCTACCTTGAAATTGTTGTCTATCTCCGTTGCACTGCCGTGTAGATCCTCGTTGCTCTAGATGTTCTTGTTGGATGCTGATTGTTGGCTGTGATGCTACTGCTACCTGACATCCAGCACCACTCGATTTCCGATTTACTTTTGTCTTCGCCAGCTGCAACCAGCGCAGGTCACCGATGTATACCTGCGTGTTGTATGGCAGTGGAAAGACCGAGTTGTCTTGTCTCCTTCTTCCTAGTGCTCCGCACCGATATGCTTCTGCACCGAAGTGCCTTCGCACCGGTGTGCTTTTGCACTCTCCTGCTTCTATGTGCCTTTGCACTCTTCCTCTTCGATGTGCCTTTGCACTCTCCTGCTCAGCACTTGTGGCTGTATATTGTGGCCTGGGTAGAGCTTGGGAAACGCCCTTTGTTCCCTCACAGCAGGCCGTTCAATTTTGTTGATTTTTGATCGCTTGTTGAACGATATATTGCACGAAATATTCGTTCAATTTGCTGGAACGGTTTGTTGTTGTTTTTTCTTTTGCAAAAATAGTGTGAAAATTAATGTCGTTTTCGTTTTTAAATTGCACTACACCGGTGTAACGAAAGCTGCACTGAAACCGTTCGTTTTTACCAATTGCACTACACCAGTGCTACACTTTTTCTGCACCTATACCACTGGTGTAGCACTCATCAAAAGTTTGGTGTAGCTCTGTGCAATGGAATCGTTTATTGTAGTCAATGGTTACTGTTTATGTTTTCGTCATTTTTGTTCGTTTATTCATGCCTCAGTGTAGCACTGCACCGGTGTAGTGCAAATTAAAAACGAAAACGACATAAGTTTTACCTTTACATAGAAAGAAAATTTGTTGTTATTCTACGTGAAGTAGAAGTATTGTGCTGGTATGTATTGTTAGTTTAAACAAATGAGTGGAGAAAACTTCAGAAATTCTGCAGTAAAACTAGTCCAACGGGGCTCCAACTCCTCATGTTAAAAATGGCTCAACAATGGACCTCTGTCTGCCGGGTTTGTTGAACGAAAAAAATAGCATTCGGTTCAACGGTCTGTTTCAAAATCGGCAAACGAAGGACCCGTGTTGGCCTCCCGTTGAACGATTGATTGGACTTTCATTGGACCAATGATACAACGTATTGGACCAATGAAGGACCACAGTTGAACGTTTTTTTCTAAGTGGGTTGTTTCCTTCACCAGCTTGGCCCAGCACTAGGGCTCTCTTATGCAGCACGATTTTACGTTTTAACGGCTGCTGCCAACAGGTCTCTACCTGTAGTTCAACCGTTGTCGTATTTAACGCGTGTAAACTAACCAGCGTTATTAAACTGTACGCTTCTATACACAACCTTCTCGGTTGAACGGCTATTACTGAATGATTTAAATCGTTATTATCGTTTGTATAAAATCTTCAAAATGTATATAAAAACTATTAGAGTTTGTACGTCATGTTAGTTGGTGGCCGTACAAACCGACTCTCGGGTTCTCGAGTTCCAGTGCCGGAAGTGCACATAATAGTGAACCCACTTCGTTTTCTTAAGGATGACCTACGCGAGCAAAGCACTTTTTTATTCAGTATGTTATGCACAAACAATCTGTTGGTTTCTTTCAAAAATCGAAGAGAAAGTTTTTGAATAGAATACCACAATATTATACATGAGAAAGGCATTATTACACCACTAGGTGGATTAAAACAGGTTTTTTTTTTAAATTGTAGACGTTTTAACGGTAAGGTCATTCCTGGGCTTTCTGAGCCTACGTGCTGGGTTGGGATCGAACCCATCACGCTATTCACGTCCCATCCTTCGTAATTTAAAGACATTATGAAGCGTTACATGCGTTACTTTCTTGTGAGTTATAGATTTTATGATGCGTTACATGCGTTTTTTTCTTTCTGGTGAGTTATGAGCGTTACGTGTGTTACTTTTTGAAAGTTGAGGTGTTAGAAGGCATCACATGCGTTACTTTTTTGTACATTATAAGCGTTACATGCTTTTCATTTTCGTAAGTTATAGGCGTTGTTGGGCGTTTCTGTTTTGTAAGTTATATGTGTTACGACGCATTATATGCGTTACATTTTTGTAAGTTTAAGGCAATACATGCGTTACATTTTGATGGCTTAGGGGTTATGAGGATTTACGTTATAAGCGTTACTTACGCTACATTTTTGTAATTTATTGGGGTTACGTAGCGTTACTAGCGTTACTTTTTGAGAAGTTATTGGTGTTACGAAATGTTATATGCGTTACTTTTTTGTCAGTTGTAGGCATTACATTCTGAAATAAATGAGGTGTTACATGCATTATGTTTTTGTAAATTATGAGAGTTATATGCGTTACTTTTTTGTAAGTTATAGTTCTTACATGTGTTACTTTTTGAAGGTTTAAGATTTACGTGCGTAACTTTTTCATAACAAATAGACGTTACATATGTTTCTTGTTTGTATGTGCTAGGTGTTACGAAGCATTACATGCGTTACATTTTTGTAAGCTTTTGGCGTTACATTGGTTATATTTTGAAGGTTACGGCACTACATGCGTTGATATTGTGCAAATTCTAAGCGTTACACACTATATTTCCTTGTAAGTTTAGAGTGTTACAAATCATCACGTACATTACTTCTCAATAGTTATTGGCGTTGCTTATTTGTAAGTTATAGGTGTTGCATGCGTTACTTTTTTAAAGTTAGGATGTTATAAGACGTTTCATGCGACGGTTATGTAATAAACTAGAAGCATTACATTACATGCATTAATTTTTTGTAAATTATAGGCGTTGCCTTTCTAATGTAATTTTTATTCTATAACAAACGATGAACGATAAACGATAAACGATAAACGATAAACGATAAACGATAAACGATAAACGATAAACGATAAACGATAAACGATAAACGATAAACGATAAACGATAAACGATAAACGATAAACGATAAACGATAAACGATAAACGATAAACGATAAACGATAAACGATAAACGATAAACGATAAACGATAAACGATAAACGATAAACGATAAACGATAAACGATAAACGATAAACGATAAACGATAAACGATAAACGATAAACGATAAACGATAAACGATAAACGATAAACGATAAACGATAAACGATAAACGATAAACGATAAACGATAAACGATAAACGATAAACGATAAACGATAAACGATAAACGATAAACGATAAACGATAAACGATAAACGATAAACGATAAACGATAAACGATAAACGATAAACGATAAACGATAAACGATAAACGATAAACGATAAACGATAAACGATAAACGATAAACGATAAACGATAAACGATAAACGATAAACGATAAACGATAAACGATAAACGATAAACGATAAACGATAAACGATAAACGATAAACGATAAACGATATACGATCAACATTCAGCGTGCCTAAATCTAAGCTGTTGGCGATGATATTACGTTCAAGATAGGTTGAGGATGAGCAAATATTATCCTGATTCAACAGGCACTGTCATAACTTTTACCACTTATTACCAGCAGTGCATCAAGTTATTTCATTCTATACGCTATTGACAACAATAGACGGCAGTAGAACGATGAGGTGAAAAACCAGTCAACAGGAAAATGTCGCTCCCGGAGTCACTCCCACGGTACCGGCAAAATCTGCCATATGTTTACTCGAGCACAAGGGTGGATAATCGCCCGAGAGTCATTCGGTAGATGTGCATTTCTTCGTCGTCGTCGTCGTCGTCGTCATCGACATCGCCGTTGCCATCCTGACATCTTCAATTGTGCACTCACCAGCTGCCGTACCTTGGCTATTGCAACGGAATGCCAATCCCAACTTCACTTCGGCACTTCACGGAGGAACAATGACTGACGCGACTACCGAGACTACAGATGGCATATGTGCAGCCGGTGTCATGTGTGATGCTGGGAAATCATGTATGAAAGGACCACGGACAGAAACGTTGTCACGTTGTCGGAGATGGCTCGGGTGATTTCCTCAAATGGTGTTTTTCAAAGGATTAACAAAAAGGAAGATGAGTACCCCCCGAGAAGGCGACAATTAGGCACTGCTATTAGCAGATTAAAAATGCAACAGTGGGTGTAAAGGTTGAACGCGTCTGCTACACAAACGATTAGCCTATGAAAACGGTCTTTGATCCTCTTTCACTTTTTGTTCGAGAGAAAAAGTTTCAACTTGCACAATCGACACGGGGCAGAAAGTTGGCCTTTGAGTGAGCTTCCATTTGATTATGAAACTGACTTGGCCATGGCATGATGAGCGACTAGGACGAATCGAACGACATGACCGCTTTGCATATGCTTATCTTCACTCGCTGTGCGAGAAGGATATTCTGAAGCTCGATGGGATCGAAACTTACCGGGACCGGAAACATCTCGGGGAAAATTCGACCTCAAGCCCTGTTTGTTTATCCGAGCACGTTTTCAACTCGGAACGTACTAGTGGGCAGCTTCACACACACACACCTAGCGATATTAACTACATCCGGTTCATGGAAATATGTTTTCCACTACGGGGGCAGAGCACGGTAAGGAAACGAAATAGAGCGGATGAATAATCAATGGCACACTTTCGTTTGGGCGAACAGAAATTCCGGACCGGATTGTTACAAAAACAGAACAACAATCAACGTATTAAATTCTCGGAAGCTTATTTCCGGATTGTCTGTAGTTGGGCCCGGAAACGCTGGAACAATCTTCGAATTGCCACCAGCGATGGAGGATTATGTTCAGTGTGCATATTTATGACATGTTTCAACGGAATGTGTTTTCCTCTCTCGCCTTTCTTTGTTTCAATATAAATTCACAATGAAAATGTGAAACATAAGTTTTGAATATATGCTCGTTACAAACCACCACCGCGAGGCTGACATGACATCAATCAGTTAATTTTAAAGTTCCTAGAAACGGGAAACGTATTTTAAGAATCAGTGATGTTGAACCTAGACCTTATCCATGCTAAGTCTTTTATAGTCAATCGCTCCTAGATTATGTCTGATTGTTAAGAAAATGACTGAATGTCATGAGTCAAGAATTTTTAAAAACAATTGCATTGTACTCAGGAATAATTCTTCAATTCGTTACAAACTAGAAAAAAACTGTTGTGAAGTTGTGTTTGAAAAGACTATTTTCGTATTTCTGCTGAAGATTGCTTCCACTACAACAGATCCTAAGTAACATTTTAAATATTAAAGAATACTTGTAGCTGGCTTCAATGTTGCATCATAAATTTTGTGCTGAAATTTTAAACTCAACGAAAGTCAACTGAAAAACACTATTGAAGTATATTCCTGCCAAGTGGACAATTTTTCATAAAGTTTATAAAGCGACGTGACCATACACCGGAAAATCGATCTTAAAAATTTGAAGTCAACATACAAAAAACACCATTCTTTATTGGAATAAAAATTTCCAAACATAGATAATTATTTTCCCTGTCAACTTTCCATATGTGGCAAGGCGGGCAATTTGAAGGAAAAACTACAAGGATCAGCCCTCATGTGGTTGTTCGAGCCATTGCACAGTGATGCCTCTTCATACAAAAAATGGCAAAAACCAAAAATACGTCGATAAACGCCAGCTGGATGATTTTTTATTAATAATTTGAAGTGTCTGAATATATTTCTGTTTTGATAATGTATGAAAAAATATTCGATCCACCTAAAAGTGACATGATGCACCGTTCGCTATGGACCGGAAAACGACGGCTTCTTTTAATAAATTAACTTGTGTATTTTTATTTATTTCGTGATTGAGTAAGAGAGCTTGAACTAATGTTTCAAATAATGATTAAACCTGTGTGGAAAGTGTATACACAGAGAAAAAAAAACTTTTCCTTATATCTTGAAAACATCAATTTTCTCCAGAAGTGCTTATCTTATACCGTTTTCGTTTTTGAACTTAGACGCGGGCTACTCTGACTCCGAGTAAAACGAACACGTGGTACGCGCCCTAAACAACAACTTATGAAAAAAAGAAAAAATAAACAAACTCGGCTGGATGCGTGGTGCGACCCGAGAAAATTTTCAGAGCGAAACTACGCAATTGGAGTCCGATCTAGAGCGACCTCAGGTTGCTAAAACAAACATATCAAACGTTGTTTGGACGACTCTGGGTCAGCTTTCGGGCTGCTCTGATCAATAAACGAAAACTCTATTTTTTTTTTATTTTCTGATATGTTGTAACATACAACTGATGTTGTTTATTGCACTATGATTGAAGATGGGAGAGTAACAATCAAAAAAGTGTTTTTTTTTTGTGTTTTTAACAACAATATTAATTTTTGGAAAATGCTCTGCATTTGGCATTTTTGGCTGTACCGGCTGAGGCTGGTCAAAATACATAGATGATAATGCCTTTAAAGTGAGTGTGTACAGTGCCTAACGAATTGTCATCGCCGCTTCAGTGACAGTTGTTCTTGTTTTCGTATTATTCACGCTCGAAAATGTCTGTTTATGTGCCCAATTCTCGCCATTTGCGGAAAGTTTAACTTTTCTATTACAATTCGCAAAAAAAAAATGCAACTGAAGCGCATCGAATGCTTTCAGAAACTTACGGTGATGCTGCTCTGAGTAAAAAAAACGTGTCAGGAGTGGTTTCAACGTTTTAAAAATGGTGATTTCAATGTCGAAGACAAACTTGATGGTGGAAGAGGAAAAACCTTCAAAGATGAATAACAATTTACTACGAGCTCTTAAAACCGAGTGAAACCATCACAGGAGATCGCTACCGAACGCAACTGATGCGCCTTAGTCGCACGCTAAAAGAAAAGCGGCCACAATATCAAGAGCGATATGACAAAGTCATCCTCCAACACGACAATGCTCGGCCTCACATCGCAAAAGTGGCCAAAAAGTACCTGGAAACGCTGCAATGGGAAGTCTTGCCCCACCCGCCCTATTCCCCAGATGTCTTCCTTCTGACTTCCACTTATTCCGTTCGATGGCACACGGCCTGACAGATCAACATTTTCAATCCGTCGAAGAGTTGGAAAAATGTATTCCTTCATGGATAGCGTCAAAAGAGGACTCCTTTTTTTGAGCCGGGATCCGAAAATTGCCGGAAAGATGGGAGAAAGTTGTCGCTGGCGATGGGCAATACTTTCAATACATTTGTAAGCACTTTTTCGCAGTAAAGCTGCGAATACTACCGCTTTACTAAAAATAGTGGATTTTTATTATGTTAAAGTATCTTATTAAGCTATGTGAAATGAAAAATGACGAAAAAATTACGCTGAGCAAACATGCATAAAGTGGTTTTTGTGGTTCGAATTTGGGAATTTTTATATGGACTACAAGAAAGTTCCGGAGAACATAAAAAGTGCATGTGGTGGGTTCAACTGGGCGCTATTTATTATGAGCTATTCAAATGCGTTTGGACAGAGCATTGCATGAAAAGCGGACGCCATATGAAGATCTTCATGGCATAGTATTTTTGCTTCATGACAATGCAAGACTCCATGCTTCGAAAGTTGTAAAAGCTTATTTTTATAATCGCTGCAATGAAAAGTTCTGCCCAAGTCGCCATTTTTTACCTGACATTGTTCCATACGGCTGCCATTTGCTCTAATTCATGGCGCTTAACTTGTCAGGTCAGCTTCAAAAACTACGACACCACCAAAAATTGTCGAATTTGAGGAAAAGAAATTTTTCAAACGTGGTATCCGAGTCATAGTGGTGGTATATAACGATGGACTATACTTTGAAAAAAAAAACGGTACTGCAATGATACTCTCACTAAAAATCATGACACTTTAATAGTTTATTCCAACGCCTGATATATTATAAATAGATTTATATAACGACATTTATATAGGTATTTTATATTATGTATGTTATAAATATTCGGATTTTATGTATTATAAAGCCGTTTATTTAAATTTTACTGACACCGACTTCAGTTACAAAAGTCTGGCCTTTGTATCTGTGATTTTTATTGTCGACCGCGTAAACTATTGGAAATAACCTTTAAGGTGCAGAAATGTGCAGGATCGCATAGTGTTTTCTGAAAAGTAGAGAGTGCTATAACATCAAATACTATTGAACAGTGACAGCCCTTTTCTACCTATATAGAACTCTAATCGGAAAACATCGTCATTGCGCCATATATTTTGTATGGAAGGATGAAAAGAAAGTTTACAATACCCTATCTTTTAGAGGATATGGTGAGATTATTTCTTATTCAAAAACTTTTATACTTTAAACTGTAATCCTTCACTTATCTGAGAATTCAAATAAATTAATACAGTGCAGGAAAAAAATAAATTTATGTTTTGGATTTCTGCCACCTTGGTATCACTGTGCATTGATGTGGAACAAGGCAACCAAAATTTCTAATGATCTACAATCAAACAGTTCAATCAATCGTCACACTTCTGAATCCGCAATTGCACGAGAGTCTGCCTAGATTTATTTTGATAAGGAACTAACACCGAACATTGTTTGTTTTATAGCCGACGAAATTACACCAATATCACAAATGTATGCAATTATATTTTTGTACATACTTGCAATACGGATTTTGATACAAAGCTTCTCTTCTTCAAGCTTGTGTTCAAGTTTTGTATGCAAGCAGTTTTTTTATAGTGTTAAGTTTCTCGGTTGAAGCGATAAACTTTTTCTCATTATCAATCGAGTCCGTCTTATATAAATTAGAAATTAATCTTAAACACTCAAAGTTTACCCTGGGGTAGTTGTCAATTTCTCAGGCGAAAGGACATTGCATTGAATTTCATCCAAACTCGTATGACACAAGATCAGAGCATACCAATTAAAGCTTCAAATCGTTTTATGACAATTTTTGTCTTGCTGCCTAGCAACAGCCTAACACCTCTAGCATGCTACGCGTACGACTGAAACGTTAGCTATAATGTTTCTTCTGTTTATAGATTCGCGTGCTTCCAACAGTTTCGCTTTTGCATCAATTGACCAATCAGAGCGATGCTTTCCCTTTGATATATCGCTTACTCCTTCAAAACCGTCGTCTATGGTAGGGAAATCCGATATACCGGAGGTTTTTAGCAGACAAAATAGGACAATGCTCGCTACTAATCAAAATTTGAATCATTTATTATTTAAAATACGTGGCTTGATACATTCAAATCGGATCTTAGAAATATTTCCAATCAAATGATGAAATAATATTAATAATTGATACAAAATTGACTGAGCTGTAATTGTTTAAAACCTGACCACATTTCTAAAGGGTGATTTTTTAAGAGCTTGAGAATTTTTTAAACAATAAAACGCATAAAATTTGCAAAATCTCATCGGTTCTTTATTTTAAACGTTAGATTGGTACATGACATTTACTTTTTGAAGATAATTTCATTTAAATGTTGACCGCGGCTGCGTCTTAGGTGGTCCATTCGGAAAGTCCAATTTTGGGCAACTTTTTCGAGCATTTCGGCCGGAATAGCCCGAATTTCTTCGGAAATGTTGTCTTCCAAAGCTGGAATAGTTACTGGCTTATTTCTGTAGACTTTAGACTTGACGTAGCCCCACAAAAAATAGTCTAAAGGCGTCAAATCGCATGATCTTGGTGGCCAACTTACCGGTCCATTTCTTGAGATGAATTGTTCTCCGAAGTTTTCCCTCAAAATGGCCATAGAATCGCGAGCTGTGTGGCATGTAGCGCCATCTTGTTGAAACCACATGTCAACCAAGTTCAGTTCTTCCATTTTTGGCAACAAAAAGTTTGTTAGCATCGAACGATAGCGATCGCCATTCACTGTAACGTTGCGTCCAACAGCATCTTTGAAAAAATACGGTCCAATGATTCCACCAGCGTACAAACCACACCAAACAGTGCATTTTTCGGGATGCATGGGCAGTTCTTGAACGGCTTCTGGTTGCTCTTCACTCCAAATGCGGCAATTTTGCTTATTTACGTAGCCATTCAACCAGAAATGAGCCTCATCGCTGAACAAAATTTGTCGATAAAAAAGCGGATTTTCCGAATGGACCACCTAAGACGCAGCCGCGGTCAACATTTAAATGAAATTATCTTCAAAAAGTAAATGTCATGTACCAATCTAACGTTTAAAATAAAGAACCGATGAGATTTTGCAAATTTTATGCGTTTTATTGTTTAAAAAAGTTCTCAAGCTCTTAAAAAATCACCCTTTATGTGTATTTTTCCTTGAGTTTCTGATTTGCACCGCTATATAGAAAATAAAGATGTGTTTCACATCAAAACGTTTTTCAAGCAAAAACTGGTTTATTGCTTAGTTAGGTTTCCGATAAAAAGACATTAGATAAAAAATTCAGTTTTGCCAAGAAATAGTTTTTACTAGAAAATTTTTCTTTTTTTAAAAGTGTCCATCTTGCAATGTATGTCAACATCGAAAAACAAATCTCTGCGTCCCGGAGAACTTCGTCCCTTCAAAATTCTTATCTGCATCGGATCAAATTATTTCTTGCAAATATGAGTTCTTCCGAATTTAAACGATATTCAGACTGCAGAATTTACAAAGGATCTAAGTTATTCGCATTTCAATCCAAATTTATCACATTAATGAATTGATTTCATTGAGTTAATCTAATAAATCTCAATCACCCTCACATAGTTCAAGACTGTCCCAGAAAGTATGGACGCACTTTGATTTCGCTGTAAATAATGCACAAGTGTTAGATATTCAAATTTTATTCGATATACTGATAATATTAGACTACAACAACAGAATATTATTCTCAACATTTGCTACTTAGCCATTGCAGACTAGCTGGCGCACCTTCTTGCGAACGTTCCTCATTAAATTCCGAACAGACTTCTTGGCGACAAGTTTTGACACTTTTTTCCAATCTTTTTTGAACTGTTTAATGGTTATGGATGCCGAGACATGTTTCCTAAGATGTGCCTTCGTTAATGCCCAAAATTCCTCAATTGGTCGAAGTTGTGGGCAATTTGGTGGATTCATGTCTTTTGGGACGAAAGTGAAATTTTTGGTAGTATACCATTCTACCGTTGATTTCGAGTAGTGGCAAGAAACAAGATCTAGCCAGAAAACAACAGGATCCTTGTGGCTTCGAATCATGGGTAGAAGTCGTTTTTGTAAACATTCCTTGATGTATATTTCACTATTCATTGAAGCAGTGGTGATGAAGGGTTTCGAAATCTTACCGCAGCTACGAATAGCTTGCCAGACCATAGCTTTCTTACCGAATTTTTCGACTTCAATCGATGTCTCGGACTGGTTTAACACTTGCCCTTCTCGCACCGTATAATATTGTGGTCCCGGCAAGGATCTGTAATCGAGTTTCACGTAGGTTTCGTCGTCCATGATTATGCAGTTCAAATTTCCAGTAAGAATCGTACTGTACAGCTTTCGAACCCTCGGCCTCATCGATGCTTCTTCTTTCGGACTACGATTTGGTTGTTTCTGCTTCTTATAGGTTCGAAGATGCAAACGCTCTTTAGCACGAAGAACATTTGACTTCGAAGTGCTCACTTTTTTGGCCACATCCCGAACTGAAACCTCCTTCTTTTGCTCGAACGCCTTCAGTATCCGTTCGGTTTATCTTCAAAGGTGTTATCCTCACGGTACTTCCTGATTGCATTTCGCACGGCTTTTTCACTTACTTCTTCTGTTTTTTGCTATCTTTCTCAGTGACAGTCAGCATTCTGTGCACCATTTGTACACAATTTTTCGACGTTGTTCTACTGGAAGTCCACGCATTTCAAAACAAACTAAAGAAAACGAATAAACAACTGCACAAGTGGTTAGAGAAGATTGTAATCAACAGAACGCAGACATAAAAATTGACAGATTGACCATTGCGAAATGGCAGTGGTTTTTGGTTGCGGCCATATTTTCTAGGACAGTCTTTAATACAAAACCGTGAAAAAACTGCAACATATTCTCGGTAGCCACACATGATAATATTATAAGTAATAAGTAGATCACACTATCTACCGAGATAAATCCTGATCATTTCCTCGCCTCACTAACACCACTCCTTTCCTGAGACATTTGTGATGATGCAGAGAATTCCTCGGCCATTAGTAGCAACAAACGTTAAACTAACGTTCCTTCCTTTTCCATATTGACCTGCATGGGCGTGGCCATCTACGTTACTGAGTCAGTCGGTTTAGGTTGCACGTTGAACATGATTTGCATTTGGTTCAATATGCAATTTGAACTGGTTTCTGATCAATCACGGGAAACTCATGGGCGGTCAACTAAGCTAAACTAAGCTAATCTCAATCACTCTCACATGCACTGATACTTCAATTTCCGCGCTACGTCGGAGGTGCGTGAATTGAATTTCGCGTAAATTAAATAAAACATCGCGTTATTTTAAATTTTTCTAGTTAGTAATGGATTTCCAATTTCGTTTATTTTTAGCACCAATAACATAAAAAATCTAACTACGTCCATACGCAAAAGCATCTAGGACCATTTTAGTAAATGTTGAGACTATGAAAATCCGGGAGAGATATTTCAAGCTCCAATACAGCTTGGAATATTGTCCTTAGGGACTACACTGTGCCACAGCAAGAACTACAACGACTAATGAACATTTTTTGTTCGTTGTTCATATTCTTAGAGCAACACATTGCTTACTTCTCTATTCTGGTCTGTTTCAGGAATGTTTTCGGTCATCCAAGAACTTCAGTGAATCACAAGTATGGAACGTGAAGATTTAGTTCGTTATTCTGGTTGATGCTTAGATCTGAACTTCAGGTAGTTTTTTGATTAAGCCTTATATTCCAAAGAGGTTTTGGATGGACAAGAACTTCCACAGACATTACCACGGTATGTCAATTTGCTGAATATAGTACTACGAGAAAATACGGAAGACCGGGGCCGAGTTCTGCTTTAAGAATTTCTACACCAACGCCTGGGGTGGGGTTGGCCGCGTTTGAAAAAATATGTGAATCGCATAAAATGCATCAAACAAAAACATTTATTAGTGACAATAAGTTAGCACACTCCACCTCCTCCAATGCTGCTTTATTGGGGAATTGTTCAAAATTTGTATCAATTAGAAATTAACGACCATGACGCTCAAACCCCAAATCAGTTCACACAGTCACCTCGGGGGAGGTCTGACGTCTTCAGAATGGCCTACATTTGCATTAAATTCTGTACAAAACGGACGTGTTTTGTTCGGATTTGAGTCAATCTGCGACAAATCCTGTCCGGAACTCTAAACGCCAAAAGTTTTGATGCACACTTAAGAAAAACCCTGAGATTTTACATCTTATTAGATGCACATAAATGGAGCGTCGAAGCTCACGCAAATTTACGTCGAAGAACATTTAATATTGTGTCTAAAACTCCATACATGAAATTCATTAAAATAAAAAAAAAAGAATACTGAGAGCAACCGTCGCGACTTGAACCGAGAATCATTGGATCGCAAGTACGTCTGTTAATCGACTGAGCCACAGAAACATGCATCTGCTTGGCTGGTAAAAGGTGCATTTAAATTTATACAGTCGCACCTGCTAGCAGAATGCAAGTTACAGTCGTAACCAGTAAAGTTCAAGCTATTCTAACATCAAGTCATTACAAATGAGATTTTCCGTCATTTGACAAATTTGGTCTTTATGAATTACATCGTATGAGGGATTAAGTCACCTGCAAAATTCAAATTTTTTTGGTGTGTGGCTTTTAGTTCATAAATTATGGGAATCGTCATTTTTATCGACAATTCCCAACCTTCAATGATTATAATCTACTATTTGTTAATAAATTTAATCATTTACATTACATTTATTTCTCATGTAGATTTTTCTTCATAATAATCATTATTAGCATAAAAACCAAGTCCATTCAAAAAAGTTTTAACATTGCACGAATATTCAAGTGCACATTGTCCTAAGCTAAAATTACAACTCGGCCAGCCTACCCCTATGACTGCTTTCGAGAGCAATCGCGATTTACAATAAAGAAAGTAAGGTTATACTGGAAACACGTTTTTGGAAATCGGATGTAAATTAATCCCCGTTAGACGTATTACTTTACGAAAAACTGAAATTTGCTCACTCGGCGGGTGATCTACCACTCTACCAAAAACACCAAAGATGTTGCCACTGCGCCTTTTCAGAAATGCCACTCGGCCTACCAGCCCCGATCACCCCTAACGCATTCAAAAGTTATGCAAAAGACACCAGTCACGTTTACTTATGTACGTTTTGCACAAGTTCCCGTAGTTTCTGCCGGAGGGCCGAAAGTCATATACCATCCGACTCAGCTCGCCGTATGTGTGTGTATGTATATAACAAAAATATGCACTCTCTTTTCTCAGAGATTGCTGAACCGATTTTCACAAACTAAAATTCAAATGAAAGGTATTATGGTCTTAAACCTGCTATTGAATTTCATTTGTATCCAACTTCCGGTACCGAAGTTATATGGTAATATATGAAAAAGTTTGCATTCAATTATCTCTGAAACAGCTCAACCGATTTTCGCAAACTTGAATTCAAATGAAACGTCTTATAATTTCCTAAAGATTTGTAAAACATTTTATATCGATCCGACTTCCAGTTTCGGAGCTAAAGTTCCACTTATCATGGAAAATTACCAATTTCATTAATTTTTTTTCACGAACGATGGTCAAAAACAGGTACAATGAATGTTTTCTAGTTTTCAGAGCTTGTTAGTTTGTGGGCATAAAAACTTAATTCGGTACTACTGATCTCCCCTTTTCCAGTTCCGGAAGCACGGAAAGTGGTGATGAAGAACCCCAAAAATAAAATTTACTTCGATTTCTCTGCGATGCTATAATCTTGATTTAAATTAAAGCTCATATTATCTTTAAAGCTACTGTGGAATTTCATCCGGTTCCATCTTCCGACTCCGCAGTTACAGGGCGGTGAGTGTCGAAGCTTTCAAACTGGTATATAGAATGACAATACAATACCGTATAACGTGGAAGGAAGAAGAAAACACAAAACAAACGATGCGTGCTTTGTTCTATTTCGTACACGCTATAAAGAAAACAAAACGGTTACGCATGTCTGCTACTAGTGTGTGATATTGATAAAAGACGGTGCTACGGTTGATAAAAAATTTTGCTATTTGATAAGTGCGACCGAAAGAATGAAAGAATGTAAAGCCGGGGTAAAATAAATAATATAAAAAAAGAATGTCCATGAATCGAAGTTTATTTGAAAAAAAAATGCAATTTTCACAGTCGGTAGTGCAGTAACACCTTGCCGGTGGTGTAGAGATGTCAATAATAATAATGATAATAATAATAATAATATTAATAATAAAAATCCTACTACATGTTTTATGCTGCTGATTTATGCTGTTTAACTAGACTTACATATGCAGAAGTAACAGAAACGCAGGTTTGTTTCATTCGTTCAATTTCGTTTAATAGGTTTAATCGAAATAGAGCATGAGATAGAAAGTCTAGATTTAACTAGGTTCAAAACTGTTTCAATTCGGAGGTCATATTGGTATTACACCACTAGGTGGATTAAAACAGGTATTTCTGTACCTGCAGTTGCCTCGGCAAATTTCGTACCACTCAAATATTAACTTTGGATGGAAATTATTTCGAGCCCTCATAATATCAGAACAATCGAACGACTTATGCAGTGATCAGTAAAGTAGAATGGTAAAAGTAGTTTTGTTTTACATATATTGTCAAAAAGAATCAACAGTGGAGAGGACACATTAGGTATCTGATAACAAAATGCCAACAAAGAGTAAATTATCTTCGATCAATAACAGGATCTTGGTGGGGTGCTGCTACTGCAGTCCCGGGTTGGCGGTTCAATGCAGTTGTCGTATGTTCGAGCCCCGGCCTATTAGGATTCGTAGTGTCAGTAGAATCGTAGCACCAGCCATACAAT
This sequence comes from Malaya genurostris, assembly GCF_030247185.1. Lineage (NCBI taxonomy): Eukaryota > Metazoa > Arthropoda > Insecta > Diptera > Culicidae > Malaya > Malaya genurostris. Next base: position 229,216,957 of record NC_080572.1, on the reverse strand, counting down.
GTTGAAACAGAAGTACAAATTCCACTACAGGAATGTAATACCAAGGCTTTGCTTTTCGTGGGGTGCTCATCTGGAGGATGTAATAAAATTGTATCAAACAACGATACTTTCAGTGACGGAATATGGATGCGTTTGTTTTCGTTCCGCTGCAAACTCTCATATTATCAAACTTGAGCGAATTCAGTGTCGTTGTTTGCGAATTGCCTTATGCTGCATGCATTCGACACATACAATGAGTCTTGAAGTTCTGGCGAGAGTTCTTCCATTGAAAGGTCGTTTTTGGGAGCTTTCATCACGCCTGCTAATAAGATGTGAGGTGCTGAATTCCCTGGTTATTAATAACTTCGAAAGGCTAGTTGAGCTTCAATCTCAAACAAGAGCAGGAAATCGACCCTTCAAGATATATTCCTATCCGTGACAGCCTCCTAAATGTCCCTGACTCAACTCTATTTTTCGACACATCCATGCAGCGCGAAGTGCGTGGAATCCCGGAACACCTACGCTCGATGGGAATCCCAAAAATATTTTCAAGTAAGTTCAGGAATATTGACTCTGAGAAAATGTTTTTCACGGACGGATTACGAATTGAAGAGGCTACTGGATTTGGTATATTCAACAATAATGTTTCGGCTTCATTTAGGCTTCAAGAACCTGCATCTGTTTATATAGCAGAGTTAGCAGCAGTTCATTATAGTTTGAGTGTAATTGTCACATTATCTCCAAACCATTATTTTCTCTTTACAGATAGTGTGAGTGCAATTGAAGCCATTCGTTCAAACGCTGCTGGCAAAAATGAACCGTTTTTCTTGGGCAAAAAAAACAGTGTCTGAACGACATATTAAATACTAATTATCAAATCACAATAGTTTGGGTCCCGGCTCATTGCTCCATTCCAGGCAATGAAAGAGCCGATATTTTAGCCAAACGTGGTGCTATTGAGGATGAAATTTATGAGAGACCAATTGCTTTCAACGAATTCTATAGCTCGTCTCGCCAAAGAACACTTGCCAGCTGGCAATCTTCTTGGGATAAAGATGATCTGGGTCGGTGGATGCACTCAATTATTCCGAAAATATCGACAAAGGCATGGTTCAGGGGACTGGATGTGAGTAGGGATTTCATTCGTGTGATGTCCAGACTCATGTCCAATCACTACACGTTAGACGCACATCTCCTTCGAATTGGGCTCTCCGAGACTAATCATTGTGCTTGTGGCGAAGGTTATCGCGATGTTGATCATGTCGTTTGGAGTATCGTGATGTCAGATCTCAACTAATAAATTCCTTGCGTACTCAAGGTACACTATCCAATGTCCCAGTTCGCGATATTCTTGCTTGTCGTGACCTTCCTCACATGAAACTTCTTTATCATTTCATTAAGTCCATTGGAGTTCCAATTTAAATTTTATTTTATGTTAAATGTTTTCTTTTCCATGAGTTCAACTAACAGCCAGCTATTTTGTTTTGAATAAAAGTGATACAAACAAACCTGAAATAGTTATAAGATCATGTACAAAATAAATGTGTTTTGTTTAATGTAATTTATAATACCAAATCGCTTGATAAAAACAGTGTTTAGATTATTTAATGAATACTAATATGATATTCGAAATGTATTACGTTTAAAGTACTATGTATTGTGGATGCCACGGCTAAGAAAAATTTCAGTATATTGCCTATGAAATAAACGTATTTATGAAATAAAAAAAAGAATTGATTTACACCAATCCACTATCGACTTGGGAACAGGAATGCGCTCGTTCGATTCTTGGCTAAAATACTTCCGCCGCAGATAGCCTTCCAGTTTCTTGACTGGTTTTGCTCGGAGAAAGATAGCTAGGTTTAAACAACATAGAAGACAACATTTTCTAACTTCAAGCGCTCTACGCTTTAAAGCATAAAACAAATGACAACTAGTATCTCATTATCGTAAAAAAAACGCTTTAAGCACCAAATGTGCAAATCAATCGTCTGCCAGCTGTAAAAGCAATGTAGGTCGTATTATAATTATTATTTTATTCCTAAACTAGGCAGAAACTAACATCAGCACGGTGGATGCATTTGTTAAATCGGCTCGTTTCTCATTTCAAGTTCAGTACTCACCTCTGATTCCCTGACCACCGAACAATCCCAGCTCCGATGAAGTCACCGGCTGCGAACAGCTCAGCAGCCGCAGCAGCAGCAGCAGTACGATTCCGGGGAAAAACCTGCAACGAGAAAACAGGAGAAGAGGCCGGGTGAACAGGGGTTGTTACTAATAAGCAGCATAAATTTCCGACCTAGGAAGGTGTGAATGTACGAGCGGAATGTTTGTAATATTGGTTCTAAGCTTTGGCTAATGGCCGCATCGTTAGTGCCTGGTGATGGTCAATTTAGGATGTAATAAAACATGCTTAGTGAATGAATTGATGGGAAAAGGAATTGCTGTTTCAGGCCTTCCCCGGATCAGGGACAGATCGTTTAATCAAAATCCTTTGATATATTCGCAAACGCTTATCAGCGAGCCTTCGCTTCATGATGGAAACGGAACTGAAACGGAGGCATCCCTAGCAAGTGCCAACTCAAGTCATGAGCATAGACAAACTTCTTTGATAGCAATAAAATTTATATTTCAATTTAGCGCACTGCCATAAAAAAGTTGAATAAGGGTGAACTTGTTGGGTTTTCGGCCGCCCGACCCAGTCCGAGTCCGAGATGAGTCCGGCCGTAAAATTCGGCAATGGATGAGTCACGATTGCTGTGCGAAAGTAAGTCCAACGCAGCTGGCGTGTGTCCTTCCGGGTCCCGCCGCGGCTCCGGAGTCGGCCCGCTTTGGTCTGTGCGACTAAACTAGCAAAGTTATGCAAAACGAGGCCTATGTCAAGGCCATGTGGCATCTTTCCCATCACTTTCAGTCAGTCGGTGCCGCTCTACTGCTCTACTGTCTAAATTTGTAGCCGATGCGGTCGTGCGGCTTTCGCGGTTTCGATTCATTTTGGAGATATTTAAATTAGATCGGAAGACCAACGAGTTGCCGGCTGTGTGTTCGTGGCCCGAGGGCTCAGAAATGAGGGGGCGTGAAGCGTGAGCATCAAATTTCGGGATTGCTTTTTATTGGCTTATCTAATGCTGCATAATGAATTTGAAGAAGGGTCATGAAATGGAACTCGCGCGTTGGTCGGAGTAATAAATTAACACTCGATGCTGGCGCTAGCAAAAATTCTACGCTGAAGCCGGGCTCTGTATCTGTTTTTATTACTGACAAAATTTATGGCATCATATGCTGACTTATTTGCGGGAATCATTGCTTAAGTAGTAATAAAATTGGTTTGGTGGAGAGTTGTCGGGCACACTTGAGGAGTCTAGAAATAGATAGATTCATCAATCTAACATTACAACATTTTTTTGTGTAATCACCCAACATTTAATGAAATCCTGGACTCCCTTTAACTAGGCATTCTATGAGATATAACATTGACGTGATTTCCGTTTCAAATGGCGTTTGTCGAACGAATGTTTCATGAAGTTCGATGAAAAAAATTAACTTTCTTTGTGTTATTATAGAATAGCGAGTAATCATGATATTTTTCTGGAATTTCAGGTTGGTATTTCTAAATTTACACAAATTTTGCCTACGCTTTCTTCATGACCAAAAAGGACAATTTGCATCATCAGGTTTTATGAAAGAACGCAAGCTTTTCAATCGAAATGATGCTAGACAAACTTTTGCTTAATTTTACCATTTGCAAAATACCCAAGTAGCATACTTTGTTTGTGTATTGTACGTTGAACTTGATGTAAAACAAGTTTTGCTTGCTATTGGTACCAGCGTTGGTGATTGCCGAAAATTTGACACAAGCTGCTATATTGCTATCTATTTTGCACACAAAATTTTCAATCCGGTAGAAGATGCTACAAAAACTCGAGTCTCTCAATGCATGAACCGTGAGAGAATTTTGCTGCATTTCAAACTCTGAGTATTTCATGCCCTTAAAAAAAATTTACAGTCTGATAATGATCGTTGCTGTGTGGAATTTCCCAAGAGAGAATCACAAGTTGACAATTATCGCAGAAAATCGAATCGATGATTCAACTTGATGATTCTCATACTAGGTTGCAATATTTCAAAACTCTTGTGAGGAGCATTCACAGACATTTTCATATGCCGTTTTTCATTGAAAAACACTGGTGGCGTGGATTGCTCTGGTTTTGCACTTTCGAGCAGAAATGCAACATTCTGATGGTGTTTCATTGCTATTTCTGCTCGAAAGTGCAAAACCAGAGCAATCCACGCCACCAGTGTTTTTCAATGAAAAACGGCAATAGACACAGCTTATACAAAGGTTATATGCATATAGTTAGAATAAGCGGCTGCGGTGAACGACCCAAACGTGGTTAAATCCGCTAATAAACGACAACAACAACAACAATAAGCGGCAATAGTAAAATGATTCTATCGCAATTATCAACTGCCTGTATAGAATCGGATCGCGAAATGAAAATAATCGACCGTTTGTTGCTTCAGAGAGGATCCCCACAGCAGCGTGCTAACCTTTGATTCTCAGAAATGTCATAGAGAGAAATTCGCTCTCGCACTGGTGTCGATTCTATGTTAAATGAGCCATGCCGGGTTTTTGTTGTTGCGATGATGTCCGTCTCTCTTTGATGGCACTGATTCAATCGTGTGAAGAGTTGTCTGTGAGCGTTCGTTGAAACGATAAAAGCCATCATTGATTGGTACTTTTGTATAACCGAAAAGGCGCAGTTTAACGTTTGATGTAGAACAAGTTCCTCAAATGGGGTGCCGGTAACCGAAATCGGTAGACATTTTGAAAATGACGAAAAAAAACTTTGGTTGCGAAAATTTTGATAGCATCTAGTATCAAATCACGAAATAGATCGGTTTCACCCATAAGTATTCAATCCACACACCTTTTCGATTGATGCTTTTCAATTTATGATACTATAAAAAAAGTCATGAAAAATGTGTTTTGAGCGCAGTAAAAAGTACAAGCGTTTGTTTGCTTTAGTATTAGATACAGAAAGAAAGTGCTGCTATTACACACACACATGACATTTGTCGGAATGACGCTATCTGCTTTCTGTCAAAAGTTACGGAGAGGTGCCGGCAACCGAACATCTTCCCCTATTATTCTTATTTTTTAAACCAATTTGGATATCCTTTGGTTGTTTCAATAGTTCCAATTTGTGTACTGTTTCTGTTTTGTTCTGATTTGTTTTATATTTGCAGTAGCCTTATTTTATTCTGAATTTGGATTGTCTAACTCTGAATTTTTTATTAGTTCTGTCTTGCATTTTGCTAGAAATTTTTTACCCTCTTTTATTTTCTTTGAAACTCATATTTTCGTCAATTTTTTTTTACATAAATACATCCATTATTTAATGCATATTTCATACTTTCTCATTTATCTGACAATTTTCCTATATTAGTCTCATAACTGTTTCGTCTCTGTCTTGTTTTTCGTGTAAATTTTTGTTAAATTTGAATTATTCTTATTTTAATTCAAATTTGAATATCCTTAGGTAGTTCCATTTGATTCAATTTTTGTATTATTTTTGGTAATTTTTTTGTTTTAATTTGTCTTATATTTGTGGTAGCCTTATTTTAGTCTCAATTTTGATTGTTTGCTGCCTCATTTACATTACGCTTATGCTCCATTTTTGATCAATTCTGTCTAATCGTAATTGTATATTTTTTTATATATCCCTATTTTATTTCATTTGAAACTCATATTTTTCTCGAATTAATCAGAAATTAATACAATATTTATTGCACTGTTAACTTATATTTATCTGATAGTTTTCATTTATTTGTTTCATAATCGTTTCGTTTCTGTCTCTTTTTTTATATATTTGCCTTACATTTGTATTATTCTTATTTCAACCTCAGTTTGAACTGTTAACTGATTTATTTACGTTACTTCATTTAGTTATAAACTTATCCCCAATTTGTCACACTTGAAATTTATGTTTCGCTCTCATTTGTTGAAAGTTTATCCTTTATTAATTTAATGATTATCTCGTTTTCATCATCATCAACGGTTAATCGATAATGAGTTTTCTTGCAATTATTTGATTTAAATTTAATTGTTTATTATTTTTTTGGCGTAATTATAAATTAAAATGTTGCAACCCTGCATGCTATACGAAATTGAACAAAGCTCGCTATGTACTTCGTTTGCAAAAGCGGTGGTTTTTTTTTTCTTCCGCCGCAGCACGTACCGATGCGTACCGGTTTTGCATCGCCATTTTGTATGATGGTATGAAAGTTTTGACTGTTATCGCCCTATAATTTTGACAATGAGAGCTTCAATTTGAATCAATATTTGTAAAAATTAGTTCAATCATTACCCGAGAAATCGAAGTGAGTTTCTTTTCGAGTATTGCCTCACTATAAACGATGTTTTCGGAACCGGAAATTTACGGCTAGTAGTAGTAAAGTAGGTTTATATATCTACTAACTAACAAGATCTAACAACTAGATGAATGTACAAGAAGTTTTATACAAATTTGCGCCTGGTTTCGCTGTCATTTGTGAAAAAATACTTATGAAATTGATTTTTTTCACTTCTCGCGCTGTAATACCGAGACCTGAAGTCGGATCCGAACAGGCTTTTCGAAGATATATTAAAGAATTTCAAGACCTTTTATTTGCATCTTAGGTTGTGAAAAAAGATTCAGGAATCATAACAAATTGGCTTAAATGGCACGTTCCCCTTGATATTTGGAGATTTGTGTCTTGCCATCAATTTGTTTTTAGCATCATTTTCCCGATATATAAGAGGGAAGGATTGAAGGGAAAAAGTGAGGTTTGGACTAGGAGGATGGGGAAAATTGACGACACAAAAACACAAAAAAGCAGTAGTAAATTCTGCACCCCTGAGGGATGCTGAACAATCTGCTGGGGATCACATTTAGTGGAAGCAGAAGTACCCGGAAGAATGCAGAACGATTCGCAGTATGTACGAGCAGAAGTAAATTCAGTACCCCATAAAGGATGCCAAACAATCTGCTAAACCCTATTTAAGGTGAATACAGAAAGGATTCATTCACTCCAGGAAGAACGATGAACCCTTCTGACTATAGCTCCTTACCACATTGGGTGAGAAACGAGAGAATATCCTTTAATTTTAGCTCCGCATACACAAACTCAATCATGTATGGAGAACCAAAAACCCGGATACGTAGTTGCGTCAATGCGGGACAGTTACATATCAGATGAAATGAAGTACCGTAATCGCATTCACACAAATCACACGAATATTACTCAGCACGTTGAATAGTAGCCATGTGATAATTGAGTTTGCAATGTCCAGTCAGAGCTCTGACCAGAATACTGCAATGGTGCTTGGAAAAATGCAGTAGACACTTCGACATTTTCAGATTTAAATCTGGCAGAAATGCTCTTGTCTGAGCGCAAGTTTGCAAGCTGCGCCAGTAGCTGGCATGTTTGGATGCAGCCCAAGAACGAATCTTGTGCTTTATCCAATTAGTTGAAAGTGGTAAAGCTGGTCCAAGACCTACGAAATCATTCGTTGCACCAGCTCTAGCCAACTCATCAGCCCATTCATTTCCAGTAATACCAGATTGGCCGGGTACCCATAAGAAGTAAACAGCATTTGAAATGCTGAGGTCTTCAATTTGAGTTCGACATGCGATCACTAGATTCGACCGTGAGTCATTTGAACTGAGTGCTTTCAAGGCTGCCTGACTGTCGGAACAAAAAATAAATTCGTTTACCACAGATTCTCTGCTGAAGTGCCGATTGTATTCAGTTAGATTGATTGATTGTGTACAGTATCTACCAAGTGAATGAGACTGCTCTAGTCTCAGTTCACGACAGTAGACAACAGCACCAGCACGACCATTTAACAGAGAACCAAGACCTTTTATTTGCATCTTAGTTTGTGAAAAGAGGTTAGGAAATTTAGCAGAAAATTGAATGCGCATTTTCTCATAGATTTGCACATATTGCCTTGTTATTCCGGATCCGGAAGTCGGACAGAGATGAAGTTCAATAGACGACTATGAGCCCATAAGAATTTTCGTTTGAATCTAAGTTTGTGTCATAAACTTAGATTCAAACGAAAATTCTTATGGGCTCATAGTCGTCTATTGAACTTCATCTCTGTCCGACTTCCGGATCCGGAATTACAAGGCAATATGTGCAAATCTATGAGAAAATGCGCATTCAATTTTCGGTTCAGCCATCTCTGATAAAAGTGAGTAACTTTGAGTTTGTATGAAAAAGACAAAAAGTTATATATTCATCCATCGTATAGTCAAGATCTGGCCCCCAGTGACTACTGGCTGGCTATTCGTTGTTCTAAAAGAACTGCTCGCTGATAAGAAGCAATTGAATATGAAGTCAATTTTGAGCAAATGACAACTCCTTCTACAAGCGCGGTATCGAGAATTTAAAGAAACAATTTTTTTTTGTTTCGATTATAGAGGCTTTATTTCTAAGGTCATTCTTCTCTTTGGGTTAAAAACCTATGTGCGAGGTTGGGAATTAAACCAAGGTGGGTTGCGTGAAAGGCATCGACTTACCCAGGTTTTTACTTTACTAAGTTAACTCTACTGTTGTTTAAACTAAACCTTCAGCTACAATTCTCAATTTGTGATTTGAAAATATATGCATTAGTTTTTGTACGAAGTTTCATACCAAATTTAAGAATGCTCCTGGAGGAGATTACATTGATGAATAAAATAGATTTTTGACAAAAAGGTTACACATTTTAGTTAGTCACACAACTCATTGAGTGATGTGTTTACTCGGTGTACCCTAATAAATATATTATTAAATCAAAAATGACCCCGAGGTTTTTATACTAGAAAAAATTCAACATCTATTTCATTGATCAAGAATCATGAAAATCGATTTGCATCAATCATCAAAAGGGCGCTTGTGCAAGCGTCCGTTTTACATTTTGATACCGAATTGTATTTTTAGAAAATGAATTGATGATCTGAGGTTACCGCAGTTGAATTTCTCCTCTCACCACTCTTTACCACAACTTTTATCCGATTCCACTCTAAGGTGAATTGGTGGTCGTTGGAAAAAAAATATTGCCTATGGCAGCTATTAAATATTTCGTCAAGCATCAATCGAATTTGCATCTGTTTTCATAACAGATCGTAACAACACCTCGTTAAAACATTCCGGTCTTCTTCGCAACAGTTTTGAGTGAAGACCGTCGACCAACCAGATGGATTGACTTTATCGCTTCTCGAAATGTCCCTTCGCGCACGACTGTTTTATTGCATTTTGATAACCCAATAATCGACTCCGACCGAAAAGGCAGGCAGCCATCGATAAGGTTCGTGTTCCGCGCGTTGCTAGATTGTGTGGTTTTTCGTCTGCCAACCCCCCGCCAGTGAATGTTTATCATCCGGTTGAAACATTGCTTCCCAGACACGGTAAGCTGATAATAAAACATTAATGCGGCAATTCCAAAACTGTTCAATGTTTCTTCGTTCGGGAATCGGTATGGCACTTTCCAGTGTGAAGAGTAAATCATGTCGAGTTATAATTCTTCAGAACACCAGGAACCAGCAACAGGAAGAAAATCTATGTATCTTCATCATAATTGTTATGATTATCTTCCTCGCCGTCGCTATTAACGATTGTTTATGTTTGGCAATGGTTGTAACGCTTCATGATCCGTTGCTTCTATTCTGCCTAATGTCGACCCTTCAAAGTGTCCCATCAACCTAATCCTCCGACTATTAATCATGTTTAGTGTGCCGTGTCGCATGCGATTCTGAGTAGGTAATTTTGCCGTACAGTAAAAGCAAATCCTACATCACAATCGCCTCTTCCTCGACTGTCGCCGATAGCGCGTCATCCTGGCAAGAGCGAGCGGGAAAATGCAGTGGGTGGTGGGGATGTGTTAGATAAACACATCTCAAAACGTATAATCCATGGTTGTACACAAACTTCTAGACGAGAGATCATCCGAACGCCCTTTGAAATTGATATTCTTGATGTGCATTGTATAATCATCGAGTCGAGTTGATGGTTTGGTTCAGGCGCGTATACAGGGGCTTTTGGATGCTCAAATCACCCCCTTCCCACAAAACACAAGAAAGTATTAGGTGAGACCGGGACTAACCGGACAGCTTAAATATCTTATCAAACCGGCAATTATTTCGATCTTTTGATTTAGGTTGTAAACGCTCTTCCAAGTGACAGACAGACGTCAGTTAGCTGGAGGTTGAATCGTCAGTCTCACGAAATGTATTCGTTCTTAATTTGTGTGTAAAGTTCTATAATCTGATTTTGCCCCATACTTGGTATGAAAACTAATGTAATCTCAAATCGAAAATCAAATTGCAATTTCCAAAAACTATCCGGTTAAACCTCGGCCTCCCCTATATTATGAGAATCGATATTTAAGTCAATTATAGAATGGATAATTTCTAACAAACGACTGTATAACCAAAAAATTGTCAAGTAATTATAAACATATATCCATACATGTGGAAATCGATAAACATGTTCTGAACCACCCCACGAAATTTTTTTCTGGGAACGCGCCTGCTTTGATTGGCTTTGTATGAGGCACGGGGATGCTCAAATAATTCTGACACTAATTGTTAGCGAACTTTTTGTGTTTAACTAATGGAGTAATTTTTAAGATAAATTGCTTTAATATAAATGCGCAAAGCAAATTTCAAATTAAATTAAAAATGGAGGAATCCCGCCCGTCCCAACAGTTTTGACAGCACACATGTTCCGGTCGTGCAGTCATTAGCGTAGTCCGTTTGAGTCGAATCAAACCATTCATCGGGAAATATCACCGGTGACGGGAATCAAATTGCAAAATTATGTACGCCAAATCGCGCTGATCTCGCGCCGCTTACGGAATGGAGAATCGGAACGAAAGTGAGAAAGCCAAAGCTCTCCTGGGCCGCCATAATCGCAAACCCGGAAGAGGCAAATTGCTGCCGGATACGGCAATACCCGTTCGTGTTCCACCTGTGATCATCGGCTCGAATAATGGAATTACGGTTGTAGCATTATTGTGTTAGTCATAATTAATTCACCCACACACACACACTGCTTTCGGCTTCATTTTCGTTGTCACAGGATGGATGCGACGTTGGTGGTGACAATATTCTGTAGGGGAGTGTCGGAAAGAGCTTCGAGCTGTCGTTTGTATTTCATTGGAATGATAATGTTTTCATTGTACATATATGTATAATAGGACGAATTAGAAGACATTGAAATTTGAGAAAAAAATCCTTGGAGGAATTTCGAATTTTGACATATCGGCTTCCGGCTAACGAAGTGTTTACCAAAAAACAAAACTTTTTTTGAGTCGGTGTTGAACAGTCGTTCGCACCGCACGCGTATAGCTCTTGGCTCCTGGAATTTTTTTTCTGGCTACCTAGAGTTTCATTGATTCAAGGCTTCAGTCTTTTTCAAGGCTACCTGAATCACTAACTAAGTGACTAAGTGATACAAAGAGTGATATTAGAGTGACTAAGTGATACAAAGAGTGATATTAGAGTGACTAAGAAATTAATCAGCCTTTTTTAAGGCTAGCTAGGAGTCTAATCGAAGACTAATTTAGCCTAGTTAATTTAATTTAAAATTTCATTAATTTCAAAAATGCCTGCGTCCAACCGGAAAGGCAACAAGCCTAAGGCTAAAAATAATTCAATACGGAATAAATCACAATCCGTTATTCAACATTTTTCTAATAACATTCATGATCTTATAGAATCTGAATGTAAAAATAAAAGACAACGGACGGATTTCCCTTCCGTTGATCCTATGCCGTCTAACAATATTTACGAGATTCTTCCTGAATCCGATTGTAGCGACATAGAAGAAAATTCTTCAAAAATTCCCAAAATGGACGCTTGTCGTTCTGGGAAGAAACATCAATCTATGCCACCAGTGACGGTGATGATTTCCGACTTCAAAGCATTCCGTACTGAGCTTTCTACTTTTCTCCCGGAAGTAAAAGTCTCATTTCAAATCGGACGAAGAGGAGAATGTCGAGTCTTGGTGGATGGATTGGAAGATTACGAAAGTCTTATTCGATATTTGTCCGAAAAACTTCATAAATTTTATTCATATGATATAAAATCAGACAGACCTTTCAAGGCTGTCTTGAAAGGATTATCAAATGATCAAAGTATTGATGAAATTAAAAATGAACTAAAAGAATTGCTTGGTTTTGCCCCTTCCCAAGTAATACTTATGAAAAAAAGAGCGAATGGTACTTCTAAACCACGCTCTGGAATTTCCCATGAACTTTACCTAATACACTTCAATCGAAGTGATGTAAACAATTTGAAAACTTTAGAAAAAGTACGTTTCATTTCCCACATTAAAATTCATTGGGAACATTATAAACGGCATAATCGTATTGCAAACTTAACGCAATGTCGTCGTTGCCAAGGCTTCGGTCATGGAACCAAAAATTGTCATATGGATATACGGTGTTTGAATTGTGGTAAATCGCATTCGAAAGACGCTTGTCCAATGAATGAAACCACTGATAAATTTTCATGTTCAAATTGCAATGGAAATCATAAATCCAATTATTTGAAATGTCCTGTCAGGGAAAAAATTTTTAAACGCTCGTTCGCTTAGACAACAAGTCAAATCAACGACCTTAAATTTACAGAACATACCTGAAAATTCTTCTAAGGCACCTGCCAATTCGTCTTCTAACGAAAACAATTTATTGACAGGTAGATCGACCTCGTCATCATCTTCTTCTAATGTCAGTTATGCTGGTATATTAGGTAGAAATCTATCTCCTATTTCTTCTAATGTAAATAATCAAAACACAGGACCGCCTAGCAGTTCTTCTTCTAACGAAAACAATTTATTAATAGGTAGACCGACCAAATCATCTTCTTCTAATGGCAGTCTACCTACAAATATTCCTTCAATGCCATTCGCTTCTTTAAATGAAGTCGATTTTGGCGATATAACTGAAAATAAAATGATCTACCTACAAGATCAACTTTTTCAAATGATCATCCAAATGAATTCGACTTCATCACTTTTTGAAGCATTTCAAATCGGATGGAAATTTGCAAATAATATTATATTGAATTTAAAATTTAACAGTGATGTTAAATAATTATTTGAATATTTTAAATTGGAATGCTCGATCTTTGAAATCGAGTGAAGATGAATTTTATAATTTTCTCAAAGTTCACAAAATTCATATTGCCATTGTGACAGAAACTTTTCTTAAACCAAATGTAAAATTGAAAAGTAATCCACATTATGTGGTTCATCGATTTGACAGGTTTACTGGAATTGGTGGTGGAGTTGCCATTTTTGTCCAACGGCAAATTAAACATCGAATTTTACCTTCTTTCAATACTAAAGTTATTGAAAGCTTGGGAATCGAAGTTGAATCCATTCATGGAATTTATTTCATCGCTGGAGCATATTTGCCATTCCAATGCACCGGCGAACAATTAAATTTCTTTAAAGGCGATTTGCAAAAACTTACAAGATATCGATCGAAATTTTTCGTAATAGGGGACTTAAATGCTAAGCATGTCCAGTGGAATTGTAGGCAAAATAACAGTAATGGTAAAATACTTCATAATCAACTCTCAGCTGGTTACTTTACAGTTCTTCATCCCAGTAATCCTACTTGTTTCTCTTCCGTGAAAAACCCGTCTACAATTGATCTGGTTCTAACAGATCAAAGTCACATTTGTAGTGAACCGATTACTCATGCTGATTTTGACTCAGATCATCTTCCTGTAACATTCAGACTTTCCAACGAAGCTATAATTAATCCAATTAGTTCTATTTTCAACTATCATAGAGCAAATTGGTTGGATTACAGATCTCACATTGAAAATCATGTGGATCATGAAACTATTTTAGAAAATTCTGCGGATATCGACACAGCAATTGATAATTTGAATCATTATATTATCGAAGCTAGAAATCTTTCAGTTCCCAAAGCTCAAACTAAATTAAATTCTCCTATCATCGATGACAATCTTCAACTGCTCATTCGATTGAAGAATGTTCGTCGACGACAATATCAACGTTCTCGTGATCCTGCTATGAAAAACATAGTTAAGGATTTACAAAAAGAAATTAAACATAGATTTACTCTTTTGCGAAATGAAAATTTCGCTAAAGAAGTTGAACAAATTAAACCATATTCTAAACCTTTCTGGAAACTTTCTAAGGTTCTTAAGAAACCTCAGAAACCTATTCCTGCTCTCAAGGAAGGAAATCAAATACTTCTTACAAATGGCGAAAAAGCTCAAAAACTTGCTCAGCAGTTCGAGAGTGTCCACAATTTTAATTTGAACGTTGTGAGTCCTATTGAAAATGAAGTCTCACTGAAATATGATCATATTTCAACCCAAGTGTTATCACACGATGACATTATTGAGACGAATTTTGATGAAATTAAATCAATTATTAGAAAACTTAAAAACATGAAGGCTCCTGGTAATGATGGAATTTTTAATATTCTTATTAAAAATCTTCCCGATGTTGCCTTGAGACTCCTGGTTAAAATTTTCAACAAGTGTTTTTCATTAGCTTACTTCCCAAAAAGATGGAAAAACGCTAAAGTAATTCCTATCCTAAAACCTGATAAAAACCCAGCAGAAACATCAAGTTATCGCCCAATTAGCTTACTTTCTTCTATCAGTAAACTTTTTGAAAAAATTATCTTGTTAAGAATGATGACTCATATAAATGAGAATTCAATTTTTTTACCAGAGCAGTTTGGATTTCGTCATGAACATTCAACTACTCATCAACTTGTCAGAGTAACGAACATGATAAAATCAAATAAATCTTCTGGGTTATCCACTGGAGTTGCTCTTCTAGACATAGAAAAAGCATTCGACAGTGTTTGGCACAAAGGTTTAATAGCAAAAATGTCTGATTTCCAGTTTCCTATTTATTTGATCAAAATGATTCAAAATTATTTAACTGATCGTACTCTTCAGGTTAGCTATCAGAATTGTAAATCTGAATTGCTACCCGTACGAGCCGGTGTTCCGCAGGGTTCGAGTGTAGCTCCAATCTTGTATAATATTTTCACTTCTGATCTTCCAAATCTACCCGTTGGTTGTCAGAAATCGCTATTCTGTGACGACACAAGTCTGTTAGCCACAGGTAGAAATCTAAGAGTGATCTGCAGTCGCCTACAAAGAAGTTTAAATATTTTCAGTGATTATCTGTCAAAATGGAAAATTAAACCAAATGCAGCAAAAACGCAATTAATTATCTTTCCTCACAAGCCAAGAGCTTCTTTTCTTAAACCAAACAATAATCACATTCTCAAATTGAATGGCTTGGAATTGACATGGTCTGATCAAGCTAAATACTTAGGTTTAACGTATGACAAAAAACTCACTTTCAAGGATCACATTGAAGGAATCCAGGCAAAGTGTAATAAATATATTAAATGTTTATATCCTCTTATAAACAGAAATTCCAAGCTCTGTCTAAAAAACAAATTGTTAATTTATAAACAAATTTTCAGACCAGCCATGCTTTATGCGGTACCAATTTGGTCAAGCTGTTGTTCCACCAGGAAGAAAACGCTTCAAAGGATTCAGAATAAAATTCTGAAAATGATTCTGAAGCGTCCTCCCTGGTTTAGTACAAATGAGTTACACAGACTCACAAATATAGAACCATTAGATGTAATGTCACATAATATTATAAGCAAATTCCGACAAAAATCGATGCAATCTTCAATTGAATCGATTCGCTCTCTGTATTAGTTAGTAAGTTAGTATATAAGTTCCTTTTCCCCATTACACAATACAAGTAGGTTTAGAATTTTCCCTACACAAAAATCTCAGAATTGCGGAAGCAAATGATGTCTTCATGGTAATAACCAAATCATATATATATATATATATATATATATATATATATATATATATATATATATATATATATATATATATATATATATATATATATATATATATATATATATATATATATATATATATATATATATATATATATATATATATATATATATATATATATATATGTATATATATATATATATATATATATATATATATATATATATATATATATATATATATATATATATATATATATATATATATATATATATATATATATATATATATATATATATATATATATAACAGGGCTGAAAAGTCACCACTTGTGGCTGAACACCCAATTTAAATCTTAATAATTTAATTTTAACTCATATTCCAATAAATAGTTATTTAAAAAAAAAAAAAAAAAAAAAAAAAAAAAAAAAAAAAAAAAAAAAAAAAAAACTTTTTTTTGTACTGAGGTTCGAGTCTTAACTAATAAGCTAATTTGCACATTTTCTAATTTTTACGATTTGACGTAAATACGTTTTACTTCAAGAAATACAAATTTTCCATAAGGGAAATAGGTTCATCCTTTCTCCTTTATTAAATTTCAACAGCTTGAGGTATCCGTAAAAAATTCAAAAATATAAAATTCTGTAACCTTCGGAATCAACAAGAAGATTTATCATAACGCTTGCTTGCCTTTTTTGCATTCAGCCGACGGATCAGATGTAGTATCACATTACTCCCGCTTTTTAACTGCGCAAGTATAAAACAAAAATCATGATCAAAATTTACTCTGTTTTAAGCATCGGTCTAACTGGAATTAGTTTATTAGGATCATCCAAACCTTCAATTTAGGATACATTTATGAACTGTCACTTCCGATTCCGGAGCTATATTGAAATAAGTTACATAACCATCAAACCACTGTT
Source organism: Malaya genurostris (assembly GCF_030247185.1). NCBI lineage: Eukaryota > Metazoa > Arthropoda > Insecta > Diptera > Culicidae > Malaya > Malaya genurostris. The sequence goes on along the minus strand of NC_080572.1, from coordinate 229,200,189 downwards.
TTTCCTTCACTCAATTTGATCGAGACTACTAACTCAATTTTCACGAGCTTAGACCCGTGACAAATTTCCATACCTTCGCTGATTTTTCTCGAAGGTAGCTCAACCGGTTTCAATAATTCTAGGCTCGCTTGAAAGTTACCTTGAATCATTGATCAAGTTCGAAGATCAAACTGCAGACAATCGTATAAATGTCGTAACCGACAAATCGTGCGTTTTAACACTTTTTCAACGCTGTTTTTAACTAACCAAATCAATCTGGATAAAATAGTGTTAAAAGTCAGCACAAATACGTGTCAGAAATTATCGTAACGAAAAGAAAATGTTTAAATGAGACTATTTGAATGACAAGAGAAAGGAATTATCACACCACTAGGTGGATTAAGAAGAGAGGTTTTCATGTTTCACTTAACATTTTACCCTGTTTTTCTAAAACCGAAAATAAGATGAATTCTACAAAAAAGCTATGGTACAAAAAGACCTTGTATTCGGATTTGTTGTTATAGAAATCGGCTGCATCTCTGAGAAATTTGAGTATTTTGCATTCTACTTCCTCGGCGAACCGGAAATCGTTAGCTGATGATGTAGAAAAACATTCAATCCAGATAAAATTCAACAACCAACGAAAATACATCTTGCTGTCTCGATAAACTTACCCGAACGGTACAATACATTCGATTCTCTTCTAGATTCTAATTAAGAGACTGATTGCATGATCAATGCATAACTTTTATACCCACAAGGCTTTTTTAATTCGTTGTTTGTATAGCAAGACTGCTATACAAAAATTCGTGAAATTAGCAAAAACAACTGTTTATTGAATAGAAATAGGATAATTTGTTCGGATCTAATCTCATAACTCTATAAAACCTGTTCACCCTGTAGTTCCGGAATCGAAAGTAGTATCCACAACAAATTAACACTCCTAATACCAAGCCTCAAAAAAAGTTGGAACGGTAACTTTGAGCTATCATAGCTCAGTTGTTACTTGACCAATTTCGATAAATTTTTCACCCTCGAATTTTGTGAAGTTTGTAGATTATTTTAAGTATATCATTATTGACGATCTTTTAGGAAAAACTAATGAAAATCAGATTTTTCCCGTTCCAAGTTTTTTTTCGAGCTCAAAACGTGCCCTATCGGCATTCATGCGGCACCTGCATCGCGAATCGGATATTGAAAACTTCAACTTTACCGAGTCATAACTTTGTTGTTAGTCAACCGATCTTCAAAATTTGTTCACCATTGGAAAGGTAATACTTCCAGAAATAAAATGCACTGAAAAAAAAACGAAAAATAGGGTTATCTACCCAAAGTTATAATGGAAACTGTAGATAGATGACCAAAAAAAAGGTGAGACTTTTTACAAAGATCGTAAATATCTCGAAATTCAAAGCGATGACCTATATATTTTTACACATCATTCGATTACTAGTGATACCAGCTACAATTTTCGCTCAACTACCATTCCTGCACAATCAAAAGAAAACACTAAAAAAATCGATGAATTTATAAATATATATGAATTTTTCTTTTTTTTTACATGTTTGTATACAACTCAAAAATTAAAGCGATGACATGTAAATTTTTTTGATTCAGAATATTGGAATCATTACCAGAAACAATATATTGATGACTAAAATTATATATCCGTTCAAAGAATTTCAAGAAATTTGGTACAAATACAGAGAATTTCTATTATTGGGAAAATTTTACCAAACAACATGAAATCAAAACTTTTAAATTTTATGACATATATTTTTTTTTATTTTTTTAGTTGGAAATTTATTATAAACCAAATTTACAAAAAAAACTGAAACTTGGATTTCACTGAAAAATTAAAAAAATTTAGTAAATAACCTAAAACTCTAAACATAGTTATATTTTTGTATTGGACAAACGATCTAAACAATTTTTATGCACAACACAAACGCAATTGTTAACCACTAAAATTCGGATTTTGTTTTAGGTTTGCCGTAGAGTTGCAAAAAATAGGTAAAAGATCGGAAATTTTAAAATTTGAGAGTTAAATTGCATTACACAGTGGTCCGGATCCACAATTTAGGGGGACAAAAACATTTGTGGCTTAACCTTATCCTATAGAGCTATGATAACTTCAAAACAAATGATCAGTGAAGATAAGCCATATGTCGATGCACATAGTATTAGGGTGGCTCTTATTATTAAGGTGATCCAAAACTTATTTTCCGGATGTGTTGAGATAGAGGACTGTATTCTTTGGAAAAATTGTAGATAAACTTATATCGAGCAGCTTTGCTAAAGACACCATAGTAGTATCTGCAACGGTTATAGTGTTACAGCTATTTTTAAAGAGCAACTTAGGGTGTTCCTCAAAAAATCAGATTTTTTGCTCTAGCATTTATATTTTTCTCTTTTCGTATAGGTATCATTGAACATCTTTTAGAGTTTGTTAAAACCAATTTTTTAATGACTGGCGTATCGAGGTAGCGTTTTCTGAACCGAAGTTATGAGCAAAACTAGTTCAAAAACAGATTATTTTTAAACTGCTATATCTAACATTGAGGCAAACGAAAAAAAAATCCGTTTCTTGTATTTGGCAGAAAATATTTTCGAGCATGTTTATAAAAAAAGGCGGAGGAGATATTTTTTAAAAATTCCGTATGAAACTGTAAGACTTTTCTTTTGAACCCATAAGTTTGTGAAAATCGATTTGGCCATCTCCAAGAAAAGTAAGTGAAATCCTTTTTGCAGTTTTTGATCACTATTTCCCATTCTTCCGAAACCAGATTCAGATAATCGGAATAGTCGAAGTTGGTTCGCTTGCTTCCAACAAATATGACCTACAAATTGGAACAGTTTTGAACGTAGTTAAAGTCATACTTACTATCTCATGCTCTATTTCGATTAAACCAATTAAACGAAATCTAACAAACGAAACGAACCTGCGTTTTTGTTACTTCTGCATATGCAAGTCAAGCTAAACAGCATAAAACATGTAATCGGATTATTATTATTATTATTATTATTATTATTATTATTATTATTATTATTATTGTTATTCTTATTATTATTATTATTATTATTATTATTATTATTATTATTATTATTATTATTATTATTATTATTATTATTATTATTATTATTATTATTATTATTATTATTATTATTATTATTATTATTATTATTATTATTATTATTATTATTAACATCACTACACAACGTGTACGACAAAAAACAAAGCACGCCTTGTTCGTTTAGTGTTTTCTTCTTCTTTCGGTGTTGTACATATTGTCACTTTATATGGCAATTTGAAATCTTTGACACTCATTGCCCTGCAACTGCGGAACCGGAAGTCGGATCCGGATGAAATTTCACAGTAGGTTTAAAGATAAAGGGTGATTTTTTAAGAGCTTGAGAACTTTTTTAAACAATAAAACGCATAAAATTTGCAAAATCTCATCGGTTCTTTATTTTAAACGTTAGATTGGTACATGACATTTACTTTTTGAAGATAATTTCATTTAAATGTTGACCGCGGCTGCGTCTTAGGTGGTCCATTCGGAAAGTCCAATTTTGGGCAACTTTTTCGAGCATTTCGGCCGGAATAGCCCGAATTTCTTCGGAAATGTTGTCTTCCAAAGCTGGAATAGTTACTGGCTTATTTCTGTAGACTTTAGACTTGACGTAGCCCCACAAAAAATAGTCTAAAGGCGTCAAATCGCATGATCTTGGTGGCCAACTTACCGGTCCATTTCTTGAGATGAATTGTTCTCCGAAGTTTTCCCTCAAAATGGCCATAGAATCGCGAGCTGTGTGGCATGTAGCGCCATCTTGTTGAAACCACATGTCTACCAAGTTCAGTTCTTCCATTTTTGGCAACAAAAAGTTTGTTAGCATCGAACGATAGCGATCGCCATTCACTGTAACGTTGCGTCCAACAGCATCTTTGAAAAAATACGGTCCAATGATTCCACCAGCGTACAAACCACACCAAACAGTGCATTTTTCGGGATGCATGGGCAGTTCTTGAACGGCTTCTGGTTGCTCTTCACTCCAAATGCGGCAATTTTGCTTATTTACGTAGCCATTCAACCAGAAATGAGCCTCATCGCTGAACAAAATTTGTCGATAAAAAAGCGGATTTTCCGAATGGACCACCTAAGACGCAGCCGCGGTCAACATTTAAATGAAATTATCTTCAAAAAGTAAATGTCATGTACCAATCTAACGTTTAAAATAAAGAACCGATGAGATTTTGCAAATTTTATGCGTTTTATTGTTTAAAAAAGTTCTCAAGCTCTTAAAAAATCACCCTATAGTATGAACTTTAATTCAAATTAAGATTTGTGTAAATCGGTTCAAGCATCGCAGAGAAATCGAAGTGAATTTAGTTTTAGGAGTTTTTCTTCTCCACTTTCGGTGCTCTCGGAACAGCTCTGCAAACTAGAAGAATTTATCAGACAGTTTTATGGGATTTGCACCTGTTTTTAACCATCGTTCGTGAAAAAATACCAATAAAATTGGTAATTTTCCACTTATCAAGCTTTAGTTCCAAAACCGGAAGTCGGATCCTGATCAAATGTTCCACAAATTTTTAGGATATTATAAGACCTTTCTTTAAAATCTTAGCAAAAATCGATTGAGTTGTTCCATAGATAATTTAGTGTAAACTTTTTCTAAAATTTTCACATATTACCATATAACTCCGGAACCGGAAGTCACATTCACATGAAATTCAATAGCAAGCTATGGGACCATAATACCTTTTATTTGAATCTTATTTTGTGAAAATCGGTTCAGCCATCTCTGGAAAAAGTGAGTGCATATTTTTTTCACTTTTTTGGTACATATCATCCTATATCTCCGGAACCGGAAGTCGGATCGGAATGAAATTCAATAGCAGACTATGGGACTATGAGACCTTTCAGTTGAATCTTTGTATGTGTAAATCGGTTCAGCCATCTCTGAAAAAAGTGAGTGCATATTTTTGTAACATACACACACAGAGACATTTGCTTAGTTCGTCGAGCTGAGTCGAATGGTATATGACATTCGGCGCTCCGGGCCTCGGTTAAAAAGTCGATTTTCACAGTGATTGCATAGCCTTTCTATATGAGAAAGGCAAAAACCTTGAAAATCACAAAAGCTATATAAATTAACAATGAGAAAGTCCGCACAACATAGAATATTCGCATAAAAATACTTATTTTTCAACTTCCTTATATCCTTATTTCCTTATTTCCGTTTCAGATTGTTTTTTTTTTATTTTTATTGTTTTTTTTTTTGGGAGCAGGAAAAAGCCCGATGGAGATGAAATTTGGCAATCTCTCTCTCCAGCAGGCATAAAACCTCCTCATCTTTCGTATCAACAGATTACAATGATCCAACAGATACAATAAGGCTTAACACTAACAATAAAAACTAATAATTAAAACTAAACCTATAACCCTATATCTAGTTGATGACACCAAGCACTACATGGCAGCAATAGTGTTCTTGCTTCAACTGACGGAGAAAAAGGGATAGCTAAATGGATGATGAAGGTAGGTGGAGGGGGTGAAAAGTAAGCGTGGTCGAACAACGGGGTTAGAATCGGCATGTAGATCTAATTAGTGATCGAAAAGATGGTGGAAGACGGAGAAAAGAAGGAAGTGCGATCGGGTTAGTATTTGCAAGCGAATCTGATTAGTTTCCAATAGAAATAAAAAAGACGAAGAGAATGAGAAGGGAAGCGAAAGGGTTAATATCATCGAGCGAATCTGAGTAGTTTCCAACGGAGATGGGAGAAATTTTTGTATTTTTGTTCAACCATCACTAGGTTGAACAAAAATACAAACGGTTACAGACAAATCCTGATCCAAAGTTAATCTGACAAGTGGCAATGAAATAATCGTTTGATCATATTTCGGGATAGATGAAAATCGAAAACATTGGAGCAGCTATTGAATGTCCTGCACATACTAGAAAATGATTCATTGTAACCATAATTTTTTCGAGCAATGGGTAAACTCAAGAAACGATGAGAGCGTAGATTACGTCGATTAATGTCCAGATTAATAAAAAAAAAACGACAAAACGGAACACTTCGAGGCATTCAAAACCATTCTTGGGAAGAAGTCTAACTGCGACCGCAAATATATAGTGTCTTCTTGACATTTAACTAAATAAAATAGCTTAAAGTCGTCTACGAAGGATAGTTTGTGGCATTTCAATATGAAGTTGAGATCATTGAGGTAGAGTAAAAATAAGAATGGACCTAAGTGACTGCCTTGAGGGACTCCAGAGTTGACAGCGAAAGGCACTGTAATGAAGTCTCCGATCTTCACAGACATTTCGCGACCAATTAGATACGACTCGAGCCAATTTAGTAACGATCCACTGAAACCAAGTCTATTGAGTTTTGCTACTGCTATTTGAAGGTTTATTCTGTCAAAGGCTGCAGAGAAATCAGTGTAGATTGCATCAACCTGTAGGCATGCTTGTAGAGATCGAACTATAAAAGAAGTGTAGCAGAGTAAGTTTGTTGCAGTTGATCGTTTCGGCATGAAACCGTGCTGAGTTTCTGAAATGTAGTTTTTGCTGTTGTGTTTCAAGAAATCCAGAACTAAAGTTTCAAATAATTTAGATACGGCACATAGTGCAGCTATACCACGATAATTGGATACATCGGCTTTGTTTCCCTTCTTGAAAACTGGGAAGATAAATGATATTTTCCAAATATTTGGAAATGTTCCTGATCTAAGAGAAATATTGATCAACATCGACAGTGGAATAAGAAGACTCTTTGAGCACTTTTTTAATACCAATGAAGGAATACCATCCGGTCCAGCTTTGGAAGATGATTTCATCTTAATACACGCTTTTTCAATCATAGCAGTTGATATGAAAGGGTGAGAACTAGTTGGAGAGCGGCTAGGAACATTGATGATAGCTTTGGAGATTTGATCACTCGAAAGAATTTCATTGGAGAATAGACTGCTGAAATGTCGTTGAAATAAGTAGCAAATATCAGATATCGCCGATGATTCAACGTCATCAAGAAACATCTGATCGGGGAGTCCTGATTCTTTCCTTTGTTCGTTCACGTGGTTCCAAAATCTTTTGGAGTTGATTTTTAGATTATTTTGTACTCGAAGGAGGTGAGCATCGTAAAACATTCTGTTCAGTCGTTTATAGCGGTTGTTAAGATAGATATAGTGAGATCGCAATTGAAGCGAAGGCCGTTTAGATAATTTTCTTAATGCAGACCGTTTAGCGCATTTACAACGTTTCAAGGTCAGATTTGCCCATGGGGGATGTATCGGTTCACGACGAATTTTTTTTGGATCTGCAATACATTTTCAGTAAATTCGATAATTGCCTTTATTTCGATCATCTAGTAAATTTTCGTATTGAAATTATATGAAAAAATATTTAATTCACCGATAACTTAGATGTAGGTAATTTCATAGTAAAAATGGGTACATGCACCTAGCATAAATTTGGGTGACAAATTAACATTTTTTCACCTCCAAATTACCTAAACTTGTGCGGCTAACAAGCCGAAGCTTGTTTCGTCCGATACGTCAGTTTAGACATTACACTTTGGTGAAACAGCAAAAACTGTTTTGCAAATTGCATTAACTTTGCGTCTGCCTAGCGGTCGCGCTAACAGTTCAACATAAACATAAATATAAAAATCAAAGAAAAATGATTGGTACATTTCAAATTCTTGTGAAAAAAATCATTTTACTCTTATAAACAAAACAAAATGGATGATTTTAACGAACAAAAGCGTAAGTTGAAGTACTGATTATTTTAAGTTAATATCTTATCATGTAATTCAATTACCAAAGATGACCTAAAGTTAGTTTTAAATTTTAAACTGATTCGTAAGTTGAATTTACTGTGAAATTGTTTGTTAAGAAATTTACAGGAACGCATAAGTAAAATATTTGTTAGTGTTAACAAAATATTTATTAAAACAAACTAATTCACTAAGAAAAATCAAACATCTAGCTTTGTTTTTTAAGCAACAATATTTTGTATATCAAACCAAATCTTCTCTTGCCATTATTTCACCAAATTAAATTGTTTTCTCTGCGTATTCAAGAATTTTGAATTAAGGCACTAAATTCAGATTCAAAATCTAATCAAGAAATTTAGTTCCAGAATCTAGAATTAGAATTCAGTTCCAGAGTCTAAGTTTTCGCTTTTGAACATATATTTTTAGAACTAAATTTTAAACCTAAAATTAAGTTTAAAATTCAGGTTGATCTGAATCCAGGTTCTAAACTCAATTCCAAAATTCGGTTTTACAATCCTGTTCCAGCATCCAATCCAAATGAGACTTCACAAGTTCTAAGCTTTATAACACATGGGCTGAATTATTGTGCTAAGAGAGATGCTACTTCTTTTTATCTTTAGAACAATGGATCAAAATCAATTTGGTGTTTCAATCTTACACTGCTTTTTAATTGGAAAAAATACCTTTCAAGCGAAGCAATGGGTTGAAAAATGCTAAAGACTGTCCCAGAAAGTATCGACTCACTTTGATTTTTCTGTAAATAATTCACAAGTGTAAGATATTCAAATTTTATTCGATATACTGATATTATTAGACTACAACAATAGAATATTATTCTCAACATTTGCTACTTAGCCATTGTAGACTAGCTGGCTCACCTTCTTGCGAACGTTCCTCATTAAATTCCGTACAGACCTCTTGGCGACAAGTTTTGACACTTTTTTCCAATCTTTTTCGAACTGTTGAATGGTTTCGGCTGCCGAGACATGTTTCCTAAGACATGTGGATTCATGTCTTTTGGGACGCATTTTTGGTAGTATTTTGGGAGTGACATTTTTGGTAGTATACCATTCTACCGTTGATTTCGAGTAGTGGCAAGAAGCAAGATCTGGCCAGAAGACAACAGGATCCTTGTGGCTTCGAATCATGGGTAGAAGTCGTTTTTGTACACATTCCTTGATGTATATTTCGCTTTTCATTAAAGCAGTGATGACGAAGGGTTTCGAAATCTTACCGCAGCTACAAATTGTTTGCCAGATCATAGCTTTCTTACCCAATTTTTCGACTTCAATCGATGTCTCGGACTGGTTTAACACTTTCCCTTCTCGCACCGTATTATTTTGTGGTCCCGGCAAGGATTTGTAATCGAGTTTCACATAGGTTTCGTCGTCCATGATTATGCAGTTCAAATTTCCAGCAAGAATCGTATTGTACAGCTTTCGAACCCTCGGCCTGATCGATGCTTCTTGTTTCGGACTACATTGTGGTTGTTCTGCTTCTTATAGGTTCGAAGATTCAAACGTTCTTTAGCGCGAAGAACATTTGACTTCGAAGTGTCCACTTTTTTGGCCACAACCCGAACTGAAACCTCCTTCTTTTGCTCGAACGCCTTCAGTATACGTTTAGCCAACTGAGGGTTAGCAGGACCTTTTATTCGACCCGTTTTCGGTTTATCCTCAAAAGTGTTATCCTCACCGAACTTCCTGATTGCATTTCGCACGGCTTTTTCACTTACTCCTTCCATTTTTGCTATATTTCTCAGTGACAGTCCGCGTTCTGTTCACCATTTGTACACAATTTTTCGACGTTGTTCTGCTGAAAGTCCACGCATTTCGAAACAAACTAATGAAAACGAATAAACAACTGCACAAGTGGTTAGAGCAGAGTGTAAACAACATGACGCAGCCATAAAATTTGACAGATTCTGAACCATTGCGAAATAGCAGCGGTTTTTGGTTGCGTCCATACTTTCTGGGACAGTCTTTATGGAAACTCCGCCCCGTCAGAAACAACAATAAAACCGTTGATTCACTGACTTCAAACGTGGTCGTAGAGACACCAATGATGCAAAACGCAGTAGACGTCCAAATGAGACGGTAACAACATTAAAGGCGGAAAACATTACAAAAATCTACAAAATTGTGTTGAATGATTGAAAAGTAAAGTTGCGTGCAGATATTAAAAAAAGTGTTACTTTTATATTGTATAAGCATTTGACGCTCTGTTCAAAGTGGGCACCGCTTTTGCCCACTGTAAACCAAAAATGAGAACATGTTGATGATTCTGAGCAGTGTTTGACCATGTTTAAACGTAACAAACCGTAATTTTCGCGTCGATATGTGACAATGGATGAAACATGGATTAATCATTTCACTTTGGAATCAACAAAAAATACATCGTTATCTGTGGACAGCAACTGGTGAACCTCGCCTAAAGCGTCCAAAAGCACAACAATCGGCTGGAAAGGTTATGACCTCGGTAGTTTGGAATGTGCGTGGTGTAATATTTTACGACTATTTTGAAAAAGGAAATACCATTAACAGTGACTATTAGATAGCTTTATTGGAGCATTTGAAGGCTGAAATTACACAGAAATGGCCGCATGTAGCAAAGAAAAAAAATTAATTTCCATCAAGACAACGCACCGTGTCACAAGTCAATCAAAACAATGGCAAAACTACATGAATAGAACTTCGAATTGCTCCCACATTCACCGTATTCGCCAGATTTGGCCCCCAGCGACTACTGGCTGTTCGCAGACTTGAAAAAAAAAAAATGCTCGCCGGTAAGAAATTTCGCACGAACGAAGAGGTTATGGCAGAAACTGAGGCCTGTTTTGAAGCAAAAGGTAAATCGTTCCACAAAAGTGGTATTGAAATGTTAGAGCGGCGCTGGAATGATTGCGTTTCTTCTTGATGGGGATTACGTTGATGAATAAAGTTAGTTATGAACCAAAAAAATCTTATTCTCGTTGTTAGGCCCATGTAGTAGAACAACTTAAGCAACGCCAAGAATTGGCTATGTTTTACTTTATTACCGACATTATTTCGCAACGTATTTAATCCGTAACTTTACTTTCACAAACAAATTTTGATGCACCTATCCGTTACTATCCGAAATCGTTACATATTTTTGGTGAATGATGCGTTGTTACAATCAAAATAAAATTACAATCAGATAAAATTACAGTTGAACCTTAAAAATAATGCCTAGTACATAAGTAAACATTGTGAATTATTATGAGAAGGCTACATATGTTTGACGAATAAATAAATAAATTTATAAGACAGGGTAAAAAATAAAGTAAAGAAATTGTTCACCTGCTAAAGTACACACGGTACGAATTACAATAAATTCAATAGAAGAAAATATCTAAAAGTTCTTTAATAATAAATTTACTGACACTGAAAGTCAAATGCGCAGGCTGGAGTGAGTTGAGCAATGAGTTTTCCTCTTAAATACTCGTTGAAACCAAACATTTTCTCAAACTATAGTTTTGAGTTATTTGTGATTATTTCATGCTACTGAAAAATTTTATCATAATTTCATATATCCGATAGCATGTAGAAAATATTAGGTTGTTGGATTAGTTATCACTTGTGGTTATATTCACGAATAAGTTCTAACCATTCTTGCACAGGGTAATTTTTTCGAAGGCGCCCCATAGTGAAGTAAGTAGTTTTCACCACAACAAAAAATCACACACATTTTGCGCGAGATGAAGGAAACCAAACGAAAGATAAGTTCATGTCAACAATTAATTTAATCAAGATTATCAAATTTCTGTTTGAGTGCGAAACTTTCGCTGTCATAATAATTTACGTGATTTGTGTGCGATAAAGCAATAAACTTAAGTCAATTATCATTATACGAGAGGATTGCCCTTCTGTCGAAACGAACCTCGGAACTCGGCGAAAAAGGGAAAAAAACAGGGAACAGAAAATCCGGCAAACCTGACTGGGCGTGGTAGAACGTTTGCCATATCGCTGATCTTGATAACTTTATTTCTCCGGACTGGGAACAGGACCCGGCCGTACACATTATAATTGAGGAAAAGGGAACAATTCATTGAGTGAACGAAAAAAAAAACGACTGGGGAGATGTCTTCTAGGCTGAATTGAAGGCTGAAAAGTGCAAACCGGAGTTGAAACGCATTATTTGTTTTATCGGCTGTCAGAGCTTTGACAGCAATTACAGTTACAGCAAACTTTTTCAACCTCGGTGTCATATCTCGAGAGGCCACTTCGTTCCGAGATGCATGACAAAAAAAAAGAAAAATTCAGTGTCTACAAAACCAAATGAAGACGGCCGTTGCTTGATGCGATTTTTTTTGTCAACGGATCTAAGTACTTTCGAGCAAAAATGTTTACGTACTTCCCATGGATTTGCCTTTTTTTCGTTAACAACTGCTCGCACTGACGCAGCTGATGAGACTGCCATTTTTTTCGCCGTTTATTGATCCCCATCGAGGTCTCTCTTTGTTTTCCCAACGGTTTTATGTTTGCGCTTGGGTCTTACTGACACATTAGGACTGATATTTTGCCTATAGGCTTGCGAAAAGCGTGGCACTGCATAGCAATTAGATGCCGAGCTAAATATTGCAAGTATTTCGGTCTGTCTGGACCAAGGTTATTTGGCGAGATGTGTTTGTCTTCGGTAAACTGCTTTTAACAAACTGCTCCGTCGTCACAACGTGGGTGATTTTCGCAGTTCCAACCCATTAGCGAGTGGTTTTCGCGCTATTTCTACGGGTCTCATTCGGAGGTGGTTGACTGCAGCGAGAGCGACAAACAAACCCACCAATTGATCAATTGATTGTGTTTGCAGTGGAATTTTGATTCCAAGTGGATATTGCTGAACGGTCTGAATCAATATTTGCGTCTATGCACAAACAGCGAGTTCTCCGAGAACGAACTGATCAAACATTTCACTGTTTTTATTGAGGCTTGAGAAAATGAGACGAGTGCTAATGGTTTGGAAGCTACTGCTCTAAGGAGGGTTCAACATCCTGCTCGAACGCTTGAATTAAGCGCAAACAATCGCCCGGAACATGCTATTAATACTTTTGTTTGGATTAGAACTGCCAGATCGAACGATATCGAATCGAGTTTCTGACTGTTCGTTCGTCGCACAACTCCCGATCACCCACAACTGGTTAGCATGCTGGCAGAATGCTTTAACATACAGTTTTTTCAGAGATATTAGGTTCTTCAGTGCTTGACAAATAAGATTATTTTAAGATAATGTTCCGGGAGGAATACAGAAAAGGTTACACACTGTAATGAAACAATAAACTGTAATGAAATAAAAACCAAAAAAAAACAGACTTAAAATGATCGAGGTAATGAAAACGGCGAAAAATTATATCACGTAAAAAAATCACAAAAGCGAGACTTGAACCTAAAACTATCTTCATACCAATAAAATCATTCTGCCAATTGAACTACTCTGGAAGCGATGGGACACAATTCAAGTTAAAACACAACCTGAGTTAAAAGAGGAAAAATCTCCATATTGCGACAAGGTTCCCGAATAATTTTGTCGTTGGTGGCTGAAGGCAGATCTTGCACACGCGCTTTCATGGTACCAGGTTGTTGTCTAGCGAATTAAATTGCTTTGAACTCCCAAAAAAAAACTGACTGCATACAACGTTACTGATCTCGTTCAGATGAAGCAACTGCACTTGTTTAAGATCAAAATATACTAGCTTCTTAAGTATAGTTATACAGAAGGTTGAATTTTAGACTGCTTGATATCAATAGCGGATCCGGACAAAAATTGAAAGTCAAGTAATTTATTCGGTACAGATGGATTTTCGGTTGATTGGTTTATAGTTGAAACTTTGAACCGCTAAGCAGACGTAAAGTTAACGCTATCTGCGAAACACTTTTTTACATTGCACCGAAGCGCACTGTCTTTTCTGACGTCTCGAAGAAAACGAATAGGCGACTGAACTGGTCAACTACAGTTTTTGGTTATTTTGGGGCTTGGCAATCAAAAATTCCCAAATAACTACGATTGCCAGCAAAAATAATCAGGAAACTTATAAATAAAAAGTAAGAATTACGATTTGAGATTGAAACTTTGAAATCGGAAATTTAGAATAGAGAATAGAGAATAGAGAATAGAGAATAGAGAATAGAGAATAGAGAATAGAGAATAGAGAATAGAGAATAGAGAATAGAGAATAGAGAATAGAGAATAGAGAATAGAGAATAGAGAATAGAGAATAGAGAAGAGAATAGAGAATAGAGAATAGAGAATAGAGAATAGAGAATAGAGAATAGAGAATAGAGAATAGAGAATAGAGAATAGAGAATAGAGAATAGAGAATAGAGAATAGAGAATAGAGAATAGAGAATAGAGAATAGAGAATAGAGAATAGAGAATAGAGAATAGAGAATAGAGAATAGAGAATAGAGAATAGAGAATAGAGAATAGAGAATAGAGAATAGAGAATAGAGAATAGAGAATAGAGAATAGAGAATAGAGAATAGAGAATAGAGAATAGAGAATAGAGAATAGAGAATAGAGAATAGAGAATAGAGAATAGAGAATAGAGAATAGAGAATAGAGAATAGAGAATAGAGAATAGAGAATAGAGAATAGAGAATAGAGAATAGAGAATAGAGAATAGAGAATAGAGAATAGAGAATAGAGAATAGAGAATAGAGAATAGAGAATAGAGAATAGAGAATAGAGAATAGAGAATAGAGAATAGAGAATAGAGAATAGAGAATAGAGAATAGAGAATAGAGAATAGAGAATAGAGAATAGAGAATAGAGAATAGAGAATAGAGAATAGAGAATAGAGAATAGAGAATAGAGAATAGAGAATAGAGAATAGAGAATAGAGAATAGAGAATAGAGAATAGAGAATAGAGAATAGAGAATAGAGAATAGAGAATAGAGAATAGAGAATAGAGAATAGAGAATAGAGAATAGAGAATAGAGAATAGAGAATAGAGAATAGAGAATAGAGAATAGAGAATAGAGAATAGAGAATAGAGAATAGAGAATAGAGAATAGAGAATAGAGAATAGAGAATAGAGAATAGAGAATAGAGAATAGAGAATAGAGAATAGAGAATAGAGAATAGAGAATAGAGAATAGAGAATAGAGAATAGAGAATAGAGAATAGAGAATAGAGAATAGAGAATAGAGAATAGAGAATAGAGAATAGAGAATAGAGAATAGAGAATAGAGAATAGAGAATAGAGAATAGAGAATAGAGAATAGAGAATAGAGAATAGAGAATAGAGAATAGAGAATAGAGAATAGAGAATAGAGAATAGAGAATAGAGAATAGAGAATAGAGAATAGAGAATAGAGAATAGAGAATAGAGAATAGAGAATAAAGAATAGAGAATAGAGAATAGAGAATAGAGAATAGAGAATAGAGAATAGAGAATAGAGAATAGAGAATAGAGAATAGAGAATAGAGAATAGAGAATAGAGAATAGAGAATAGAGAATAGAGAATAGAGAATAGAGAATAGAGAATAGAGAATAGAGAATAGAGAATAGAGAATAGAGAATAGAGAATAGAGAATAGAGAATAGAGAATAGAGAATAGAGAATAGAGAATAGAGAATAGAGAATAGAGAATAGAGAATAGAGAATAGAGAATAGAGAATAGAGAATAGAGAATAGAGAATAGAGAATAGAGAATAGAGAATAGAGAATAGAGAATAGAGAATAGAGAATAGAGAATAGAGAATAGAGAATAGAGAATAGAGAATAGAGAATAGAGAATAGAGAATAGAGAATAGAGAATAGAGAATAGAGAATAGAGAATAGAGAATAGAGAATAGAGAATAGAGAATAGAGAATAGAGAATAGAGAATAGAGAATAGAAAATAGAGAATAGAGAATAGAGAATAGAGAATAGAAATAGAGAATAGAGAATAGAGAATAGAGAATAGAGAATAGAGAATAGAGAATAGAGAATAGAGAATAGAGAATAGAGAATAGAGAATAGAGAATAGAGAATAGAGAATAGAGAATAGAGAATAGAGAATAGAGAATAGAGAATAGAGAATAGAGAATAGAGAATAGAGAATAGAGAATAGAGAATAGAGAATAGAGAATAGAGAATAGAGAATAGAGAATAGAGAATAGAGAATAGAGAATAGAGAATAGAGAATAGAGAATAGAGAATAGAGAATAGAGAATAGAGAATAGAGAATAGAGAATAGCAAATAGAGAATAGAGAATAGAGAATAGAGAATAGAGAATAGAGAATAGAGAATAGAGAATAGAGAATAGAGAATAGAGAATAGAGAATAGAGAATAGAGAATAGAGAATAGAGAATAGAGAATAGAGAATAGAGAATAGAGAATAGAGAATAGAGAATAGAGAATAGAGAATAGAGAATAGAGAATAGAGAATAGAGAATAGAGAATAGAGAATAGAGAATAGAGAATAGAGAATAGAGAATAGAGAATAGAGAATAGAGAATAGAGAATAGAGAATTGAGAATAGAGAATTGAGAATAGAGAATAGAGAATAGAGAATAGAAAATAGAAAATAGAGAATAGACAATAGAGAATAGAAAATAGTAGAGAATAGAGAATAGAGAATAGAGAATAGAGAATAGAGAATAGAGAATAGAGAATAGAGAATAGAGAATAGAAAATAGAGAATAGACAATAGAGAATAGACAATAGAGAATAGAGAATAGAGAATAGAGAATAGAGAATAGAGAATAGAGAATAGAGAATAGAGAATAGAGAATAGAGAATAGAGAATAGAGAATAGAGAATAGAGAATAGAGAATAGCAAATAGAGAATAGAGAATAGAGAATAGAGAATAGAGAATAGAGAATAGAGAATAGAGAATAGAGAATAGAGAATAGAGAATAGAGAATAGAGAATAGAGAATAGAGAATAGAGAATAGAGAATAGAGAATAGAGAATAGAGAATAGAGAATAGAGAATAGAGAATAGAGAATAGAGAATAGAGAATAGAGAATAGAGAATAGAGAATAGAGAATAGAGAATAGAGAATAGAGAATAGAGAATAGAGAATAGAGAATAGAGAATAGAGAATTGAGAATTGAGAATTGAGAATTGAGAATTGAGAATTGAGAATTGAGAATTGAGAATTGAGAATTGAGAATTGAGAATTGAGAATTGAGAATTGAGAATTGAGAATTGAGAATTGAGAATTGAGAATTGAGAATTGAGAATTGAGAATTGAGAATTGAGAATTGAGAATTGAGAATTGAGAATTGAGAATTGAGAATTGAGAATTGAGAATTGAGAATTGAGAATTGAGAATTGAGAATTGAGAATTGAGAATTGAGAATTGAGAATTGAGAATTGAGAATTGAGAATTGAGAATTGAGAATTGAGAATTGAGAATTGAGAATTGAGAATTGAGAATTGAGAATTGAGAATTGAGAATTGAGAATTGAGAATTGAGAATTGAGAATTGAGAATTGAGAATTGAGAATTGAGAATTGAGAATTGAGAATTGAGAATTGAGAATTGAGAATTGAGAATTGAGAATTGAGAATTGAGAATTGAGAATTGAGAATTGAGAATTGAGAATTGAGAATTGAGAATTGAGAATTGAGAATTGAGAATTGAGAATTGAGAATTGAGAATTGAGAATTGAGAATTGAGAATTGAGAATTGAGAATTGAGAATTGAGAATTGAGAATTGAGAATTGAGAATTGAGAATTGAGAATTGAGAATTGAGAATTGAGAATTGAGAATTGAGAATTGAGAATTGAGAATTGAGAATTGAGAATTGAGAATTGAGAATTGAGAATTGAGAATTGAGAATTGAGAATTGAGAATTGAGAATTGAGAATTGAGAATTGAGAATTGAGAATTGAGAATTGAGAATTGAGAATTGAGAATTGAGAATTGAGAATTGAGAATTGAGAATTGAGAATTGAGAATTGAGAATTGAGAATTGAGAATTGAGAATTGAGAATTGAGAATTGAGAATTGAGAATTGAGAATTGAGAATTGAGAATTGAGAATTGAGAATTGAGAATTGAGAATTGAGAATTGAGAATTGAGAATTGAGAATTGAGAATTGAGAATTGAGAATTGAGAATTGAGAATTGAGAATTGAGAATTGAGAATTGAGAATTGAGAATTGAGAATTGAGAATTGAGAATTGAGAATTGAGAATTGAGAATTGAGAATTGAGAATTGAGAATTGAGAATTGAGAATTGAGAATTGAGAATTGAGAATTGAGAATTGAGAATTGAGAATTGAGAATTGAGAATTGAGAATTGAGAATTGAGAATTGAGAATTGAGAATTGAGAATTGAGAATTGAGAATTGAGAATTGAGAATTGAGAATTGAGAATTGAGAATTGAGAATTGAGAATTGAGAATTGAGAATTGAGAATTGAGAATTGAGAATTGAGAATTGAGAATTGAGAATTGAGAATTGAGAATTGAGAATTGAGAATTGAGAATTGAGAATTGAGAATTGAGAATTGAGAATTGAGAATTGAGAATTGAGAATTGAGAATTGAGAATTGAGAATTGAGAATTGAGAATTGAGAATTGAGAATTGAGAATTGAGAATTGAGAATTGAGAATTGAGAATTGAGAATTGAGAATTGAGAATTGAGAATTGAGAATTGAGAATTGAGAATTGAGAATTGAGAATTGAGAATTGAGAATTGAGAATTGAGAATTGAGAATTGAGAATTGAGAATTGAGAATTGAGAATTGAGAATTGAGAATTGAGAATTGAGAATTGAGAATTGAGAATTGAGAATTGAGAATTGAGAATTGAGAATTGAGAATTGAGAATTGAGAATTGAGAATTGAGAATTGAGAATTGAGAATTGAGAATTGAGAATTGAGAATTGAGAATTGAGAATTGAGAATTGAGAATTGAGAATTGAGAATTGAGAATTGAGAATTGAGAATTGAGAATTGAGAATTGAGAATTGAGAATTGAGAATTGAGAATTGAGAATTGAGAATTGAGAATTGAGAATTGAGAATTGAGAATTGAGAATTGAGAATTGAGAATTGAGAATTGAGAATTGAGAATTGAGAATTGAGAATTGAGAATTGAGAATTGAGAATTGAGAATTGAGAATTGAGAATTGAGAATTGAGAATTGAGAATTGAGAATTGAGAATTGAGAATTGAGAATTGAGAATTGAGAATTGAGAATTGAGAATTGAGAATTGAGAATTGAGAATTGAGAATTGAGAATTGAGAATTGAGAATTGAGAATTGAGAATTGAGAATTGAGAATTGAGAATTGAGAATTGAGAATTGAGAATTGAGAATTGAGAATTGAGAATTGAGAATTGAGAATTGAGAATTGAGAATTGAGAATTGAGAATTGAGAATTGAGAATTGAGAATTGAGAATTGAGAATTGAGAATTGAGAATTGAGAATTGAGAATTGAGAATTGAGAATTGAGAATTGAGAATTGAGAATTGAGAATTGAGAATTGAGAATTGAGAATTGAGAATTGAGAATTGAGAATTGAGAATTGAGAATTGAGAATTGAGAATTGAGAATTGAGAATTGAGAATTGAGAATTGAGAATTGAGAATTGAGAATTGAGAATTGAGAATTGAGAATTGAGAATTGAGAATTGAGAATTGAGAATTGAGAATTGAGAATTGAGAATTGAGAATTGAGAATTGAGAATTGAGAATTGAGAATTGAGAATTGAGAATTGAGAATTGAGAATTGAGAATTGAGAATTGAGAATTGAGAATTGAGAATTGAGAATTGAGAATTGAGAATTGAGAATTGAGAATTGAGAATTGAGAATTGAGAATTGAGAATTGAGAATTGAGAATTGAGAATTGAGAATTGAGAATTGAGAATTGAGAATTGAGAATTGAGAATTGAGAATTGAGAATTGAGAATTGAGAATTGAGAATTGAGAATTGAGAATTGAGAATTGAGAATTGAGAATTGAGAATTGAGAATTGAGAATTGAGAATTGAGAATTGAGAATTGAGAATTGAGAATTGAGAATTGAGAATTGAGAATTGAGAATTGAGAATTGAGAATTGAGAATTGAGAATTGAGAATTGAGAATTGAGAATTGAGAATTGAGAATTGAGAATTGAGAATTGAGAATTGAGAATTGAGAATTGAGAATTGAGAATTGAGAATTGAGAATTGAGAATTGAGAATTGAGAATTGAGAATTGAGAATTGAGAATTGAGAATTGAGAATTGAGAATTGAGAATTGAGAATTGAGAATTGAGAATTGAGAATTGAGAATTGAGAATTGAGAATTGAGAATTGAGAATTGAGAATTGAGAATTGAGAATTGAGAATTGAGAATTGAGAATTGAGAATTGAGAATTGAGAATTGAGAATTGAGAATTGAGAATTGAGAATTGAGAATTGAGAATTGAGAATTGAGAATTGAGAATTGAGAATTGAGAATTGAGAATTGAGAATTGAGAATTGAGAATTGAGAATTGAGAATTGAGAATTGAGAATTGAGAATTGAGAATTGAGAATTGAGAATTGAGAATTGAGAATTGAGAATTGAGAATTGAGAATTGAGAATTGAGAATTGAGAATTGAGAATTGAGAATTGAGAATTGAGAATTGAGAATTGAGAATTGAGAATTGAGAATTGAGAATTGAGAATTGAGAATTGAGAATTGAGAATTGAGAATTGAGAATTGAGAATTGAGAATTGAGAATTGAGAATTGAGAATTGAGAATTGAGAATTGAGAATTGAGAATTGAGAATTGAGAATTGAGAATTGAGAATTGAGAATTGAGAATTGAGAATTGAGAATTGAGAATTGAGAATTGAGAATTGAGAATTGAGAATTGAGAATTGAGAATTGAGAATTGAGAATTGAGAATTGAGAATTGAGAATTGAGAATTGAGAATTGAGAATTGAGAATTGAGAATTGAGAATTGAGAATTGAGAATTGAGAATTGAGAATTGAGAATTGAGAATTGAGAATTGAGAATTGAGAATTGAGAATTGAGAATTGAGAATTGAGAATTGAGAATTGAGAATTGAGAATTGAGAATTGAGAATTGAGAATTGAGAATTGAGAATTGAGAATTGAGAATTGAGAATTGAGAATTGAGAATTGAGAATTGAGAATTGAGAATTGAGAATTGAGAATTGAGAATTGAGAATTGAGAATTGAGAATTGAGAATTGAGAATTGAGAATTGAGAATTGAGAATTGAGAATTGAGAATTGAGAATTGAGAATTGAGAATTGAGAATTGAGAATTGAGAATTGAGAATTGAGAATTGAGAATTGAGAATTGAGAATTGAGAATTGAGAATTGAGAATTGAGAATTGAGAATTGAGAATTGAGAATTGAGAATTGAGAATTGAGAATTGAGAATTGAGAATTGAGAATTGAGAATTGAGAATTGAGAATTGAGAATTGAGAATTGAGAATTGAGAATTGAGAATTGAGAATTGAGAATTGAGAATTGAGAATTGAGAATTGAGAATTGAGAATTGAGAATTGAGAATTGAGAATTGAGAATTGAGAATTGAGAATTGAGAATTGAGAATTGAGAATTGAGAATTGAGAATTGAGAATTGAGAATTGAGAATTGAGAATTGAGAATTGAGAATTGAGAATTGAGAATTGAGAATTGAGAATTGAGAATTGAGAATTGAGAATTGAGAATTGAGAATTGAGAATTGAGAATTGAGAATTGAGAATTGAGAATTGAGAATTGAGAATTGAGAATTGAGAATTGAGAATTGAGAATTGAGAATTGAGAATTGAGAATTGAGAATTGAGAATTGAGAATTGAGAATTGAGAATTGAGAATTGAGAATTGAGAATTGAGAATTGAGAATTGAGAATTGAGAATTGAGAATTGAGAATTGAGAATTGAGAATTGAGAATTGAGAATTGAGAATTGAGAATTGAGAATTGAGAATTGAGAATTGAGAATTGAGAATTGAGAATTGAGAATTGAGAATTGAGAATTGAGAATTGAGAATTGAGAATTGAGAATTGAGAATTGAGAATTGAGAATTGAGAATTGAGAATTGAGAATTGAGAATTGAGAATTGAGAATTGAGAATTGAGAATTGAGAATTGAGAATTGAGAATTGAGAATTGAGAATTGAGAATTGAGAATTGAGAATTGAGAATTGAGAATTGAGAATTGAGAATTGAGAATTGAGAATTGAGAATTGAGAATTGAGAATTGAGAATTGAGAATTGAGAATTGAGAATTGAGAATTGAGAATTGAGAATTGAGAATTGAGAATTGAGAATTGAGAATTGAGAATTGAGAATTGAGAATTGAGAATTGAGAATTGAGAATTGAGAATTGAGAATTGAGAATTGAGAATTGAGAATTGAGAATTGAGAATTGAGAATTGAGAATTGAGAATTGAGAATTGAGAATTGAGAATTGAGAATTGAGAATTGAGAATTGAGAATTGAGAATTGAGAATTGAGAATTGAGAATTGAGAATTGAGAATTGAGAATTGAGAATTGAGAATTGAGAATTGAGAATTGAGAATTGAGAATTGAGAATTGGGAATTGAGAATTGAGAATTGAGAATTGAGAATTGAGAATTGAGAATTGGAAGTAGGGAGTTTATCGTTTATCGTTTATCGTTTATCGTTTATCGTTTATCGTTTATCGTTTATCGTTTATCGTTTATCGTTTATCGTTTATCGTTTATCGTTTATCGTTTATCGTTTATCGTTTATCGTTTATCGTTTATCGTTTATCGTTTATCGTTTATCGTTTATCGTTTATCGTTTATCGTTTATCGTTTATCGTTTATCGTTTATCGTTTATCGTTTATCGTTTATCGTTTATCGTTTATCGTTTATCGTTTATCGTTTATCGTTTATCGTTTATCGTTTATCGTTTATCGTTTATCGTTTATCGTTTATCGTTTATCGTTTATCGTTTATCGTTTATCGTTTATCGTTTATCGTTTATCGTTTATCGTTTATCGTTTATCGTTTATCGTTTATCGTTTATCGTTTATCGTTTATCGTTTATCGTTTATCGTTTATCGTTTATCGTTTATCGTTTATCGTTTATCGTTTATCGTTTATCGTTTATCGTTTATCGTTTATCGTTTATCGTTTATCGTTTATCGTTTATCGTTTATCGTTTATCGTTTATCGTTTATCGTTTATCGTTTATCGTTTATCGTTTATCGTTTATCGTTTATCGTTTATCGTTTATCGTTTATCGTTTATCGTTTATCGTTTATCGTTTATCGTTTATCGTTTATCGTTTATCGTTTATCGTTTATCGTTTATCGTTTATCGTTTATCGTTTATCGTTTATCGTTTATCGTTTATCGTTTATCGTTTATCGTTTATCGTTTATCGTTTATCGTTTATCGTTTATCGTTTATCGTTTATCGTTTATCGTTTATCGTTTATCGTTTATCGTTTATCGTTTATCGTTTATCGTTTATCGTTTATCGTTTATCGTTTATCGTTTATCGTTTATCGTTTATCGTTTATCGTTTATCGTTTATCGTTTATCGTTTATCGTTTATCGTTTATCGTTTATCGTTTATCTTTTATCGTTTATCGTTTATCGTTTATCGTTTATCGTTTATCGTTTATCGTCTTAAACGTCGTCTGTGACTTCAGTTGAGTCTAGTATTTCATACTTATTTTCTATATAATGAAAATCTGGTAAATTTAACAATTGTTTCGGCATGTCAGTTTAGATAAGGAACCTTGGTGCAAAACATAAAGTATTCAGCAAATAGCAGAAACTTACTTTTTCATTTTTGCTGTTTCATCCCTCAAATTTTTCAAATCGTTGGCTTTTTCAAATCTTTTTTTTTCGTGGGATACTGACAAAAAATGTCTTGCGGTACTACTTCTTCAAAACATTTTTCGAAGTTTAAAAATTAGATACGAGTCATAACAGGTACAAATAACATTTGTTTCCTTTAAATGCTAAAATGCTGTATATTATACCTATGATCAAAAAGAACCGGAATTTTATTAAAAAACGCAAAATTTCAATTTTTAATAAATTTTTTCATTATCGCCTTCAAAGTACTCTCCTTCTGCGGCAATACATGCATGCCAACGCTTGATCCAATTTTCCATACAAGTTTTATAGGCCGCCGAAGGTATGGCCTTTAGTTCACGCAGCGAATTCTCTTTTATGGTCTCTATGGTCTCGAAACGCGTTCCCCGCAATGGCAATTTGAGTCTGGGGAAGAGGAAAAAGTCACACGGGGCCATATCTGAAGAGTACGGTGCTTGGTTGATGATATTGGTTGAGTTTTTGGCAAAAACTGCGGCACATCCAACGCTATGTGAGTCGGCGCATTATCGTGAAATTCAGATTTTTTGGCACCAGTCGAGAAGCGACGCGTTTCAAACCCAAAACATCAGTTAAAATGTGTTCGGCTGATTCATAAGAGATGCCCAACAACACAGCAATCTCTCTAATCGGTACAGAACGATTTTGCAACACGATTTGCTTCGCCGATTCAATGTTTTCTTCAGTAACAGATGTTGTTGGGCGGCCAGGGATCTC
Source organism: Malaya genurostris (assembly GCF_030247185.1). NCBI lineage: Eukaryota > Metazoa > Arthropoda > Insecta > Diptera > Culicidae > Malaya > Malaya genurostris. The sequence continues at coordinate 229,175,924 of NC_080572.1, read as the reverse complement.
ATCATGATCCAAGCTTGTACGACCACCTTTGAAGCGTTTATACCACTCGTATGCCTGTGTTTTTCCTAGACACGATTCACCAAAAACCTTTTCTAACATTTTCGGAACACTTAAATCCATTTGCAACACAAAATTTGATGCACGCACGTTGTTCTAAATTTTCATCCATTATAAAAATCGCCACACGAAAATTTTTCAACTTCTTTGTATAGACGCCAAACAAAAACTAATCGTACGATATGCGTCAAAATTTGACAGAATGTGTATAAAAGTGTTGCCAACGTTGAGAGAATTAAAGTTTACCGATTGGACAAGCGCGGGAATTTTTAAATGAAAATTCCGCTTCTTTTTTAATCATAAGGTATGTATATGTATCAATTTTCATAATCAACTAAACAATATTTGTGCTCAAATGGGGTTGAATATTGAATTTTTTGTGTACACGCGTTGCATGCAAAGTACACCAGCCATCTTCGGTTCAATATTGATACTGCACCTCGTAGGTTCTTCATTTAAACTCGAAAACGAATGAGAAGTGAACCAAAAAAAGAACACAATTTTAAAGCTACCGTCCCGTTCGGGTTGTCGACTGAACATGGATCTCGTTTTCACTATTTTTGAGAGAAAATGAGAGTTCTAGTTTTTCGTCATTCCTTTCCGTCTGTTTCGAATAGATGACAATTGACTTTCATCTGATCCGATGGTGGTGTACAAAATTTTGCAATAGTTAAGCAGCATCATTTTATTGTTGGATTAAACTGTACAAATTCTCGTCTAGACTAGACTGAAATAGTTTTACTGATTTCATGCAATGAACAACACAGAAAAGCGTCACCGAAATAGGTAGGGCAAGAAATAACTTGAACGTAATAAAATTCGTCACCTTCGTGTGAAACCTTCCTACGCCGGTGGATTCGTGAAGGGCTGCTGGTAGATCCGTTAATCTTCTGGTAACAACAACTTTAAACCCTCTGCGAAGGTCTTCCCTTGCGGGTGACCCTTCGGGAGTTGTTGTGCAGTCATAAAACCTTCGTAATGCTCCCGCGAAACGAAGGTTGACCGTACTGTTGAAGGAGAACCAGGATCGTCACAAAGCTTGTAATTGCAGTTCATACACGGTAATAAAATCTCACTTGGGTGGGTAGCTTTTGTGTGTAAAACAAGAAAAGATTGACTCGCTCTTGTGTCAGTTAAGAGGTTTCCTCTCACAGAAATACATGCGGCACTCGAATGTTTGGTTGGTTGAGTGGTTGTTTTATTTTTATTAGTTATCTCTCTACCTCCCGTTCGTGGCACGTGATGCTCGAATCTAATGTGCCAAACTGGTTTTCTATGTTGAGGCCCGATTTGAAGGAAGGAACGGGGAAAAAAATAGATACTTGCGCATCTCAAAATCCACGTGGAGAGGAATGCTTATAAACAAATGCATTGTTGCGTGCAAGCTGTTTAGGAAATTTATGGACGTTGCTTTTGTGCGGATTTTGAAGACGCGCTGGAAGCAAATTGGAAACGGCAGGATTTGATGCGCTCGATGATTTATGGGCGGTTGGTTTCCGGCACGGGAGATATTAATTCAACAGGTAGCCCGGTGATAAAGAGTCGAAGATTAACAGCACTGCGATGATCGATGGTTCGTCAGTTCGTTCTTCGATAATGACGATGATTACGGCTCAGCATGAAGTTCCCAGGCCTGTCCGGAGGGTCTGGAGTTTTATTTCGGGCGTAATATACAAAATATCGCTACATAACAATTCGATTTGATAATTATGTCGGTAATTGCTTGGATTATCGTTTCATCAAAGTTGCGCTCTGGCTCGGAACTTAATCCCATGCCGACGTCGGAATTCACACAGAAGATTTACTGCCACAATCTGACAGGTCGTCATAACTAACAAATCTACATGAAATTTTCCTTTGAACTCCTTCTCCTCAGCTTCCCAGTCGGCTGCTGTTTCAACCCGGGTTGCTACGATTAGCAAACTGTGCGTGTGTGTGCGTGTGCGTGAATGTGTGACATATTGCTGACCGCCTTCTGCCCGAACCACCAGAGGTCCGTGGGTGGTAAACCACCGGTTGTTAGGAGGAAATGAAGAATCGCTTAGCCGCAGTAGATTAATTTTTCGTCTCTCCACTGCGTGAAGCCGTTTCAAAACGCACAACCGAGCACGGAGAGTTTCTGGGGCGAAACTTTCGCTGTTGACACTACTTGTTTTCTAATTTTGAAACGATTTGTTTTTCCCGCTGCCGTCTGGGTTGCGATGTTGGTTCGTTGTTTGTGTGTATGTGTACAGTTTTTTTCGCTTTGTGAAGAGGACTCGAGCGATAATTGCTTCTTCATTGCCGAAGAATGCTGAAGTGTTTTTGTGTATTTTCTTTAGGCAGCTCAACTGTTGTTTCTGAGAAAAGGGCACTAATTGTTCGGTTGTCGATCTGTCATCTGAGTGTTTAGTGTGACAAAAGTACACTGGTTTATGAGTTTTTAATTTGTTTTCAAAGAATTTTAATCTTAAATGTGTTAAAATTTCGGCACCCGTTCCAGGAATGTGCGTGAAAATGCGTACACATGGGCACGATCTGGCAGTGCTTGGCCAAAACATTCCATCAGTTCCGGCTCCTTGTACACCGCTTCTCGAAAGTCCTGCCGAGAGATGGCCCCGTCCTTGTCCATGTCCATCTTACGTAGGATGATCTCAGCTAAATCCTTGATCGCTTCATCCGCGTCTTCCTCCTGGGGCTTAATGAAACAACCTTTCAGCAGTACCAGCATGTGTTCTCTCCGAATCAAGCCTTCGCCTCCGATGTCATAAACTCGGAAACAGTGATCGATTTTCTCATCGAATGTTCCCCTCAGGAATAGCGATAACATAAGTGCCCAGGTTTCCATTGTCACGTACGCCGTGACACCTTTGTTCAGTGCGTTGTAAATCCGTGCCACGGTGAGACTATTGGAGATTCCGAAGGCCATATCAAACACCATATCCAGCTGGTGTCTGCCGACGAGCAGTCCCGGGTTGGTTTCGTCGTCACGAACTAGTTTGTAATAGATCAGCAAACAAGATTCCAACTCTCGGCTCGTGAAGTGGGTTCGCTTCACTAGGCGCCGTACCAGACGGTTAACCTTGGTCAGAAATCGTGCCTCCTCACTGGAATCTAGCGTTGAATCGAGTGACATTTTGAAATGTTATGTAAAATTCGAAAACTGTTGCCGAAAAACCGAGTGTCAAAATTTAGCGCACAGCTTGCTGTGTCTGCTTCAAAACATAAGACAGGAAATTTTTTCCGGATTTTGATGATTTTATGAACTGAGGCTGCATCGGCATTTTCACACGTCATATACTTCGGAAACCATGCAGACATTCCGCAGCCAGCTGATTCATCATAACCTTTTTTCCCCTGCCTTCCTGACCCGGTTCGGATCACACTACGAACAGGCCGCTAGCAACAGCCGCCGCCGCCGCCGATGCCATCATGCGGAGTGCGGAGCATGCATAAATTTTAATAATTTTATTATCTCCCAGCCCATAACTCACCCGGGCCAACCAGTCGCGCGCGATGAATGGCAGACAGCGCCTGTTTTTGTTGCCCTGCCGAATCCGCGCGCCCCCCTCGGCTAAGAGCATCAAACGCAATTCTTTCTCGGGTGGTGTAGAGTCCTACACGATGCAAAGGAGCGGTGACTGCATGTTGGCTGGTTTCGGGCTACAGCAGCAATCAGAACAGCGTTCGTTGGTTCGTTCGTTCGCTTTCGCTAGTGGCCCCTAATAAAAATAAATAATTTATATATGCTTGGCTCACGATGACGCTATTTTCGAGTCCCAGCCCCCCCGAGTGAGTGCAGACGCGAGCAAACAGAGTGTACGGGAAGTTAATGATGTTGTCGTCGGGAATTGCCTGGCTTGCTGCGGGCTAGAATCAGTACCTTGGGCTTTGCCGAAGGAGGAGGCCATGGAATTTTTCGGGAGCTCATACCGGTACATACCAGCAAGCGCCTCGACGGTTGCAACAGAGCTGTGTCATTTTGTAGGTACAAAGTGGCACTCACGTAAGGATCTTGTGAATTATTCTCGTATGACCTGAATTTAGGTTTGTTCGTTGAGCCGTGGTAAATTTTCGTTTCCTTCCATTTCACATGAATTTTCGCCTGGATTTGAAACGAAAAGTGCGGGTTTTCATTCGTTCGTTTTTTTTTCGTCGTAAATACGACTTACTCTACTATGGGGCATCTTTTAAAAATTTACCCTCTGAGAGAATTAGTTTTTGATCGTGAATATGTCTTGTTGTATCTAACGTATCAACGTAATTATTGCTACATGCCTTCGGAAATATGATCAGCATTCTATGAAAACATTTCACGTTTTATGACATAACCACAAATATTTCAATATTAAAGTTTTTTAAAATGTATGGCATCTGCGAGTAAAATCTCATGTTTGCCTTTCTGTAACCGCGACGACGGTTTTGAAGTTGACGCAGTTGACTGAGCAGGAACTAAAGCAAGGGCATCGTTTCGGTTGGTTCAGGTTCAGAGCTCAGTTCCAGTATCAGGTAGTCAGTTTCTAAATGTAATTTCAGGTTCAGAACTCAATTCACGATACAGAATGAACCTTGAATTAAGGTGAAATGTGGTTTCAACAATTGCCCACAAAACTTTGACCGCTTGAGTTGAACGAATCGTCGCACAAAGCAGAACAGGCAAAACCGACACATAGAAACCAGAAATTTTTTCAGTGATTGAGCGCAGTGAGCTAACCACACGTTTTGTTGACTTGTAAAAGAGACTCTGATTAATTGGTAATGGATTTGTGAGAATTACACAATTTGAATATATCCTAATTCAATCTTTATTGTTATTGATTAGTATTACTCTAGAACAGGGATTCCCAAAGTGGTTGACATAGACCTCTTGGGGTTGATATCCTTTTAGCGCGGGTCGACTTAAACAAAAACTGACTATGGGGGTCGACGAGGTCTAAAAATCGACTCCCTGTTGTTTGATATCAGTTGTTATTTGAAATATTTACGCTTAGAAAATTGTGTTTATTTGACCATCCGTACAAACTGATAAGTATTTAACATCAATATTAAAAAAACAAGAAATTGAATTTTAAAAGGAATTTGTTGATGGGGGTCTGAGGCCTAAGTTAATTTTAGTAAAGGGGTCCATGACCCAAAATAGTTTGGGATCCCCTGCTCTAGAATAATGAACCATGAGTATTTATAATTGGCTAACAGGAGGTTATATGTATATGTTTTGACTAACATGCTAACAAAGTATTGTACGATTGAAAACCAGAAAATATTCAAGTATTTTCGGTATTTTCACCAGTACCAAACAGTAATTCACCGGCTGAGAGAGAGAGATAGAGAGAGAGCGGTTGAATTTCATTATCGATTAAAAAACTGTTGAAATAAGAAATTATTGGAAATTATTTTGACGAAAATGTAATTTCTGCCAACACGTCTCGGATCGGAACTTCAGGTGGTCTACCTCGGGCCCTTAGGGAGTCCTTTAATAAAGACCTGGCGACACGATACTCCGTACACGTCCATACGACATGCTCGATGTCCTGATAACCGTCGCCACAGGTGCAGAGCCCGTTCTCCACGATCCCGATACGCCGGAGATGTGCGTTGAATGTATGGTGATTTGACATGAGCCGTGACATAACACGAATGAAAACACGACTCACGTTCATCCCCTTGAATCAAGGTTTCGTCGATACCTTAGGGATAATGGAATGCAGCCATCGTCCCAGTTCGTCATTGCTCCATGAAGTTTGCCAACTTTCGAGAGTTTTCTGACGAGAGATACTGAAAAATTCATTGAAGCAGATTGGTCTTTCATAAATATCACCTTCCAATGCGCCCACTTTAGCCAATGAGTCTGCCTTTTCATTTCCCGGAATGGAACAATGCGAAGGGACCCAGACTAATGATATTAAATAAGATAAATAAAGTTCAGATAAAGTTTTCCCCAGGAAATATGGGGGATACTTTCCTGGCTTCACTGCGCGGAGAGCTTCTATTGAACTTAGACTGTCCGTGACAATGAAGTAATGGTCTTTGGGCAATGTTTCAATGATCTCAAGGGTGTACTGAATAGCAGCTAATTCGGCGACGTAGACTGAAGCCGGATCACTGAGTTTGTACGAAGCGGTGATGTTCTGATTGAAGATTTCGAAGCCTGTGGACCTGTTGATGTTTGATCCGTCAGTGTAAAACATCTTTTCACAGTTGACTGTTCTGAATTTATTATAAAAAAATATTTGGGGCCACTTGAGGGCGTACATGATCCGGGATTCCACGTATTTCAGAAGTATCCAAGAAATGAGCACGGTTGGATACAAACGAAGAAGGATTAATATTGTGACCCATGTAGTCAAAATACAAGGACATAAAACGGGTCTGAGAATTGAGCTCGGCAAACCTTTCGAAGTTTTCAATCACCATTGCATTGGATTCAAGATATCGCACCGGATTAGCAATCGATATGAGAGATCCCAGAATCGATTTTTCAACGGTAAGACGCCCGCGAGCACTTCGAGACTCATCGTATGAGTCGACTGCATGCAACCTAAGGCAATACGTAAACAACGATACTGAATTCTTTCCAGTTTAATGAAATGGGTGTTCGCGGCGGATCGGAAGCAGAAGCATCCATATTCCATTACGGACAATATCGTTGTTTGGTACAGCCTGATCAGATCTCCTGGGTGGGCACCCCACCAAGTTCCGGTTATTGTGCGAAGAAAATTAATTCTCTGCTGGCATTTTCGTTTCAGATACCTAATGTGACATCCCCAGGTGTCTTTGGAGTCGAAGCAGACCCCGAGATATTTGAATGTGAAGACCTGAGCTATGTTTCCACCCCTTAGTTGAAGCTGTAGTTGTGCTGGTTCTCGCTTCCTTGAAAATACAACCAACTCAGTTTTCTCCGTAGAGAACTCGATACCAAGTTGAAGAGCCCATGTCGACAAGTTGTCTAGGGTATCTTGTAATGGTCCTTGGAGATCGGCAACTTTGGGTCCTATAATGGAAACAACGCTGTCGCCGGCAAATTGTCTTAGGGTGCAAGATGTGTTGATACATTCATCAATGTTGTTTACGTAAAAGTTGTATAAAAGGGGGCTTAAACATGAGCCCTGAGGAAGACCCATGTAACTGAATCGTATTGTCGACAAATCACCATGCGGCGTTCAAAACCGGCAAAAGACCATGCTGGTGCAGCTTCTTAGATAGGATATTTATAGAAACTGAATCAAAAGCCCCCTTGATATCTAGAAATACTGATGCCATTTGTTCTTTACGAGCAAATGCCATTTGAATTTCTGTTGAGAGCAACGCAAGACAATCGTTCGTTCCTTTACCCCTGCGGAAACCAAATTGTGTATCTGAAAGCAAGCCATTAGTTTCGACCCAATTGTCTAGACAGAACAGAATCATTTTTTCGAACAACTTCCGGATACAGGAAAGCATAGCAATCGGCCGATACGAATTGTGATCGGAGGCTGGTTTCCCAGGTTTTTGAATGGCGATAACTCTCACTTGTCTCCAGTCGTGTGGAACAATATTACCCTCTAGGAACTTGTTGAATAAATTCAGCAAGCGCCTTTTGACAGAGTCAGGAAGATTTTTCAACAAGTTGAATTTAATTCTGTCTAGCCCCGGGGCTTTATTGTTACACGACAAGAGCGCAAGTGAGAACTCTGGTCGAATTCCACAATGGGAAGCTGTGTGTCCTAGTTATTGACAACTAGTGCAATTCACTACCCGTGGTACGAAAAGTCGTACAGGCAGACGAACCCTGTCCAGGAGAACGAATTTCGGCAAAGCCGAGCCGGAGAAGGTCACCCGATACGAGTCCGAGTGGGGATAAGACTTTGTCCCATCCGCGGTGATCGATACTGAATGCAAACGTTTGCAGTCTAGTTTCTTGACATTCTTAAGCAAGGGATCATTAAAACATCCGACCCCATGTTTGAGAATGTCCTCGCATGTCAGACTTGGGTCCGTGATCACTCCGTCTATCTCGACTTCGCGAGCTGGTATGTAAACGCGGTAGTACCGGGTAAAGTGATCGTTTCGAGCGATCTCATTAGCATGTTTCAGACTGGTCAACGAGACCCTGAGCTTATCGGGACGAATTTTTGAAATAAATTTCAAGGTTGTATATTTTAACGCCAAGTCTTTAGAGATTTTCAAAATTTTAAACGGTTTATTCTGCTCTTTGGTCCGGAAATAAACCACATAAAGGCCGGCCAAGGGTGAAGGCTCTTCGGGATACTGTTTAACCCGGTGAGTTTTACTATTTGGAGCAGATTTAGAATCTGTCATTATCAGTAGACAACTAAACAAACCGATTCCGGCTATCCTGGTTTCCGGTATCTGGTTCCGGAAGTTCCGGAAATAGTGGTCATATATACCAAAATGGATCTCACTCACTTTTCTCAGCGATGGTTTGACCGATTTCCACAAACTTAGATTTAAATCAAAGGACGGAAGTGCATATAATAGTGAACCCACTTCGTTTTCTTAAGCATGACCTACGCAATCAAAGCACTATTTTATTCTGTATGTTATACACAAACAATTTCTTGGTTTCATTCAAAAACCGAAGAGAAAAATTTTGTATAGAATACCACAATATTATATACATGAGAAAGGCATCATTACACCACTAGGTGGATTAAAATAGGTTTTTTTTCTGTTACATATACTAAAAAATCTTCAACTGGTTTTGTTAAGATTTCTAGATTGCATCTATCAGTAGTTATCCATTGTTCAAAATAGATCTTATTTACAAGTTCCTCTAACAAGCTTTCCTCAAAAATTGAAAGAACTTTTCTTTGTTTTTACCGATGAATTACACAGCAATTTTTCCAAAGGCGCTTTACAATCAATTTGAAAGGAATATTTTTTGAGGCTGTGAAACATTAAGTCAACATTTTCATGAATTGTACAAACACATACATTATGACAACCTGGAGTATTGAAAAGTTTACAATGGTTTCGTCTTAACGCTGCAAATGCACTGAATGAAATTTGTTGTTTATTGACCTCTTCGAATCGTTGTAAATTTTCTCGAAGACTTGAAAGCAAAAGCCGTTTTTGAATTGATTCCCGCCCACTATTAGTTATGATTGAAACGTAATCTCGTTGTTCTGACATAGTTCTACTTATAATACTATTACTGATTGAAGAACTGCAGTACTTCACTTTTTTTATCGGGATCCAATGGACGGCCACATTTTTTGTTAGGAACAGTCAATACTCCTTGCTCTTTAACCCTTACACGACCATAAGATTTGCAGGAAGAAATATGTCAGTACAAGACAATGTTTTACATTCAGTAAAAAAACATCGATTTAATAGTAATTGAAGAATCTGTAACGATTGTTATAGAAGGAAAACATTGGTTAAGGGGTTAACAAATTTTTCTACCAGTAAGATCGTGTATTTATTCACATTAAATTCTTCCATCGTCAGTGGAACAGGCCACAAGTTGGATGAAATTGAAAGTATCCGTATTTTATTATTTGTTGAGCAATCTGGTTCGGTAAATTTCGTCTTCAATTTATCAATGATTTCGTCGAATGCTTTACTGTCTGAAATTGTTCAGATTCATTTTTTGGTGGATGATCAAATAATTATTTCTTGATGACTTCAACGATTTTGAAATACTTTTCTAGACGGTAGATGTCAGACCTGAGCTCTCTTACTGCTATAGGAGATATGTTAATTCCAGGAATATTTTTATTAAATACTTCAATATTTTGAATCCCTAATTCATCCGCTAGATCACCGTGTTTGGAAGGATGCTGAGACGAGTGAAGCCGCTGATGGTATTTCTTCTACGTCATATTGCGATGTAGCCAAGTCGCAAATATGCATTGCTCATCGCTTGAAAGCCAAATGTTCAATCACACTATCTGTTGCTTTACGACGCTTAGACGAACAAGGTAATACTAAACACAAATAATAATACCCATTGGACCCATATAACAGTTCGGTTGGAAAGTTCGTATCGTTTAATAGAAACACACATTTTTTTGCCAAAATTCGTTTTTATTATTCAACATAATTTCCATCAGAGCAGAGGCGATACAGCGATTATAGCGATCTTCCAACTTTTCGATACCATTTTGTAGTACGATTTGTCCTTTGCCTCAAAATAGGCCTCAGTTTCAGCGATTACCTCTTCATTGCTTCTAAATTTTTTACCAGCGAGCATTCTCTTGAGGTCTGAGAACAGGAAAAAGTCACTGGGGGCCAAATCTGAAGAATACGGTGGATGAGGGAGCAATTCAACAGCTCCAAACACTGCTCAGAATCATCAATTCGTTGTTGTTTTTGATCGATTGTGAGCTCACGCGGCACCCATTTTGCACAAAGCTTTCTCATATCCAAACATTCGTGAATAATATGTCCAACACGTTCCTTTGATATCTTTAGGGTGTCAGCTATCTCGATCAACTTCACTTTACGGTCATTGAAAATCATTTTGTGGATTTTTTTCACGTTTTCATCGGTAACAGCCTCTTTTGGACGTCCACTGCGTTCATCGTCTTCGGTGCTCATATGACCAGTACGAAATTTTGCAAACCACTTACGAATTGTTGCTTCGCCCGGTGCAGAGTCTGGATAACACTCATCAAGCCATTTTTTGGTATCGGCGGCACTTTTTTTCATTGAAAAGTAGTGTTTCATCAACACACGAAATTCCTTTTTTTCCATTTTTTTCCCAATAACAAAAGTAGCTTCACTCAAAATGCAATATCTCACAAACTAATAATCAGACAGCTGTCAAATTTATACACGTATCTTTTGAAGGTTGGTACTAACTGAAAATGGTATGGATTTAATTCTAGTGGCGCCCTCTCATAGAAACGATACGAACTTTTCAGCCAATCCGTTATTCGGAGCACCAATGGTTGGTTCACAGAATGATTAGCCTGTTTTACTGTTTCGCCATGATAGCTTAGAAAAGTTGAAAAAGAAAATATCTGGCAACGCTAGGACATCAAAGTATGCTAGTAATTATCATGAAAACAATGCGTCGCTATCGAAGAGCGAATAAATATATTTCTGTGTCACACTATAGAAACGTTTCTATCCCGTTTTTGTGAATTCTTAGTCGTCTGTAAACAGACAAATAAAAAAAAATAATAATAATAATAATAAACAGTAACTATGGTGAACTAGTTCTTACCATTCAGCGTTGATAGTTCTATAGAAACTTCGTTAAAGTACATTGTCACTCTGACCGTATGTGGCCATTCATAAGGAAGCACAAAGATCCACTTTGCACTGGCTCGATTTAGAATTCTGCCACTACGCTTGAATCGTGTTGGTGTGGCACCAAGCCAACGGAGTCAGTTTTGTACCAAAAAGATATGAACTAGCAGATTTCACCAGAGCCTCGCCTAATTGAAAAATTTCGGGCAATTGTGGAGATGGAACTACACTAACATCCAATAATAGAATAACAATTGTTTTTAGAAAATTTTGGTGTTATCAACAAAAAACACTGGGAAAAAAGGCCAATGAATTTGTATTAGAAGGAATCAGGTCAGATATTAGTCTCACGAAAGGTATCACGAAACTTGGCACAACATTGTATTCGGTCTTAATTCTCGCGTGAAGCTTTACAATCTGGTTTAGCTCCATAACGAGTCCGGTTTTTTGGATTTTGGGTTGGTCACTTCTGCAAGACTTGGTACGAAAACTGATGCATATTTTTCCAAATCATAAATTGGGAATTGTAGCTGAAGGTTGAATCTAAACCACGGTAGAAATAACTTAGGTAAAAACCTAGATGTAATGGATGTTTTTTTTTCTATTTCCAAAAAGTGTCCGGTTTAGCCCCGGTCTCCTCTATATTTTGAAAACTTTTCTCTTTGATAATCAAGTCAATTATGAAATGTCTAATTTCCAACGAACAACTTCACAACCAAAAATTAATGAAGTAACTATATGCATATTTCCATACGTATTGAAATTGATAAACATGTTCTGAAACAAACCCCCCAGCAAACCCACCATCTACACCCTGGAAAATGTTTCTGGGTACGCGCCTGGGAGGAATGAATAGGAAGATGCAGGCATTCAGGCTGGAAGATGAAATTGAATTAAATCTCATTAAACATAAATTATTAAACTAATTATTTTCTTGAAAATTTCAAGAAAGTTCGATCATCGATCTCATTTTTTTGAATAGGCGTGGGTTATTTAAATCGAATATATTATTTATTCGATGTATTTTCAAGCCCGTGTGCACCAGAAAAATTCACAAATGAGAACAAAATGTTGGAGAAAACTTTCGGATAACTGCACAGTTCGAAAAAATCTTGTGATTTTACATCTCAAAATGTAAAATGATATATGGTTCGAAGTCGAATGAAATAAACAACAAAAGATCGATATCAAACTGCGCGACTTGAACCGAGAAACATTAGATCACAAAGCAAGTCAATCAATCGACTGAGCCACAGAAGCGCATATCTGCTTGACTGGTACATGGTACAGAGTGCTCCATCTTTTATGTCGGTAGGTCAACGCTGAATATTTTTCACTTTTACCAATCGAGCGATTGCATCGGATATGTTTTGGAAACGTCAATTCAGTACAATTTTTGCCATGGATCGCTTCACACTGAATCAAAGTGCTGAAATAGTGACACTTTACATCGAAAACAGTCGTTTCATTGTGCATATCGAACATAATACCGCGACAAAAGGCACCATCTGACAATACTATTGATTCACCCCTCCAACGGACTTCTTTTTGTGGGGTTATCTGAAAAGAAAGGCTTACTCCAACAAGGTTCAACCTATTGACGAGATCAACGCAATCGCAATTCGTGCTGAAATCGACGCTATAACACCCGAGATGCTTGTCAAGGGCAGAAAAAAGGATTGCAATCTAAATATATAAAAATGGATGTAAATTTGTATGTTTGTAACGCGATAACTTCGGAACTTCTGAACGGATTGCCACCAAACTTGGCACAGATGCTTCTTGTATTTCAGAGATGGTTTAGGGAGTATATTTATATGGGAGGGAGCGTAGCAAGTGTCATAAACACCGGGGGGGGGGGGGGGGGTGTCATTGAAAAATTCTTATAACTTGACAAGAACGATACGTTTTGAAGACCGTAGAACCATTTTGCATACTTTTTTAAGATCATGAAAACATTTTGCATATATTAAGATTATATGGGGGGTGGATGTAGCAAGTGCCTTTAAAAAGGGGGGGTGTAATGTTTGTAATGGCATAACTCCGAAATCACTGAACGGATTGCTATCAAACTTGGCATATGTACTTCTTGCTCTTCAGAGATGGTCATAAGCGTATTTTATGGGGGGAGAGAGCGTAGCAAATGTCATAACCAAGGAGGGGTCATGGAAAAATCCACATAACTTGATGAAAACCGATATTTGTTGAAGATCTTAGAAACATTTTGCATACTGTAGATATAATTGAATGGGGGATGGATGCAGCAAATGCCTTTAAAAAGGGGAGTGTAATGTTTGTAATGGCATAACTTCAAAACTACTTAACGAATTGCTATCAAACCTGGTACATGTACATCTTGCTCTCTGAGATTATGTGAATATTTCCATGGGGGGAGGGAGCGTGGGAAGTGTCCTTAACATAGCAACTATGCAATGTTTGTAATGGCATAACTCCAGAACTATTGCACGAATTGCTATAAAATTTGGTACAGTTATTTCTTGCTCTTCAGAAATAGTCATTAAGGTATTTTTATAGGGGAGGAAGCATAGCAAGTATCATTAACAGGAGGCAACATTAACAAGAAAAAAATTCATGAAATTTGATAAGAATCGATATTTTTTTAAGATCATGCAAACATTTTCCATACCTTAGATATAAAAGTGAGTGTATGTAGCAAGTGCATAAAAAAGGGGGATGTAACGGCATCGCTCCGACACTACTGAACGGATTGCTATCACACTTGGCATAGTTGCTTTTTGCTCTTCAGAGACAGTTGTAAGGGTATTTTTATGGGGGAGAGAGCGTAGCAACTATCCTTAACAGGGGTCATGGAAAAATTTATTTAATTTGATGAGAATCGATACTTTTTGAAGACCATAAATACTTTTTGTGCAACTTAGGGTATTCGGACATTTTCAGGGAGGAAAGTGTGTAGGAAGTGTCCTTAACATGGGGGGAGAGGGTCAATGACGAAATTTGAAGAGAATCGACATTTAGACTAGAAGGAGGGGTTTTTGAAAATAAATTTTTATCTCCCATTTTTTATAAAACAAGAGAGTGGCAAGAATTTCAAGGTCATATTATTCTTTTAATAATTTCAAAAGATATGGTTCCATTTTGCCGGGAAATTCAAAGAACTAAGGGAAAATATTCTTTGTCTGTCTATGAACGTGAGTGTATTCAAGTTTCAGCATAGCTACGAAACAACTAAACGAATTGCCATCAAGTTTGGTACATGTACCAAAGGTGGGTATCGATATTTTTTGAAAAGCACAGATACTTTCTACACTACTCAGGGTAATCATGAAGGAGATCTGTAGTAAGTTCACTGACAAAAAGGAAGTTGAATAAAATTAGGTTATAAGGTTATAAGGATATTTAGAGGGTGAGAGAGTGGAGTAAGTGCCCCGAACATGGAAAGTGAAAGGGAAAATTTATCGGGTTTTACGAAAAATTGGTACTTCTTTACAAGTATAGTATATTTCTAGCAACTAAGTGAGGTTCAAAAAAATATTCACAAAAGCGAGGGGGAATAAGTATTCTCAACATTGATCTGAATTGACGAAATCATACGACCAATGTGCATTTTATTATGTAAATTGAAAAACCTTCCGACTCAAGGTAATGGAAATAAGTTTACAACAACATTTGTATTAACTGAATCGTTATTCCATGAGTTTTTCTCCTCGATGCACGTCCAAAAAGGTTAAAGCCTTGGTAAAATAAATTATATAAAAGTGTTACTCTATAATACGAATGTAGTTATGATGTTAAACAACCTTTCGTTATAAAATAATCATTATCAGATGGAAAATTTTGAACAATTCATGATGTCATAACATTTTTATAAAGAGGAGGGAGTAGCAAGTGATTATATCCATGGAAGCCAAAGGTATTGTAGATCGATTGTGGTATTTAATAGAGAGAAAGGTGTTTAAAATGTGTCTCACAAAAGGGTTCAAATATAAAACTGACTCAGTTTGTCGAGAATACCATGAAAATTATGATTATTGTGAGATCTGAGATGGGACACTGATCATTCGCAATCTGAACATGAACGGAGTATTGTTCAATCGAGTTGCCGTCTAAGTTATGTTTCACTACAAAAGTATTTCACTAAGCAGGACAACTTCGAGATTTTTTTTCAGCCTACCTTTCACGAAACATTTCCGAGCAACGCCGGGTAATTTAGCTAGTTTCTAATAAAGGTTGCCACTTAATTGATATTGTTTTCAAAAACTAGTCCAAAAAATTGTAAATAATCAAACTGAATAAAAATGCATCACTTCTAGAAATCGGTCTTTTTTTTCTCGATGTTTACATACCGACATAAAAGATGAAGCACCCTGCACATATAAATTCATACAGTCGCACTTGCTAACCGAGTGCAATTTACATTGGAGTCTGTAAAATTACGCCCGAATGGAATATTAAGCAAACAGCAATCCATCAGATCATACCTTACCCTTTCGAACATCGCTATCAAAAGCATATTTTGGTATTTAAGTGTGGAACCAACGCAACCTCAATGAGCTGATCGATGGAAAATAAATGGGATATAACTACATCATGTTCCGTGCACGGTCAGGAATTTTTTACAGCTGATACGCTAAGTGCAGTTCATCAAGATTTTCCCGACGTAGCCAGGCAACCATGTTACAACATCCAATGACGAGATCAAGCTTCTGGAAACTGAAACGACTCATCATTTTTGCGGCTTGCGATTGACCGGACGACGGAAACCGATGAGTAATTAAATGCTCGTCCCTTCATCCGAGGAGGAGGGGACGGTTTCATTCGCTTTGAATTCGGATTGACCAGAGGAAACAAAAAAAAAAAAACAAACGCAAAATTCTTTTGCAGCAGTGAAACGTTCTCTCGTCACATCACATGTTTGGAAAATCAACCGGAAAGGGGACGGCAGTGGCTTTATTTCTACTAACTGACTTAGCAGTTTATCGTGTGTTCCGTTACGGGGCGGGTTTCGGACAGGGCGGACGGAGTGACTGTACGGTTTTGGAGAGTTTAGAAGGAATCACTCATCTCTTTTTCACTATCTATCTCGTGTGTATCCATTAGTAGATGACTGTGCTCGGATTTCGACATGAAAGCTTCACTTGTTCATTAGTGGTATTATCAGTGGCAATTTTGGAAGCATGAAAATCGACCATTTTCGGGGAAAATCATTTCTTTGGCAGCACTTAATGATTCAGAGAAATCGATTCGCTAATAATTGGGGCTTTGAAAGGCTGAAGTACTGCTGGGATAGCAGACTTTATGACCGTTGCAATAATTCATCTAAGCAGGCGGCCAAGGTCGACTGTGGGCCGGCTCTGGAACCATAGCCTTACTGTCTTTTGTTGCTGCTAACCTAATTTAATTGGTCATATATTAATTGGTTTCACCGATTGCTAGGAGTTTTCATTTGACGACTAGCTGCACATTTTGAAGCGCAATAGTATTAGATTAGATTTAAATAAAACAAAATTAATTTCAACGAGTTACCATGATTATTTTTTTTTATTGTAATGCTCTACATAAACAACATTTTTTACGCGGATTTTCGAAGTTACGCGTTAAAAGAGATTTCAGTGTAGTCCCATTCCGCTTCTGAATACTGTATCTGGATTCTGGAACTGAATGTTTAACTGAATTCTGGAACAAAATCCTAAAGCTGAATTTTGGAAATGAATGCAGAACCTGGATTCTGATCAACTAGAATGCTGAACTTTCAGGTTTTGTTACAGGTTTAGAATTTAAAACAACGACTCTTGAACTGAATCCTGAATCTAATTTATGTTCTAGACTCGAATCCAGAATTCTGATTTTGGATTTCAGAATTCAACAAAATTCAGAATATGTGTTTTAGATCTGAACTTCGACCCTAGATTTTAGTACTGCCTTTGATCCAGAATTTTATTCCTAAATTCAGTTTCGTAGTTTAAATTCAAAATTTCAGTCTCATAATTCATTTCCAGAGCTCAGATCTTGTACGCTGGAATAAAATTTGGAACATGAATTCTGGAACTGAATTAAAAACTAGAACTATTAGAATATTCCTTAAGGGTTATGCGTAGTTTACTTCTACTGAGTATCTAAAACTTTAAAAAAAATATATAAATTCAGTGTTATTTAATTGTTTGGTATAATATGTTTGTCGCCGACAAGTAGTAGTTTAGTATAGATCTATCGTTAGAACACTATTGAAACGATGACAACAAACATTCATTGGGTTGCTATGGCCATACTGTGTGCGATGAAGTGAGCGACGAAGAAATTCCGTTCTCCGCAATGATCTTCCCGGAACATTGAAATTAATTTTTTCCAGTAGTATGGAGCAATCGATGTTATCATTTAGTAGGTTGAATACGAAGAGTTGTTAAAGGAGTACTCATCTGTTTTGAAAAGTAGGTAGGTTGATGAGAGCATAGAGATTCTCGTGACGAGGTAGTTGAGGATGATTTATCCAAGGTAGCCTTCGAAGTGCGAATCGGACGAAGCACTTCTGCACCCTTTCGATCCGATCGATGTGAACACTGTGATACGGAGCCCAAATTGTAACTCCATACTTCGGAATACTGCGTACTAGTGCGATGTAAACTATCTTGAGGCAAAACATGTAGTTGAAGTTTTGAGTGTTTCGTTTGATTAGTCCCAAAACTGCATATGCCTTCGCAGTAACGAATGAAAACTGTTCGATGAAACGAAGCTTGCCATCGAGAATGATGTCCAAGTCTTTAATAGACGAAACTCTCTCAGTATTGAGTATTCGAAAATAATTGGAGACTGTGCCCGTGAGAAAGTTATCACATTACATTTCTTAACGTCATGCCGTTTCTGTCACATCAATCCAGGATTCGGTCAATATCCATTTGTAGAGCACAGCAATCCACAAGGCTTGTAATGATGCGATAAAATTTGAGATTGTTAGCATACAGTACTTTAAATGACGACAATTCACTGTAAAGATCGTTCACGAATAACACGAGAAGAAGTGGTCCGGGATGGCTCCCTTGCGGTGAGCCCGAAGTAACGTGAAATGAATCTGAGAGTGCAGATCCGATTCGTACGAAGGCATTGCGATCCTTGAGATACGAAAGAATCCAATTGGTTAACCAATCAGCCTCAATTTTTCCACAGCAAAGTGATGAGGAAAACGGTCGAATGCTTTTGAAAAATCAAAATACATCGCATCGATTTGTTGTTGTTTTTTAAGTTTGGCAATCAATAAAGAAACGTAGCTCATTAAATTGGTGGTAGTATACCGCTTTTTGACAAACCCATGTTGGTCAGTGGTGCTTTTACATCTTATAAGATGTACATAAATGGAGCGTACATTTGATATTGTGTTTTAGTTTCCATGACATGAAATTCATTGAAATAAAAAAATGAATACTGATTGCGACTTAAACCGAGAATCATTGGATCACAAAATATGTCCGTTAATCGACTGAGCCACAGAAGCACACACCTGTTTGACTGGTATGTGGTACGGGCACTCCAAAAAAATTTGAAATTTACAGGTGACTTAATCCCTCATACGATGTAATTCATAAAGACTTAATTTGTCAAATGACAGAAGATTTTATTTGTAATGACTTAATACTAGATGAGCTTGAATTTCACTGGTTTCGACCGTAACTTGCGTTCTGCTAGCAGGTGCGACTGTGTGAATTTTAATGCACCTTTTACCAGCCAAGCAGATGCATGCTTCTGTGGTTCAGTCGATTAACACATGTACTTGCGATTCTCGGTTCAAGTCGTGGCGGTTGCTATTAGTATTTTTTTATTACAATGAATTTCATGTCATGGAGTCTTAGACACAATATTAAATGTTCTTTGACGTAAATTTGTGTGAACTGCGACGCTCCATTTATTTGCATCTAATAAGATGTAAAATCACAGGGTTTTTTTAAAGTGTGTATAATTCACGCGGCCGCACTTGCTAGCCGACAGGAAATTACATTTAGATTCAGTAAAATTCAGCTATTTCTAACATTAAGTCGTTAAAAATGGAGTTTTAGGTCGTTTGGCCAATAATGTGTAGGTATCTTGAACTTGGTTATGTCCGAACAAGTGGTAGATACACCAAAGCAAATGTTTTGATGCTTAGTACCTAATAAAGTCAATAAGTTTGCTTGAAAATTTCGTTCTGAGGATTATTATTCAAGCTGAAAAAATACATAAAGACTGTCCCAGAAAGTATGGACGCAACTAAAAACCGCTGCCATTTCACAATGGTTCAGAATCAGTCAATTTTTATGGCTGCGCCCCGTTGTTTACACTCTTTTTGTAACCACTTGTGCAGTTGTTTATTCGTTTTCATTAGTTTGTTTCGAAATGCGTGGACTTTCAGCAGAACGACGTCGAAAAATTGTGTACAAATGGTGCACAGAACGCGGACTGTCACTGAGAAAGATAGCAAAAATGGAAGGAGTAAGTGAAAAAGCCGTGCGAAATGCAATCAGGAATTCCGGTGAGGATAACACCTTTAAGGAAAAACCGAAAACGGGTCGAAAAAAAGGTCCTGCTAACCCTCAGTTGGATAAACGTATACTGAAGGCGTTCGAGCAAAAGAAGGAGGTTTCAGTTCGGGATGTGCCCAAAAAAGTGGGCACTTCGAAGTCAAATGTTCTTCGTGCTAAAGAACGTTGGAATTTTCGAACCTAAAAGAAGCAGAAACAACCAAAACGTAGTCCGAAACAAGAAGCATCGATCAGGCCGAAGGTTCGAAAGCTGTACAATACGATTCTTGCTGAAAATTTGAACTGCATAATCATGGACGACGAAACCTACGTGAGACTCGATTACAAATCCTTGCCGGGACCACAATATTATACGGTGCGAGAAGGGCAAGTGTTAAACCAGTCCGAGACATCGATTGAAGTCGAAAAATTTTATAATAAAGCTATGGTCTGGCAAGCAATTCGTAGCTGCGGTAAGATTTCGAAACCCTTCATCACCACTGCTTCAATGAACAGCGAAATATACATCAAGGAACGTTCACTAAAACGACTTCTACCCATGATTCGAAGCCACATGGATCCTGTTGTTTTCTGGTCAGATCTTGCTTCTTGCCACTACTCGAAATCAACGGTAGAATGGTATACTATCAAAAATGTCACTTTCGTTCCAAAAGACATGAATGCACCAAATTGCCCACAACTTCGACCAATTGAGGAATTTTGGGCATTAACGAAGGCACATCATAGGAAACATGTCTCGGCAGCCGAAACCATTCAACAGTTCGAAAAAGATTGGAAAAAAGTGTCAACACTTGTCGCCAAGAAGTCTGCACGGAATTTAATGAGGAACGTTCGCAAGAAGGTGCGCTAGCTAGTCTAATATTATCAGTATATCGAATAAAATATGAATATCTTACACTTGTGAAATATTTACTGCGAAATCAAAGTGAGTCCATACTTTCTGGGACAGTCTTTATACTTGGTTCATGTACTCGGAATCTTCTCTGGTAGTTCATAATGAACAATAAAGTCTTTGAAAGTGTCTTTCTATGGGGTCGAAACACGATTGCCCTATAAAACTGATGAAATCTGTTCCCCTATGAAGATGTGAAATTTAATTTCAATAAAATACAGGGTGTCCCACAAAAATTTTTGAATTAAAAAAATACAATAATAAAAACGGTTTGATAGATTTCACTGATTATACATTTATTTGAAAGGTTGATCCATGAATTTTTTATGACAAATTATTTCGTTCAAATAACCCCTTCGGCTGGTTTGGCAGTAGCCAATCTGATTCACCCAATTTTTGAGTACCTCTTTTAATTGTCCTTATTGGCCTTATGTCATCAATAGCAACTTGAATTTCGTGCTAGAGGTCTTCAATTGTTTCTGGATGGGTGGCGTAACATTCATATTTAACTGCTCCCCAAAGAAAATAATTCACCATTTCTACTGATTATTCGATTCTCAAAGATTGTTCACAGAACATCGATTGTTTCGTTGGGTGGCTGTGTGACACGCAGCGCCGTCCTGTGGAAACCAAAGATTTTTCATAAATAAATTTCATGAATCAAGCTTTCAAATAAATGTATAATTATTGAAATTTATCAAACTGATATTTTTTTTATTTATCAAACTGATTTCTTTTATTATTATTATTTTTATTTTTAAGTTCGAAATTTTTCATGAGACACCCTGCAGAACAATAATTGCACCCTGACGCAATATCTTAGCTGCCGGATTAGACGAAAATTGGAAACTGCCCTGCGTTCTTAGGATTATTATTTGTTATGTGTTGATGGATGCTAACATCCACTAAGCGATCTTATCTTAATCATACTAGACTATCGAAACAATTACAGTGTTGGGTAATGTCAGAGACATAACTGGATGACGTGAATATGAATAAAACTGTCTTACTTTTCGCACTTCGGAAATTATTTCTTAAGTTTGAGCGAATTCAATACCCATTTATTATGAAAAAGGTAAACAAACATAATAGAAATACATTTATGTCGAATCATACCAAAAACTGAGAGTAATAACATTTTTCATGATAATGTAAGTAAAATGATGTCGACGAACGATGTATGCCATGTAAAAAGTTCGTTGTTTTGTATTTTCAGGGGTACCTTTTGGGAGGTGTCAAAATATATTTGGTAAATTATTGTATCTGATATTGGCGAGAAAAACAATAATAAGATCATTTGGATTATAAATTAAATGACTTCTAAACAACATGCACAAATGAGACTCCCTCATATTAGTCAATTACTAATACTCCTGGTTTATGACCATCTATAGTAAGTATCTGCTCTACTAGCGAACGAAACGTGTCGCTCAATCACTGAAAATATTTCGTATTTCTATGTGTCGGTTTGGTACGGTACGCTTTGTGCGATGATTCGTTCAATTCTAGTGTTTAGAATGTTGCGCGCCATATTTTGGTACTGAATTTCACCTTAATGCTCGTTCATACTAAATATTTCAAAAAACTTCAACTTTGAGTTATTTTTTGATATCTCATACTATGAAAATATTATCATAAATTGTTGAACATATTTCCGATGATATGGAGAAAAAATTATGTTGCTGTCTTAAATACAGCAAGATATATTCACGATTAAGTTCTACCCATTATTGTACAAAGCAAATTTTGGAAAGGCACCTCATAGTAAAGTAAGTCGTATTCACGACAAAAAAAAAAAGCTACAGACTGTCCCAGAAGGTATGGACGCACTTTTATTTCGCTGTAAATAATTCACAAGTGTTAGATATTCAAATTTTATTCGATATACTGATAATATTAGACTACAACAACAGAATATTATTCTCAACATTTGCTACTTAGCCATTGTAGACTAGCGGGCGCACCTTCTTGCAAACGTTCCTCATTCAATTCCGTACAGACTTCTTGGCGACAAGTTTCGACACTTTTTTTTCCAATCTTTTTCGAACTGTTGAATGGTTTCGGCTGCCGAGACATGTTTCCTAAGATGTGCCTTCGTTAATGCCCAAAATCCCTCAATTGTCGAAGTTGTGGGCAATTTGGTGAATTCATGTCTTTTGGGATGAAAGTGACATTTTTGGTAGTATTCTACCGTTGATTTCGAGTAGTGGCAAGAAGCAAAATCTTGCCAGAAAACAACAGGATCCTTGTGGCTTCGAATCATGGGTAGAAGTCGTTTTTGTAAACATTCCTTGATGTATATTTCGCTGTTCATTGAAGCAGTGGTGATGAAGGGTTTCGAAATCTTACCGCAGCTACGAATTGCTTGCCAAACCATAGCTTTATTATCAAATTTTTCGACTTCAATCGATGTCTCGGACTGGTTTAACACTTGTCCTTCTCGCACCGTATAATATTGTGGTCCCGGCAAGGATTTGTAATCGAGTTTCACGTAGGTTTCGTCGTCCATGATTATGCAGTTCAAATTTCCAGCAAGAATCATATTGTACAGCTTTCGAACTCTCGGCCTGATCGATGCTTCTTGTTTCGGACTACGTTTCGGTTGTTTCTGCTTCTTATAGGTTCGAAGATTCAAACGTTCTTTAGCACAAAGAACATTTGACTTAGAAGTGCTCACTTTTTTGGCCACCTCCTTCTTTTGATCGAGCGCCTTCAGTATACGTTTATCCAACTGAGGGTTAGAAGGACCTTTTTTGAATAATTTTTACTGCGAGGTTTTCAATTCGGCTTGCCTTGCGGAGAGCATAATTTCCCTATTTTTTTTCTTCACAAGAGATAAACAGCCATTTCGGCATATACTGAGCAAGTTGGTGATTTGCTGCACAATTGTTTTAGATGTACTTAAAATTGTTCTATAGTGATTTTTTTGATAGTACTGTAAAACTTAACAGTGATATATTGCACAACCGATTTTAATATATTTAACTTATCTAACATAAAAAAAACAATTCAAGACTTTTTCATTATTAGGCCCGGAACTTCTCATTCCATGTAGTATTGTTAGTGAATTGTTAATAAATAATGCTGGTTGATATTTCTAAAATCGGCTGAAAGATGACGAAGATAATAATCAGTTTATTATGTCTTGTCTAGATGGCGCAACCTGTATATAGATATTCATGCAAATTCAGATACAATTCGAGCAACGATTAAAAGAAGTAATGTTACATTTAAGCTACCAAAAGATTCCAAACTTCCACTCGATGTTAGGATCGTGATGATTTCTCAACATGTATAATAACTTGATTGAAATATCTAAACTATTTTGACCTTCAACCAGAAACGAAGCATGTGTTACACAATGCCCGTAAAGTCAGTGTTTTCAGTAAAACACCGCTGCAGCTTATCATTTATGCAAATCTGGACGAACCATGCTATAATCCGTTCGAAAACGATCCAACGGAGTAGCATTCCGGGCGTAAAAGCAATGTAATAACACGATAACCCCAATTCCGACAAAGTGCGGCATCTCTGATAATCACACTGATTTCGATCGGCCAATCGCTTTATCACACCGACGATCATCGATTCACGGTGCGCTTTCACGCAATCTAATCCATAATATCAAAAGTCTTACCGACATTTTTTTATGTTCGCTTCACACTTCTTTTTTCACGGTACAACGGCTTTGGATTCGACTAATTCAGAATGTGAAAATTCGTCCAGTGTCCTACAAATCACTAATTACAAACGTGACGGATTATTTTAATTTTGGCTTACAATTTGCGCGGAACGTCGAAAGCCGGTTCGGGCAGATTATATCATCCGAACGGGATGCTTCCAACGCCAATATTATCCGCAGTTCAATCGAGTAGAATTACTGGGGACCAAAACAAAAAAATAACAACAGGAAATAAAATTCAACGCCGCCCGAATATTGCCATCGCAAAATGAAACTGTCTCGAAAAACACCGCATCTGATGCATATTAATTTTCCAGTGATTCATTATTTAAGTTGATACGAGCATTTTTTTTTGTTTTGGCTGTTTGTTTTTGCGATTTGATTCGTGACAGAGCGAAATATTCGGTCGATTTTTGGTGCAGTCCGTGGTTCATCATTGGCTTCGGAAGTCTGACGGCTGGTTGGATCCTGTTAGCGTTCTTCTTTGTTTTGTTTTTTTGCGATGACGATAGGGATGCTACGAAAATGAATTTTTATAGTGATTAAACAATGTCAGTACAAAAATAACAAAACCCCCTCATTCCGAACGAAGTAGGCATGCGAATTACTAAAATTTGTTTCGCATCACGATGCTCATAAATTGTCCCTTGCCCTTGTTGTTTTTCGATCACGTTATTGCATCATGGTTAAAAAAATAGTCTGAAAACCCTCTTTTAATAGGGAATAGGGTCGAACAGATAAAAAAAAACACTAATTTAGCGAATTTTATTAAGAGCTATGTTTTGCATAATAAAAAGCACCATTCGAACAATATTTTGTAATATTTTCGTGGACAAATAAGCCGGTTAAGAAGTATTTTTGAGGACGCTTCTAAGAAATAATGATTGGCGGTGTCGACTGTATCTCAGTGCAGACTTATCAGAAGTCAACAAACGAAAGCAGCTTAATTATAGTAGATGTTTTTTTTAACCCTAGAACATTTTATAGATTTGATTGATTTTTTTTAAATTTATGGTGGTTGTTTAAAATCACAATTACGACTTTTCAAGAAAAAAAACCGCCATTTTGTAGCTGAAAAATCTTCACAAAGTAATAAAAAACGAGAAGGAAAACTTTGGGGTCTGGTGGTTTACATGTAGAAAAAGTGTGCAAAATTTGATAATAATTGGTTAAGTTGTTTTCAAGTGGCGTTGGATACGGACTTTTAAAAAGTTTGTGTATTGGCTTTCAAACGCAAAATTCAAATCAATTCCGCGCCTTCTATGTTTCACTTTATGGACCAGGAAAACGATGATGTTAGCAAATTATCACATAGAGCAATATATAAATCGAGTAATAAATGCGGAAATAGTTACTAACATAGTAATTTTTCATTTAACAATCCTACGGAATGTGTAAAACTTCTGCATAAAAAGTAAACCTATAATTTCTTCAATACTAATCTATATTTAGATCTGGATGCTAAGAGAGGTTATGTTATCCATTTTCGTAATCGAAATTGAAGGTTTAAACGACTATTGGGTGGAATAAACGGCCAGACCAATTGTTTCAGAGTGGTGTCAACAAGTAAAGTTAATATTATCAATCTGTAGATCATCCTGAAAGCAAAAAACTTTGATTTATTCTCAAGCGGAATATTAAAACTATTGGTTTAAATTCTAATTGATAGAAATCAATGTTTTTTTCCAAAGTACAGCAGAATATTCTTTGATTACTCGAATTTCAGCTACAAATAAATAAAAGTTCACAGAAGAATAAACATTCCTATGTATTTTGACAGCTTCATTCGAAAACATCAGGATGCGGCCACCAAAGATATTTACCAACGCCATCTGGAAGACTCATGCACTATTCATTTTCATCGACCACTGCCGATCGCCAGCGGAAAGCTGGATTTTCGAGAGCCCGAGATGACATAGTCTAATGATACTATTCTAGTTTCAAGTTAGTCGTTAATTAAGATTAAAAAATACCCTTGGCATCATAGAGCTTAAGCAGTGTGCCTAAAATTATATTATATTATTGAATAACAAAAATCATCGTTTGTACAACAGCACCATCTACATGTCGAACTGTCGTTAGAAGACCAATAAAATCGAAGGAAACAATAGTTTGTTTTGAAGATCGCGTAGAGTCTAACAGTCTTGGAATTTTCTTTATATTTTGTTATAATAGATCATTTCAAGGATATTTCATCAAATTTTTAAGTCAATCGAAGCAGAACGGTTGGGGCAGTGCGCCCAGCTCTTGCCTATTCACAGTATTAGATACGAATAGATAAAGGCCCATAACTTCCAGAGTTTTGTTCCGATAGGCTTGACAATTTGACAAAATATTCTTGAGATGTATTACCTTAAGAAAATACATAGAAAAAAATGAATGATTTTTCAAAAGTGATAGATCCAACCAACCCCTTTAATCCGCACAAAGGTGTAATGACATTTGTTTACATTATAAAGCATCATTTAAAGAATATTTAGTTAAATTTCCGTATATTAATAATGAAAAATAAGGCGATAACAGAGCCATCGCCAAAACCCCTTTTGAGAATCACGTTGCGCGGTGAACACTAAAACTCGGCGTAGAATTGTCTGAAATCAAAAGTGTTCTTAAATTTATATAAAGTACAAGTTGTGTTCAAGGACTTTGAAAAATCGGTTTTCAGAAAAACGCAACACTAAAAATTGATTTTTTTATTGAACGAGATTAAAAACTTCAGCATAATGAAAGCCGGATGAAATTTAAGTTATTCCTTTATTCTTTCACGAATTGTCGAACTTTTGATCAAACGCTCTTCATCAAGCTCCGGACAAGTGTTGCATCGCATTTTTTGGACGCCTGAGTCCAGATTGTTTTGAACTCCTGCATGTTCCCAGCTGCCTTACCAGTCTTCTTGAAGACCTTCTTCACGATTGCCCAGTTACGTTCGATGGGTCGCAGCTGAGGGCAATTTGGTGGATTGATATTTTTCTCAACGAAATTCATACCCCTTTCCGCAAGCCAATTGAGAGTGGTTTTGGCACAGTAAGCCGACGCTAAATCCGGCCAAAACAGTGGAGGTGTACTATGCTTCTAATATAAAGGCAGCAATCTCTTCTGAAGACACTCAGATCGATAGATTTCTGCATTTATAGTTCCGGTAGTGTAAAAAATGGTTGACTTCAAACCACAGGAACATATTGCTTGCCATACCAGTACCTTTCGACCGACTTTCTCCACTTGAATCGACATGTCCGCATCGCTCACATCCTCCCCAACGACGACAGCCAAGTATTGTGGACCTGGAATGGTTTTTGAGTCCTCCTTTACATAAGTCTCATCGTCCATCAAAACGCATGCATCCTGACACTGCAAAAGACGCGAATACAATTTCCGGGCCCTAGTTGCTGCTCGCTCATTCTGTTCCACCCTTTGTTTCGAGATTTTCTGCTTCTTGTAGGTCTTCAGGTGATTTCGCGTCTTGATACGCTGGATCATTCCGACACTCGTTCCTTCATATAGACGTCCCAGAATATAGACTCTATTTATCGTGATTTGTATTTGTTTCGTAGCCGACGAAATTACATCAATAGCCCAAATGTATACAATTAAATGTTTGTACATGCTCGCGATACGGATATCGATATTTAAGCTTCTCTTCACCAAGCTTGTGTTCAAGTTTTGTATGCAAGCAGTTATTCTTAAGGCGTTTCTCTACCATTACTACCATTTTGCGATTTCGGTTGAAGCGATAAAATATTTCTCATTATCAATCGAGTTCATCTTATATAAATTAGAAATTGGTCTTATGCACACAAAATTTACCCTGGGTAGTTGTCAATTTCTCAGGCGAAACGACATAACATGGGATTTCACCCAATCTTGCATGACACAAGATCAGAGCATACCAATAAGAGCTTCAAATCGTTTATGGCACTTTTTGTCTTGCTGTGTAGCAACAACCTACCTCTAGCAAGATACGCATAAGACTGAAACGTTAGCTATAATTTCGCTTCTATTTGTAGATCCGCGTGCTTCCAACAGCTTTGCTTTTGCTTCGATTGAGCTATCAGAGCGCTGCATCCCTTTGATATATCGCTTACTCCTTCAAAACCGTCGACTATGGCAGGGAAATCCGGTATGCCGGAGATTTTTTGCAGACAAAATAGGACACTGCTAGCTATTAATCAACATTTCAATGATATAAAATTAAAAATATGCTATGAACATTCAAATCAATACGTAGAAATATTTCCAATCAAATGGTAACATAATATTAATAATTGATACAAAATTGACTGAGCTGTAATTGTTCAACACCTGACCACATTTCTACGTGTATTTTTCTTGAGTTTCTAGTTTGCACCGCTATATAGAAAACAAAAATGTGTTCCACATTAAAACGATTTTCCGAAACTGTTTATCCCTTAGCCACCGGACCCCACCCCCACCTTTCATATCATCCTGTAATTTCAAAACTGGAAGTCGGATCCCGATATAATTGAATTGCAACATATGTGACCATAACATTTTCTGTTCCGTTCTGGAATTTCAGACTAAAGTTTACGGTACTACCGGAACCGAAAAGCGAGGACCGGTATAGCCAAAGCAGGATCGCTTGGTCATCATCCAGAAAGATTCGAATATTGAAACAGTTATTGGCACAGTGTCATAGTTTTCAAGTCCTTTGCACCGTTACGTTAAATGACAGTTTAACATTCGTATCCAAATAATATTTTGGAATAGATATCTATAACACTAGAGATCCCTTAATTTGTTCCAAAGCTTGTAAAAATCGGTTCAACTGCCCCTGAGATGACGAGGTGAGTTCCGTTTATTTTGCAAGTTTAGGGTTACTGATTCCGGTACTCCTGGAACCGGAATCATTTCGTTTGATTATCAGTTAACGAGACCTACCTTTTTGAAAACTTTTAGGATCAGTTTCGACGAATCATTAACGTTCTTTGGAAAGCCACTTAAATGACGACTGAAATTTTTTTGTCATGAATACGACTTACTTTACTATGGGGTGCCTTTTCAAAATTAGCCATGTGGAAGAATGGGCAGAACTTAATCGTGAATATCTCGACTTGTATTAATGGTAGCAACATAATTCTTTCACCATTTCATCAAAAATATGATTAGGAATTTAGGATAGTATTTTGAACAGTGTGAGATAACCACAAACAACTCAAAAAATCAGTTTTCTCAAAATTTGAAAACAATGCGGAAAACTCTTTACTTTCGCTTGGATTTTTCTCGCAAGGACGACGATTTTGAGGTAGTCAGGCACATATTTTCAACAGAATCCGTATAAAAGGGGAACCGTGGTGAAAATCGATCAATTCTTTTCGTGCGTTCAATGAAACTGGATTCTAAAACTGTATTTCGGAACTGATTTGAGTTTCGAAATCGCAGTTCTAGAATTGAAACTAGATTCTGAGTCTGTTATTGGTTCTAAATTTTGTTCTTGAACTCAGGGTCCAGTTCTTTATTCCAGACTTCTTCTATTCGGTTCTTTTTAGAACCATAATAATACTCCTAAAGAATTATGCGGAAATTTACTTTACTGTACTCTATACAACCCATTCTGGTAGTCATGGCAAAAAATCGCCTTCAAGTTTCAGAGCTTAGTTCCGGAATATGGGTTTAGAATTCAGAGTCTGCGTGCTGAACTAACTCAACTCATCACTCTCCATCACGAACGCTTTCATAAAAAGTTCTTTTCAGAGCCACAATTTTTTTTATTATAAAGAACTATACTGCTTATTTTATAATATTTAATTGCGTTTCAGAATGTTTAATGTAACTAATCTGTAATTTAGTCTAGGCGCATCGTTTAAATTTCTAGTAATGAAAGAGGGGAAAGTTGCACAATTTAAACAATCGATCAACTACCAATTCGAATTCAGAAGCACAAATAAAGCATGTCATTTTCGTATTCACGACATACGGTTATGTCTCTGACATTACACACCCGTACTTTTTCACCTTATAGTTCAAACACCGGAAGTCGAATCCGAATAAAATTTCTTAGCAATCTATGGATTCATACAATCTTTCATTTGAATCAGAATTTGTGAAAACCAGTAGAACCGTCTCCGAAAAATCGTAATAAGCATCATTTCGGCGTTTTAATAACTATTTCCCGAACTTCCACAATCGGAAGTTATTATGACCGAAATAAGTTTGTTTGGCCATCAACTAACAAGGTATGGAAATAAAAAGGTTTCGAATGGTCAATTATAACCCAGTGATTTATGTTGAACGATTAGGTGGCGTTAGCAGTTCAACATAAACTGCTGTCGCACTGATGAGCCGAAGGCGAAACGTATAAAGTTCAAATAGCTATGTGCATTTGTCATAAAACCGTTACCCAAGCGGTATCAAAACCCCTAAATAACTGAAATTAGAACCTATAAACTCCGATACAAAACTCAGTTCGATTTCTTTTCAATTATTATTCCGATTTTGTAAGACTGTTCACCTATCGTAACTCATTTTATAGTGTATTACATTTTACCGTGCCCATTCAAAATTTAATTTCGAGAAACAAAAATGACACTGTATATTTTCCGTAACTTTAACCTGCAGTAAAACAAACAGATTGGTAATGTCACGGTACACAGCTGAATTACGTGAATATCAACAAATCGGTTGTTTCAGTATCTTTGATGTTAAAGAATCTGAATTCTGGAGCCAAATGGTAGAGCTGAATTTTGGACCTGAATTCTTGAACTAGATTTTACAACACTCCGGAACTGAATTCTGAGTCTGTATAAAGACTGTTCCAGAAAGTATGGACGCACTTTGATTTCGCTGTAAATAATTCACAAGTGTTAGATATTCAAATTTTATTCGATATACTGATAATATTAAACTACAAAAACAGAATATTATTCTCAACATTTGCTACTTAGCCATTGTAGACTAGCTGGCGCACCTTCTTGCGAACGTTTCTCATTAAATTCCGTACAGACTTCTTGGCGACAAGTTGTGACACTTTTTTCTAATCTGTATCGAACTGTTGAATGGTTTCGGCTGCCGAGACATGTTTCCTAAGATGTGCCTTCGTTAATACCCAAAATTCCTCAATTGGTCGAAGTTGTGGGAAATTTGGTGGATTCATGTCTTTTGGGACGAAAGTGACATTTTTGGTAGTATACCATTTTACCGTTGATTTCGAGTAGTGGCAAGAAGCAAGATCTAGCCAGAATACAACAGGATCCTTGTGGCTTCGAATCATGGGTAGAAGTCGTTTTTGTAAACATTTCTTGATGTATATTTCGCTGTTCATTGAAGCAGTGGTGATGAAGGGTTTCGAAATCTTATCGCAGCTACAAATTGCTTGCCAGACCATAGCTTTCTTACCAAATTTTTCGACTTCAATCGATGTCTCGGACTTGTTTAACACTTGCCCTTCTCGCACCGTATAATATTGTGGTCCCGGCAAGGATTTGTAATCGAGTTACACGTAGGTTTCGTCGTCCATGATTATGCAGTTCAAATTTCCAGTAAGAATCGTATTGTACAGCTTTTGAACCCTCGGCCTGATCGATGCTTCTTGTTTCGGATTCCGTTTTGGTTGTTTCTGCTTCTTATAGGTTCGAAAATTCAAACGTTCTTTAGCACGAAGAACATTTGACTTCGAAGTGTCCACTTTATTCGCCACATCCCGAACTGAAACCTCCTTCTTTTGCTCGAACGCCTTCAGTATACGTTTATCCAACTGAGGGTTAGCAGGACCTTTTTTTCGACCCGTTTTTGGTTTATCCTCAAAGGTGTTATCCTCACCGAACTTCCTGATTGCATTTCGCACGGCTTTTTCACTTACCCCTTCCATTTTTGCTATCTTTCTCAGTGACAGTCCGCGTTCTGTGCACCATTTGTACACAATTTTTCGACGTTGTTCTGCTGAAAGTCCACGCATTTCGAAACAAACTAATGAAAACGAATAAACAACTGCACAAGTGGTTGAAGAAGAGTGTAAACAACAGGACGCAGCCATAAAAATTGACAAATTCCATACTTTCTGGGACAGTTTTTAGCTGATCTGACTACTGAATCAGTGTTTTGGAGCTGACTTTTGAAACCAAATTCAAAGTTCCATAAAAAGGACGGGTATAGCGTGATGGGTTAGTCGATACCTTTCACGCAGCCCACCTGGGTTCGATCTCCAACCGCGCACATAGGGTCAGACAGCTTTTCTGACCCGAAGAGGTGAATGACCTTAAGGTTAAAAGCTCTATCATTGAAACAAACAAAAAAAGTTCCATAGCCAAGATCTGATGCTCATCTCAGTTCCAAATTTCGGTTCTGAAATCAAGTTTTCAAATTTAGTTTCATGGCCAGAATTCTAACCTTGGATACTGAATGAGGAACTGAACTTTAAATTTAGGCTCTGGATTTGAAAAGAAAATATATGGCCTTGGATTCTGGATTATTTAGTGTTATTTGTGGTTATCTCTTAAAATTCTATAATAAATAGCAGA
This sequence comes from Malaya genurostris, assembly GCF_030247185.1. Classification (NCBI taxonomy): domain Eukaryota; kingdom Metazoa; phylum Arthropoda; class Insecta; order Diptera; family Culicidae; genus Malaya; species Malaya genurostris. The sequence goes on along the minus strand of NC_080572.1, from coordinate 229,143,158 downwards.
TATTGACGAGGAGAAAAATTATGTTTTAAAATTAATTTGAAATTATAATTTTTACACTAATCACCCTGTAATTCGGGAACCGGAAGTCGGATCGAAATGAAATTTTGGAACTTTGTATGAAACATTTATGTCTTTCATTTGAATCTAAGTTGATGAAAATCGGTTCAGCCGTCTCTAAGAAAAGTTAGTGCACTTATTTTCATTTTTTTGCACATATCATCCTGTAGCTCCTGAACCGGAAGTTGGATTCAAATAAAACTCAGGAACTTTACACTAATTTTTTTAGGAGATGGCTAGACCGATTTCCACTAACTTAGATTCAAATCAAAGGTCTTGTGGTCCTATACAAAATTCCTGAATATTTTTTGGATCCGACTTCCGGATCCGATATTATGGGGTAAAATGTGCAAAAAATTGTAAAAATAAATGCACCAACTTTTCTTGAAGATGGCTAAGCCGATTTTCACAAATTTATATTCAAATAAAAGCTTTTATGATCCCATACAATATTCCTGAGTTGTGTTTGGGTCTGACTTCCGGTTTCACAGTTAAGGGGTAAAATGCGCAAAAATTTAAAATTTGTGTACTAATTTTTCTCAGAGATGGCGTGATCGATTTCCACAAACTTAGATTCAAATGAATAATCTCTTGATCCTTCATCAAACTTTCGAATTCCGTTTGTATCCGACTTAAAAAATCCCATTTAAATTTATTCACTCGCTTTTCTCAGAGATGGCGTAACCGATTTCAAAACACTTGAATTCAAATGAATAATCTTATGGTGCCACACAAAACTTCTGAATTTCATTCGGATCCGATTTCCGGTTCTGGAATTATAGGGTAAAGTTTGTAAAAAATTTGATACCATCACTTAGAGGGGCGAAACAAAAACTGAAAAATAATTCGGAACTAACTCCAAAACTACTTCATTCGATAGTTATTATCTAAGACAAGACCTGACAACTGGCTTCTTATTCTTCCTTCCGAATCATCCTTCTCGTCATTTTCGCCCTGTAGAATAAATACCAACGTATCGGCTACAGTGTAGCTATATTTACAGATTTTTTTAATAACTATGCTAGGAAAAAAATATTACATTTAAATTTTTAGACTTTAGGTTTTTGATTTTAAATAAACATAAAACATGTTTTGGTGAATGCATTTCTTTATTATATATTAATGCTTAAAAACAATTAATTGAGCTTTGATGACAAAACACAAAATATCTAATGTTGAACGAAAAATCGGATCCATTGTTGACGTATTACCGGATTTTTTGGAAACCCGAAAAAGTCAGGTTTGGATAGAAATGCTTAATGCGACGACAGTGTGGAACACAACAGTTCATTCTTCTCGTAAAACTAAACACACTTTCGAATTTACACTAATTTAACAAATCTTTTTTGGTTACACTTTATTTCACTAAAAAGAAAAACGGCTTGATGCCTTTTTCAATTACACAGTCTTGCAACTATAAACATTTATTACAAATGAGATTGAAAAAAAAACATTCTCTGAAAATTTTCATTTTCATTGGTGAGCTAAAATTATACATTTTCATAAATTTGTTTTCTGATTTTCTTTATACTTGGCATCATTGCTCGCGTACCCTGCAAAAGTTTTTTCTTTTCACAATGTGCAGGTGGCAACATCAAAATCAGCCAATCAGAGACTGGTCCATTTTGGAACAAAACCAGCCCCCCCAGATGTCAGGTCTTGTCTTAGGTTATTATCAGGAGACGGTCACACAAACTGATTCTGGCTGTCCTGGTTTCCAGTTTCCGATTCCGGAGGTACAGGAAATAGTGCTCATATTTTCTCAAATGGACCTCACTTACTTTTGTCAGTGATGGTTTTACCAAGTTTCACAAACTTAGGTCTAAATGGTCTGTGGTCTTGTACGGAATTCCAGAATTTCATCCGGATACGAAATCTGGTTCCGGAATTAAAGGGTAAAGTGTGTTATAAATCTCATACCTTTACGCGGGCGAAACAGAAAACGTGAAATCGGCCAAAACACTACTCTAATTGGTAATCATTATCAATCAGTAAACGGTCAGTCGAACCGATTGCGGTTAATTTTTCAAGAATCGACGAATTCTATTTTGAAGAATACCATAGTATTATATATGATAGAATGTTTGATATGAGAATGGCATCATTACACCACTAGGTGCATTAAAACAAGTTTTTTAAATCTGTTTTCCTCAGTAAAAACTAATCAAATTTGAAACTTAAATCTTAAATCTTAACAAGATGCTTCATCCGACACAGTCGAAAATTGCTTAGGATTGTTTTTGAAATACAATTCAACTAGGCTTGTAACACAGTGTTTATCATGCGTAAACGTGAATGAGATGCAATTACATTCATTTCGATTAACAACAAGCTACACAATGTCGAGTATGATGACGTTAAATACAAAATCCCTCGCGTCATTACGTTCGAGAAAATATGTCGCAGTACGAAGCGTCTATGTAAGGCAATTCCATCTTACATAATTTGTGGTCAGAGCGTCGTTGTAAATCGTTGATAACCTACGAGAATCAGTTGCGTACAATGCAGTTCTGTGAACAACTAGCCTATCTACGGTAAACTCTGCACTGAAACTTCACTACACTGAAAATGACAAGGACAACGGTCCAAGTCCTTCCAAAAACACGCTATCAGTCTTAATGTAAAAGGCTTAACTCTCAGGAAAAGTGCTAATATGCCTCAATAAAAAACAAACAAAAAATCCCGTGTTGAACCGGTTCCGATTTTTCGCAATAGCCCTTTATTGTATGCTCGTCTTTCGTCGAAAATTTCAGTCCACTAAAGTCCTCACCCTCCAGTGCGCCTTCAGAATAAATTCAAGTGGCAAGGGAATAATGAAGCATCTCTAACCTGTTCCGAAACCAAGCACACGAGGATGCATCTCGCCGTATAGTACCAGCTACTAAAGTTCCCGGCACGGCACTGCATCGCATCACTGATGGCATCATATTTCTCGCACGACCATACTTTCGGGATGATGCTGCACCAGTCACCGCCACCAGTCCGTCGCATCCGTCAATGATGGCCACCGTAATGATACTACTCAGCGCCGGTAACCCGGAGCTCAATTTTCCGCGATAACTCTCTCACTGATCCGCGTGTTCCATTAGCCGGGTGCCACTCACTGGGCGAACGGAGGCTGATTTATGAGCTCTTTCCATCCTATGCGCCACCACCGGATGTATCCCGTGGATTCGGGAGGTGGGGATCAACATCACGATACATTAAACACTGTTGCGTTGCTGATGCTGCTGCTGCTGCTAATGCTGCTGTTTGGGTACACGTTATTTCGTCGGTGTTATTGATAGGCTTTAATTTTCGGCTGACGGCGTGGTTCGATCGATTGGTTTTAGGTTATTGCGACCGACTTGCAGTGAGAAATCCCGGCCCCGCCAACAGACCGCCAAGTCGTATCGATCGTAAATTGATGGCACACATGGGAGGAGTGGATAGGAATTTAGTGCAGATAGAAGGGACTCGTGTTGTTTGTTGTTTTCGGTCTTTTTTATTTTTTATTCGGCTACATGGCGTAGAATGAAAACAGTGAACAGATTCCCATTACAGCAACAGTAACGATTTAACGATTTGTTTCGGGGGTTTTATTGCGGTTTGTCAAACGAATGAATGAATGAATGAAAGAATGAGCCAAATAGCGTTGGCTTTGATTTTGAATGGGAATTTGTAACATCGAATCAGTGAACGAAGCCGTTGAAAGGAAAACCCGTCAAGTGGAATCTAAAAATAAGAGCATTGAACTAGCATTGAAAAATTCTAACGTTCTGTAGTAGTCTTCGTACACGTTAACAAAACATCTTTTAAAACATGATATTCTCTTATATAATATTCCAGCTAACAAATTGTCGCCTGAATTCAAAATTTAAAAAAATATTCACTTGTTTTAAAGCATTTTTTGCAAGGCTTCTACAATAGCCTGGGTTTTGTTGGAGACCGGATGAAAATTTTTGAATCGGTAAAAATGAAATAATATTAATTCGCTCTCTTATCGATTCGTAATTCATGCGAGTGGTTCGGCTATCCATTGAAGATATCAATAAACATTTTTCAATATACGCAACATTTTTTATCAGCAAACATTCGGATTAAAGAATACTGTACTGTTGCACTTTCAAGTAGATGTACAGTCCTCCGATTATTATTGCGGCGATGCGAAACAAGTGCAGGATGGGGTTTGTGTTTTTTTTTAACTTTGTTGATACAAGACACAGGTCTACTATTTTCACTTGCTCATCAATAGTTTATATAAATAAAAAAGGATTTAAGTCTTTATTTTTTCGTATACATGGTATATAAATAAATTTACAACTTAAGGATCTATACAATTTTATCATTCTGGTAATTATTTATTTAAGTTTTTGCAATGACTGAGCGGAAATATATATTGGAGAAGCCAAGTGAAAGAAAAACTAACAGAAAAGATGAATTTTTGGAAAAAGATACGCTCAGAGACAGGACTCGAACCTGCGTTCTTATGCATTCCGTGCATACGCGCTACCATTTCGCCACTCTGATCTTGTTTTAGCCACTCTAAAACTCGAAACAGACATAGTAGCAACGTACATCGAACATGGTCTACATCCTGGCCGTCACCCGACCGATACCTTACATCCAAATATCTTCTCTGTCCATCAAACACTAGTCCTCTCGCTTTATACCTATTTCTCCGATCAAGCATTGAGTAGGAGAGTGTATTTATAATCGCTTGTCACCTTCTTTAATGGTGCCAGTCGCTGGCTGGACATCGTAAGAGTCAGAGCTGGCTGGACAAGATCAGAGTGGCGAAATGGTAGCGCGTATGCACGGAATGCATAAGAACGCAGGTTCGAGTCCTGTCTCTGAGCGTATCTTTTTCCAAAAATTCATCTTTTCTGTTAGTTTTTCTTTCACTTGGCTTCTCCAATATATATTTCCGCAAAAACTGAACTTAGTAATGGCGCCTTTACGTCAAACTAAAAATTAATAAATCGTATTTATTTAAGTTATTCATGATTTTTATGCTACAATTCAAAACAAAAAAAATTCTATAGAATGCACATTACTCTTACCCCTTCTAGTGAATTGAGAGATCCATGATCCATATTCGGACTTCAACACAGGTTAGAAGTTTCATAGGGAATCATCATATATTTGTTCAATTCAATTTTCGAATTCTAAAATTTGACTCATTGAAATGTACATTTTTTTTTCATATAAGAAAATTAATACGAAATTTCAAACCCTTAACTCATCGAACTTCGATTTGCCGCTATACAAAACGTCAGAAAGAACAGTGACTACACGGAACGAATATAAATACATGCAAACAACAATTTCACTAAATTTTGTTGATTTAAATCGTCACAACTGAAAAAGGAAGAATACACAAAATCAAAGTCATCGTCAAAAATAAAGACTGTCCCAGAAAGTATGGACGCACTTTGATTTCGCTGTAAATAATTCACAAGAGTTAGGTATTCAAATTTTATTCGATACACTGATAATATTATACTACAGCAATAGAATATTATTCTCAACATTTGCTACTTAGCCATTGTAGATTAGCTGGCACACTTTCTTGTAAACGTTCCTCATTAAATTCCGTACAGACTTCTTGGCGACAAGTTTTGACACTTTTTTCCAATCTTTTTCGAACTGTTGAATGGTTTCGGCTGCCGAAACATGTTTCCTAAGATGTGCCTTCGTTAATGCCCAAAATTCCTCAATTGGTCGAAGTTGTGGCCAATTTGGTGGATTCATGTCTTTTGGGACGAAAGTGACATTTTTGGCAGTATACCATTCTACCGTTGATTTCGAATAGTGGCAAGAAGCAAGATCTGGCCAGAAGACAACAGGATCCTTGTTGCTTCGAATCATGGGTAGAAGTCGTGTTTGTAAACATTCCTTGATGTATATTTCGCTGTTCATTGAAGCAGTGGTGATGAAGGGTTTCGAAATCTTACCGTAGCTACAAACTGCTTGCCAGACCATAGCTTTCATACCAAATTCATCAACTTTAATCGTTGTCTCGGTCTGGTTTAACACTTGCCCTTCTCGCACCGTATAATATTATGGTCCCGGCAAGGATTTGTAATCGAATTTCACGTAGTTTTCGTCGTCCATGATTATGCAGTTCAAATTTCCAGCAAGAATCGTATTGAACAGCTTTCGAACCCTCGGCCTGATCGATACTTCTTGTTTCGGACTACGTTTTGGTTGTTTCTGCTTCTTATAGGTTTGAAGATTCAAACGTTCTTTAGCACGAAGAACATTTGACTTCGAAGTGCCCACTTTTTGGGCCACATCCCGAACTGAAACCTCCTTCTTTTGCTCGATCGCCTTCAGTATACGTTTATCAAACTGAGGGTTAGCAGGACCTTTTTTCGACTCCTTCCATTTTTGCTATCTTTCTCAGTGACAGTCCGCGTTCTGTGCACCATTTGTACACAATTTTTCGACGTTGTTCTGTTGAAAGTCCACCGTGCATTTCGAAACAAATTAATGAAAACGAATAAACAACTGCACAAGTGGTTAGAGAAGAGTGTAAACAACGGGGCGCAGCCATAAAAATTGACAGATTCTGAATTATTGCGAAATGGCAGCGGTTTTTGGTTGCGTCCTTATTTTCTGGGACAGTCTATATCCGATTCTCAAAAACAAACTGAATTTTTATGCATAAAATGTTTGATGTTTATCTCGCGTATTTCGCATTTTTTAGTTTATTTTCACAATGACGCTGGAATGAAATGTAGTGGGGCTGCTTATTTAGAGATGATACTTTCAGCAAGAGCGGTCAAATCGGTAGGAAAATTTATAATTACTGCACCTCTTTAACTGTTTCTTATAAAAACGGACAAATTCATATAAAATATCGTAGCAGAAATGGAACTGATGTTTATCTTAATTTATTGTTCAGAAACTAACGTTCATTTAGAATTGAACATTATACTTGATTCATTACCTTTTTTCAAATGCCAAGAGGTATCAAAGAAATTATCAAAAATGGATGATACTCGATCGCTAAACATTCTAATTCTCTATAAATCTACATAATACTAGTTTCTGTTTAAAAAAATGTTGGACCGAAAAAATCTAACGAAATTTCACGTTTAATCATAGTTTATTCTCAAAAAGGAAGTACCAATCATGTTGAAATCGATTTTCTTCTACTCCGAGTTTACTTTTATTACTGATCTATTTGTACTATTGAATAAACGAAAAAACGGTTGCAATTCACTACTGCCGATATGAAAATTTCCCTAAGAACCCCCATTTCCTTGGTTTAATTTTTCATTTGAAGGTGTCGCAACCGGTATTTCAGTTTTGCGACAGTGTGCCAATATTGAACTAAAGTTTACCGTAAAAAAGAAAAATAATAAAAATACTACTGAGATTATTAAAATAACTATTCGCTCTTGCTTTTTACTATTGTTACATAAAATGCGTACTGCAAAATGTACTTTTTTTCAATGTTGATGTACTGTATTTTTTTTTTATTTTTGAACATAATGTAAAAAATATACGGGCATTATTCATTGAAAAAAAGAATAATTGGCATCATCAGTCTACATTCATGCTCAACCTTACTTTTGAGAAAAACCTAAACAAAAATTCACAGGATCATTTCTTTCCATTGATTAACAACGCAAAAACTTTTTCTATTGTCTGCAATAATCTAACGATTTACAAAACACTCACAACATTTATATATTTCGTAATATGGAATATAAGTGCAAAAGAATTGTGAGCAAAATAACCGGAATGGGAAAATACCTCATAATCAACTCTCTGCTGGTTATTTTTCAGTTCTATTTGCCAGTAGTACAACTTGTTTCTCTTTCGTGAAAACCCCGTCTACAATTGATCTGATTCTAACTGATCAAACTCACATTTATATGAACATCAGTTCTCTCAGAAGCAATAATTAATCCAATCAGTTCGACATTCAACAATCATAGAGATTATGGGTTTGAAAACAGATCACACATTGGAAATAATTTGAATCATGAAACGATTTTGGGAAACTCTGCTGATATCGATATAGCAATAGAAACATTTGAATCATTACATAATCGAAGTTAGGAATCTGTCTGTCCCCAAAGCTCAAATTTCAATTTTTATATCATCGATGCTAATTTTCAGCTGCTCAATCATTTGAAGCATGTTCTTCGGAGACAATATCAACGTTTTCGAAATCCTCGATCGATTAACAAAAAAAAAATGAACGTTGCGTTTTGTTTTTTTTTGCGAAATGAAACTTTCACTAAAGAAGGGGAACAAATTGAACCATATTCAAGGTTTAGAATCTGGGAAGTTTCCAAGAAAAAGAAAAGCATTTTACTAGTCAACAGAGCTATACTCCCACGATTACACGTGTGTTTTCCGTTTTGTTAATGTGATCGCAGTAAAAGGAAAGAGGATTTAGATTCTTTAATTAAAGTTGAATAAGTACATATACATTTTGTTCAATATTTTTATAGGTTTTTAATTGCGTTGTGATGAAACAGTGGAACTCATCCTAAATATTGGGGTTTTTAGCATGTTTTTTGCCTGATAATACCGACTTTTAACCCTCATGCCTTACAGAGCAGCAGCGCATGTAACGCTTTTTATTAGCTATGACATACAAAAAAGTAATACATGCAACGCTTCGTAGCATCCAAAACATATAAAAAAGTAACCCATGTAACGCTTCGTAACATTCATGACCTACAAAAAACTAACGCATATAAAGCATTGTAATACCTTTAACTTGTCAAAAGATAACAGTTCGTAATAGTCATGACCTACAAAAAAAGTTCATTTATTTTTTTTTAATAAAATTAATTTATTTTCAGTTTTGCCATGATTGAGTGGAGAAGCCAAACGAATGAATAACTTAACAAAAGAAAAAGATTTTTTGAAAAAGATACACTCAGAGATAGGACTCGAGCCTGCGTTCTTATGCATTCCGTGCATACGCGTTACTATTTCGTCACTCTGAACCTTGTTATAGACATAGCTCTAAAACACGGTGAGACATGGTAGAACGTACATCAAGTATGGTCTACATCCTGGCCGTAAAAAAAAACCTTCTCTACTGGTGCCAGTCGCTGGCGGGACATCGTTTGGGTGTATGGTACCGTTCGGGTGACGGATCTGAAATATCACAATCTCTCTCTCCAGCAGGCATAAAAGCTCCTCATCGTTTACAATAATCCAAGAGATACATGTATGTACTTAATACAATAAATTAAAACTAACCCGAGATTAGCTATCCTTATAGCAATAAGATGACACTGAAGAAATCGGGTCAGCGATGGTGATTTTACATAAAAACTAGAGAAAAGGACCATTTAGGGGTTAGCCAAATTTGGGCTAGGGTACATAACCGTTTCTATTATTTTTACGTTTCGTCTTTGACTCATCAGTGCAGAGCAGTTCAAATTGAACTGCTTAGTGCTAAACTCGGCAGTTCAATTTGAACCGCTAAGCAGACGTAAAGTTTCTGCTACTCACAGAACACTTTTTGTTTTTGTAGCAGAAACTTTACGTCTGCTTAGCGGTTCAAATTGAACTGCCGAGTTTAGCACTAAGCAGTTCAATTTGAACTGCTCTGCACTGATGAGTCAAAGACGAAACGTAAAAATAATAGAGAAAAGGAGATATATGTGTATAGGTAAATGTTGTAAAAGGGGGGTAGGAGGAAAGAGTGGTAAATGAGAGTGGTTGAACGAAATGGGGCTAGAACCGACATGTAGATCTAATTAGTGAAAGAAAAAATGGTAGAGAAGAAGAGGACAAAACGGTATAAAAATTGTATTTCGCTTGCTGCTGCTCCCCGCATTCACTGTTACGCGAGTTAGCCACTTTGTAGGTACAATTAAGCAATTAATTCTGGAAGAATATTTTTTGTTGTGGACCGTCAACTGTCACAGCAAAAAATAAAATGAAATTTAAAGATAACGCAAATTCACATATAACTGAATTTAAAAGTACGCAAATCGTCAAAAATCCTTAGTCTTTTGAATAGACGTCTAAACTTACGTATTTAAATAGTGAAAAATATATCAAAAAGCATTAAGGATGTGTTAGATTTATTGTAAAAATACTTTATTTTTGACGTTCGAATGTCCATTATTCACAACGATCGAAAAATCGATTTTTTTGCCGCGAATTTTTTATTCTTGAGTATAGAGCGATACACGATACACTTGACCCATTGGTCTTCTAACATTTTGATTCCCCTTAAAAAAGATGAGGAGAAACTTTTTCAGGTTTACAAATAGATAATAGCCGCTGAGTGCCGGGTCAAGTGAACACGGAGGATGGTGGACCAAGGAGTTTATTAGGACACAAAACTCTTCGCTTTCCATAGCTTGATAAAAACTAGAACTTGTCTGACACGATCAGCTGTTATTCAAAGACTAGAGGATAGATTGTCATGAAATTTGATATTGGGACATCGTGAGGCTTGTTCTCTGTTAGGTGTTTTCTACTTAAATAATTCGCAAATCAACAATTTTTATTTAAAGTTTGCGAGTTTTCAAAAAATTATATCAAATTTGATTGTTTCAATAATTTACAAAAATCTTTTTAATCATGTAAAATTGTGGCTTTTTTTTCTTAATTTTGTATTTCCTAATCTCAGCCTAAAGTGCAGTAAACTTCTTCAATTATCAATTACAGTATGTCTAAGAAGAATTATTTTAGAACATTTTTCTACAATCTACACTTTCTCCATATAATCCCAGTATTTACCTAAACCATTTCAGAAGGAACCAAATCTATCGGACAAACTGGGGTGCTATCGCCTTTTGCGTTAGTAGCAGAATGAGAGGGTGCGAAATGGATTGTAGTTTGAAGCCCATCCTAAAGTGCTTTATCATAGTATATTGCATGTTGTTTGTTATATATTGAATTGAATTATATTACATTGTATTATATATTGTTGTTATTATTTTTATTTTTTTTATTATTATTATTATTATTATTATTATTATTATTATTATTATTATTATTATTATTATTATTATTATTATTATTATTATTATTATTATTATTATTATTATTATTATTATTATTATTATTATTATTATTATTATTAATAATATTATTATTATTATTATTATTATTATTACAGGGTCCGGCACTCGAAGTATAACCAATTAAAAAGGCCATAAATTCAGTTTGGAAAATTACTTTTACTTAATTCAAAGTACAAAATGTGTAAAAATAATACAAAATTCAGAATCAACTCACTTTTGCTCGATATGACCACCTTTTGCCTTGACTTGATGACTTGAGAGAGCGAAGGAGTTGCTTCGTTTGGCCGGTCAATTTCCGAACATTGTATTTTCTGACGAGAAAATTTTTCCAATTGAGCAATTCGTAAACTCTCAAAACGATAGGGTTTACTTGGCCGACCGTTCATACGAGAATTTGAGTCATCGATTGGCCACCAGGAGGCAGCACCCGCAACAGATAATGGTTTGGGCCGCTGTAACCGCAGATGGGCGCTCTCCAATCGTTTTCATCGAGCCTGGCGTCAAGGTAAATGCGACATATTATCGGGAAAGTATTCTGGAGGTTGCTTTGAAGCCGTGGGCAGACAAACATTTCGGTGGCAGACCATGGACGTTTCAGCAGGACTCGGCACCGTCTCACAAAGCTCGAGTGAACCAAGAATGGCTGAAAAACAACGTTCCGAACTTCATCACGTCCACACAATGGCTCTCGAATTCACCAGATGCGAATCCAATGGATTATTCTCTTTGGGCCGTTTTGGAGAGCAAAGTCCAAACTAAAAGATACACCAGTCTCGAGGCGCTGAAAAAAGTTATTGTCCGCGAGTGGGCCAAAATACCTGCAAGTCACATTCGGCCAAACGAAGCAACTCCTTCGCTCTCTCAAGTCATCAAGTCAAGGCAAACGGTGGTCATATCGAGCAAAAGTGAATTGATTCTGAATTTTGTATTATTTTTACACATTTTGTACTTTGAATTAAGTAAAAGTAATTTTCCATACTGAATTTATGGCCTTTTTAATTGGTTACACTTCGAGTGTCGGACCCTGTATTATTATTATAATTTTTTTTTCCCTTTTAACGTTACGTCATTCGGGTCCATCAACTCAGTATTTACATTTCGTTTTCAAAATAACATTTCATGGTTTTCTCCTAACCTTATATTTTTAAATACAATTATATAAAGAGATGATTTCCAAGAATGTTAAAAGTCTCTTTGCCATTTCTTTGTCATCACATAATGCTTCTCTAATGTTGGTAGGTACGTCCGCAGCTCTTCTTTCGCCTTCCAGTTCTGGGCAGTCCTGAATTATATGCTTTATCGACAGTCCTGCGTAACACCAAATGCATTTCGGTGGGTCTATCTTGTCAATAATATGGCTATGCGTCAACTGTGAATGTCCGATTCTCAGTCTCGCCAACACGACGTCATCCCTTCTAAGGCCGGTAAATGCTGCTTCGGACGGTAATATTGTGTTTTTCACTTCTCTGAGCTTGTTATTTGTTACGGTACCCCACTTTGACTGCCATTTTATAGAAACATGTTGTTTTATAATAGGGGAGAGTGGGGTTAGTTGAACCTCGGGGATACATGAACCATTAGGGATATTTCTTCACTGACTAAAAACTTTTCTACGATCATAAGGTGTACCGGTAACCCTATCGGTAACCTAACCTCACACTTATTTGTGCACGCTTCTGACGCGTGTTGTTACTGTTATTAATTATAAAAGATATTCTCTGCATGAAACTGCACGAATCGCGACCTCATTTTATTCTAGAAAATGTTTAATGTGTTCCACCTGTGGTACATAACTGCATAACATTAATTGTTATCGTAAATACATACAAATTCATTCATTTTCACAAAAAGTTTGAAAAGATAAAAAATTTCTTGCCGTCTTGAAAACACTTCCAATCTGTTAATGATTTGTGGGGTTACATGAACCACTTTCGTCAATGCTGCTGGAGGTTTTCTACCACATGCGATGGTATTTCCACGGGATAACTTCATTCCTAAAATGTTGAAAAACAGTGTGCCGAATACACTCGACCTTGCAAATAAGACAGGATGCATGAATGCAGAATAGTTTTTAGAGGTGTTGAATCATTTTATTAAATTTTCGAACGCGTTGAAAACAAATCTGAAATCAATCAATTTCGAAAACCACGAAGGCCACCTGTACATTTTGGATTTAGCAAAAAAAAATAGGAATTACAATTTTAACTTTACCACCACACAATAAGATGCAACCATTAGACAGAACCTTATTTACAATTCATTTAAAACAGCTTACGACCATTCTCTGTATGCAGATCTTTGGAGCAACCATTTACAATTTACGAGGTTGCAGAATGCGTGGATGCTGCGCATGACAATGCAATTAGTCCAACGAATATAAAATCTGCATTTCAAAAGACAGGAATTTTTCCTTTTAATCCACAAACATTTTCTGTATCAGACTTTCTAGGAAGTAAGTTTACCAGCAGAAGCTTTAGCACCTCATGCTCTCTAACATTGACAATATTCCGTTGGCATCCATAGTGCCAAAAAAGGCAATAGAATGCTAAATAAATGTGAATTTCTACAAGGACAATCTCCAGAAAACATACGAGGGTTTTCAATGGCTAAACCAAGAAAGTATAAAACTCGAGGAAAAACTATTCTCAAACAAAAGCAGACAAAGTCATTTCATACGTTATACTAAATAAATCTGATATTTATTTTTTATTTTTTTTTAAAAGAGACATGTTCAAAAATATAAGAAACAATTTTTCATATAGTTCTATATATTTTTATTCTTTCCTTAAAGGTGGTTCAATTATCCCCATGGGGTGGTTCAACACAGATAAAAATATTTTGTGAATTTACATCTATTTTCATGCACATATTTAGAGCAGGCAATTAAACATAAAATTACTTCACAATTCTGTACGTTTCAATGCAATTTAATCACAAAACTAAGCGTTAATTGAAAGATACAGTTCTATTCATTTAAAGTTCAATGCAATTCAATTTATTTTTGCATCGATGATGGGTTTCAATGAAATATTCGATTCAACCCATTTCCATTCCATGCCAATACTGATTTACATGTCGTGTAAATTTCATTATTTCTTTCTGTGAAGTATCCCCATGTATGGAGATACTTGAACCATCTGACATAATATTGTAAAAAGCTGCTATTTATGTCAAAAAACGAATTTACATTTATTGGTTACATTGAATATCGAAAAGAAAGGTTTGTTTTGATTAACCGTAGATGAAACATAGTTTAGCCCAAATAGTTTGAAAGATATATCAATTAACAAAAAAAGTGGTTCAAGTAGCCCCACTCTCCCCTATTATTCATTTCTTTAAACTCAATCATTGAGCCAGGATGAACTAGTTCCAGTAATGCCTTGTTATTATTATTATTATTATTATTATTATTATTATCATTATTATTATTATTAGTATTATTATTATTAAAAAAGAAATATTATATTTCCTGTAGTACTGCGACGAAAGAAGAGAATAACTTACACTGCGAAATCAACTGTTATAGATTGTATCATAACATATTATTTCATATATTATTTTATTATATTATATTATGTTATGTTGTATGGTATTATACTGCATTGCATTATATCATATTATATTGTATTATATTATATTATATTATATTATATTATTTTATATTATGTTATATCACAAAGAACAGATATCCAACAGACATTCATACGTGCAAAGTCGTGTGGAACGGTGATTTTTAATGGATTTTCACTTGTATGCTTTATACAGCTTTTTAAAAAAGTTTGTACTAGCTTGGATGTGATATTATATTGTATTTTATTATATTATATTTTTTATATTATATTATATTATATTATATTATATTATATTATATTATATTATATTATATTATATTATATTATATTATATTATATTATATTATATTGTACTATGCTCAAGTATATCGACAACGGGGAGGGGCAGGGAGTGCATCAGGGTATCTTACAAGTGAATGACTGAATGATGGAGTGGATTGCCAACCTGAGTCACGCGGGGGAAGCTTTGTGTTTCTCCCTAAAGGTCTGCAATGAGTAAGACGCACCCTTCTAACAAACAAACCATAAGGTGGGTTTAAGCCGGTACAGCGAAATTCTTTATTATATGGCCGGATGTTCTTGCTGGAAGGCGCCGGGTCCTCAAAACCTATTTTGGCCTTCTTAACAGCAATTATATGAAAGCTATCTGATAATCAAATTCGGATCTACTGTAAGTCTACCCGCATACATTGGTAATGCCTTGAACTGATGGTGGCTTCAAACATACATACATGTATTCGAAATTTGTCGAGGATTTTTTGCATAGGCCCTTTCTGGTAGACTAAGGCTAGAACCGAAATTGTAAAACTGTTGATGGAAATTGTCAATTTTGGGCAAAGAAAGCATTGAACTTGAATTGAACAAAAATCCAGATTTTCGATAGAACCACTCCATTGTTAATGTTTGATTTTTTTTAAGTTCTCGTGGTTTGCGTAAAATTTCATGAAAGATTATTATTAAATAATTCTTCTACGTTTAGTAGAATTTTATTATGAATATTATTAAGTTATCAATCATTTTTGCTATTTACGAAAATAACGATTAGTTGGCAACTGCTACCATAATAAGCAAGCACTTCTCCAATGAATCCATGAAGCATTCATTCCCAGGTGCTTTACCATCGTTCCCATGAGCACGAATCACTGGCAGCCGCTGCCAGCCATCACATGAATTATAACAGCTCATTACGATTCAAGCATTGTCGCCTGTCACGATTAGTATTCGACAAACACGATTGATCCCATTCGGACCGACGGTTGTCAGATTTCTTAATCTCCGCTGTCTCTGATGTCTGGAAGATCCGGCGAGGAAATGAATCTTGTGCGGGAAGATTCTTTACACGATGTTAGTTGCAGATAGTTTCGAAAAAAAAAATCAACTAACAAATCGGGTGATTTTCGAGCTCGGCGAAATGATTGTGGGTGTTGTGCGTGTTCAGTTGCGTTGATAGGGTAATTTAGAGTAGGTCTGGAATATCAAATAATTTGCTTGTGTTTGAACACAGATGGTTTGTCGATGAGGTAAGAAATAGTTCTCGAGGGTCACTAGGTCTGGCTCCATCACCTACAAAAATAAATGAGTCATTCCAAATTAATCTTCGCCTGTCCTCACGAGCTACACCACCGTTTGGCGTATTTAGCACGAGGCCTTTTGGATGACACGAGTATTTCACCTTCCATATAGAAGAAAAGGAAACACACAAAAAAAAAATAAGCGTAAAATTCGGTACCATGTCCAATAATACATGAAAGGAATGCAATAAATTTCGGCTCGCAGCAGTCGATTAAATCGACCTTCGAATTCCAGCACCGCGCGAACTGATTGATGATCATTCAACCTTCCTGTGGTGAAGAGAACTGGCATGATCCGGTCCCGAAAATTGCATCTACTCTCGGTCGCTGCAATTTCAATTTTTCAACAAGTCATTGTTAAAATCGGACCAGCAGCGAGTGAAAGAGCAAAAAAAAAAATACCAACAAAGAAATCCAATTCTGCCTTTATTACAGCCCGGGGCAATTTGCATCCAAACAAACAGCCAGGTCAGGACGGATCCCATCAACCGCTCATCATATCGCGCCGTTCGTAATGACTGCATTGTCCCAGTCATGACAGTAACGAGCCCGGTGCCCAAAGAGAACCGTCTCCGTTCGTTACAAATTAACAAATTATTTTACGTGTCATTCGTGGAAACACCCCGTGCACTTTTGCCTCCCGATGACAACAATTCCGTTGCACTTAAGATCTTGCTCCGGGTAGCCGAGAACACGAGCTCCCTGGGGGCCTTCATTTCTCACTTTTCCTCACTTTTCGCGTTGTTATCGCGTTTACTAATGTGCGTCCTCGACGTTCTTCGTGTCGGCGGTGCCGTCGGTTGTGATTCGTGGGGGGCGGGAGGCAAATTGCAGTAGCACTTCACACTCGTACTGCTGCAATGTGAACCGTGCTCTCCGTTTGTGATCTGCGGAGAAACTCATCCGAAAAAGAGTTACCCATTAATGGGATAAGGTGCTGCCCGGGTCGCTTTCTTCGGGATCCATTTCAAGTGGCGCAGGCAGTCGTGAGAAGCTGCAAAGAAAAAAGCAGCTGACTGGAAGCACGGAAGACTAACCAAAGTCGTTAGCAGAGTCGCAATCACTGCTGCTGTGATTCTGTTGAAAACGGGGTACGAGTTAGCTGTTGCTGTTTGCATAATTGTCCAAAAAGTTGTAGGTACTCATGAGCAAAATTTTCCCTGCCCATATAAAAAGTTAACCTCTTAAACTATCTCCCAGAATTTGTACAAAGTCTGATTGTGCTCTTGGTTTTGTTGCATTCAACTTATATTGCTGATATTATATCTACACAAAAAAAGTTATGAAATTTACAGATCACGTAAAGCCATATGACTTATTTCATAAGAACGCAATACAGAATTTTACAAAAATAATCTAAATATGTGTTACAAGCAAATATATAAATCAATGTGTTTTAGCACTTGAAAATATGCCATATTGTAATAAATATGTGTCAAATCTACTGTAAAAATGAGTCGTTTGTAACGCTTCTTACACACTTCGAAAAAACCCTCTGATTTTACATCTTATAAGATGCACATAAACGGAGCGTCGCTGTTCACGCCAATTCCATGCAAGAACATGTAATGTTGTGTGATTTGAAAACTTCATGACGTGAAATTTATCGAAATAAAAAAAACTGATTGCGACCACCGCCGACTTGAACCGAGAATCATTGGAACACAAAGCACACCCGTTAATCGACTGAACCACAGAAGCACACACCTGTCTGACTGGTAAGTGGTGCATATAAATTAAAGCCATCGCACTTCTTAGCCGTATGGAAATTACAGTCGGAATTTCGTTTTATCCAACATTAAGTCATTACAAATGGAATTTTCCGTCAGTTGACAAATTAGGTCTTTATGAATTGCATCGTATGAAAGATTGGGTCACCAGTAAAATTCAAATTTTCTTGATTTGTATATGTCGGTTGCAGAAGATGTAAATTTACTCGATTTTTTTATGTGTGCATAAAAACGCTTCGTAACATTAAATGTTAACTATTTTCTGGATTGCAGTTTCCCAAAGTTTCCTCAGATTTGCCGAAGCTGAAGTTATAAATTATTTACCACAGGGAAAAATGACGAATATTCCGGGTGACATAGTTCTACAAACGATACGATTCTACTAATTTTACAGACTCTTATCGTAATTTGCGATCAGCGCCGCTTAGTAGCCGTATGCGTGATTTTATAGGGGCTGTCCATAAAAGACGTCACGCCGCAAGGGGGAGTGGGGTGTTTCATAAAACGTGACCTTTTGGGACAGTGGGGAGGGGGGCAGGTTTTTGGAATGTGACGTCCAATATTTTCAATGAGCGCATTTTTGAAATACCTAATTATATTACTGCTTTACCCTATTTTCTGGAAAAAATCTCCACAATAAACGTTTACATTCTATAGGAAAACGTGTATTTGTTGAAGTAAAAGCTTCTTCTTGTAAATTCGGAAATCAGTGATACAGGAAATCATTTCTGTTGTGATCAGCAAAAGTGCACGGAGGAGCGAGTAAATTAGCGAAATTAATAAATTAATAAAACGGTTTAACTTAAGTTATGCACTGACAATTTTTTCAGTAATTTGATTTTCTAGCATTGATAATAGCATATCATAAGAATTTCTCTTATTTAATTCTGATGCAGTTTATTCAATTGTACTTCATTTGAAAAAGGGGGAAGATCAACGATTTCAGACGTAGATCATATCAAGTCTTATCTTGATCATATGCGATTTTACTCCACCAACATCAAAGCTTATCGAATCATCCAATGATTGAACTTACATAAATCGAGAATCATTTTAGCTCAAAATCACTACCCATTGTGTGATATTGTGATTAAAAATTCAATGATCATGAAAAGATTCTCGGCAGTGATCTCGTTTTGATGAGGTTTTGGTCTTTCTTTCTCAGCCCTGTATGCTACACTAAGGAAATATTATACTTTACAATAATATATCTGTGTACCCTTGGGAGGAATAAAACAGTAGATTTAAATGTTCCATCAATTCCAACCAAATACTTTTGTTAATTTATGTAATTGATATTAATAAAGTAATTCCGATGATTTTGTAGTTATAGGGATATTTTTTAATCTAATGACAGCATGTAATAAGTCGATTTTTCCCTCATATTTGTATGGTTTGTCATACATATTGATAATGTATTGAGATGAATTTTATTTATTTTGAATTCGTGACATGTGACATAGAGGGGGTGGGGGGTCTTTGCTTCTGTGACAATTTGTGACAAAAGGGGGATGGGGAGTCAAAAATCGTCAAAAAAAAGCGTGACGTCTTTTATGGACAGCCCCATATCTTATATGATGTACATAAATGCAGCGTCGTATTTCACACAAATTTTTATTCAAGAAAATGTAAAATTGTGTGATTTGTAAATCACATTCTTGAAATCTTCTTAAGGAAAAAACAAAAGATCGATAGCAACATCGGGACTTGAACCGAGAAACATTAGACCACTAAGCACGTCGGTTAATCAAATGAACCACAGAAGCCCATTTCTGATTGATGGAAAATTGATACTTATTAATCCATACAGTTCAAATTACATTCGGAGCCTGTAAAATGTTTGATACGAGTGGAATATTGCGTCATTTCACAAGACAAGTAGTTATGAATTGTATCGTTTGTAGAATTTTATCACCTGTAAAATTCATATATTTGCCTTTCTCATATAGAAAGGTTATGAAATCACTTGAAAAACCAACTAGAGTAAATTGGCCCGGAGTGTCATATACCATTCGACTCAGTTCATCGAGCTGAGTAATGTCTCTCTCTCTCTCTGTGTGTGTGTGTGTGTGTGTGTGTGTATGTGTCAAATAATCTCACAAGGTTTTCTCGGAGACGGCTGAACCGATTTTGACAAACTTGGATTCAAATGAAAGGTCTCCCGACCCCATACGGAATTCCTGAATTTCATCCGGATCCGACTTCCGGCTCCGGAGTTATAGGGTAAAGTGTGTTCAATATTTTTCACCGTCACTTAAACTGGCGGAACAAAAACCGTAAAAAATGTTATAAACTGAACTCTAAACCGTTATTCCCAATCTTAGGGTCAATTGAAAGGTCTTATGGTCCTACCAAAAATTACGGCATATTTTCGTATGCAACAAACATTTAAATCGTAATTAAGAATGCGTACTAGTAGAGTTTGTAAGTCATGTTAGTTGGTAGCCGTACGAACCGACTTTGATTATACCGGTTCTCGGGTTCCGGTGCCGGAAGTGCATATAATAGTGAACCCACTTCGTTTTCTTAAAGATGACCTACGCAATCAATGCATTGTTTTATTCTGTATGTTGTACTAGTAAATGCACAAACAAGCCCTTAGTTTCTTTCAAAAATCGAAGAGAAAATTTTTGAATAGAATACCACAATATTATAAATGAGAAAGGCATCATTGCACCACTAGGTGGATTAAAACAGGTTTTTTCTGTGTATCTGCATTCAGGCGACACCTGCATCGCGAATAGAATATTGGAACTTCAACTTTGATGAGTCATAACTTTGTTGTTTGTCAACCGGATATTCGATAAAAAATTACCATTGGAAAGGTACTATTTCCAGAAATACAATGCACCGTAACAAACGAAAAATACTCTACTCAAAATTTTAGTGAAAGCGAAAAACGTTACACACAAAAAAAAATTGAATTTTACAGGTGACTTAATTCCGCCTACGACGTAATTCATAAGGACCTAATTTGTCAAATGACGGAAAAATTCATTTGTAATGACCTAATGTTAGAGCAGCTTGAATTTTACTGGTTTCGATTGTAACTTGCGTTCTGCTAGCCGGTGCGACTGTATGATTTTAAACGCACCTTTTACCAGCCAATCAGATGCATGATTATGTGGTTCAGTCGATTAACCGATGTATTTGCGATTCAATGATTCTCGGTTCTAGTCTCGGCGGTTGATATCATTTTTTTTTTTTTTTTTCAATGAATCGTATCGTGGTGTTTTAGGCACAATATTAAATGTTCTTGTACGTGAATTTGAGTGAACTGCGACGCTCCTGTGCAACTAATAAGATGTAAAATCATACGTTTTTTTAAGTGTGAACTTTAGAAAATGATCGTAAATATATTGAAATTTAAAGCGATGAACTACATATTTGTAAAATTTGTGCCCAAAAAACATTTTTGCACATAGCTATTAAAATAACGGCATATAAAATTTTAATGTCGATTATTTCATTTCGGATTTGCATTTCATTGAAAGAAACTATCAGGATGCTGTAAGGGATTTATTCCTGCCTTTCAGTAGGACCAAATTGTGGAACTCACTACGATATTAAGCACTGTTCGGAACATTTTTCTCGAACGATTTGTTGTACAGCAGCAGATAATTTGTTCTCTTCCTCAGAACGCGTTCTGATTGGCTGGTGTTGACATGGGTCAAATGATACAATTTTTTCAATAGTGTACTATTGAAATACGTCAATGCTTTTCCTATACACGTTTAAGTTGAAAAATGTCGATTCTTTTGGTAGTTAGATTATATAAATCCTTTCACAGATCACTGAGCTATGAGCTTTAAAAAGGCGGGTGGGTAATGTCAGAGACATAATTGGATGTAGTGAATACGAAAAAACTGGCACTCCCATCACTTTTCCGAATATCAGTTAGTTGATTGATTGTATGAATTGTGCAAGCTTTCCCCTTTTTCACTAATAGAGTTTGAAGCGATGCACCTACATTAAAGTACAGATTAGTTACATTAAACAGCTACTATTCTACAACTATATATTCCAAACTTGAAACAATTCCTTTTTAATTTGCTAATATAGAAGGCTAGGTACGATAAATTTGTAGTTTATTTTTATTGAAGCTATGAAGTTCAAAGATATCTGATTCTTCTCGAAATTTCAGTACGAGACAATTGCAATGGCCTGGTCTGAAATGTATCGACAATCTTCGGTATGCAAGAGTCAGTTTAATAATAATAATGATAGTAATAATAATGATAATAATAATAATAATAATAATAATAATAATAATAATAATAATAATAATAATAATAATAATAATAATAATAATAATAATAATAATAATAATAATAATAATAATAATAATAATAATAATAATAATAATAATAATAATAATAATAATAATAATAATAATAATAATAATAATAATAATAATAATAATAATAATAATAATAATAACAATAATAATAATAATAATAATAATAATAATAATATTAATAATAATAATAATAAAAATAATAATAATAATAATAATAATACTAATAATAATACTAATAATAATAATAATAATAATAATAATGATAATAATAATAATAATATTAGTAATAATAATAATAATATTAATAATAATAATAATAATAATAATAATAATAATAATAATAATAATAATAATAATAATAATAATAATAATAATAATAATAATAATAATAATAATAATAATAATAATAATAATAATAATAATAATAATAATAATAATAATAATAATAATAATAATAATAATAATAAAAACAATAATAATAATAATAATAATAATAACAATAATAATAATAATAATAATATTAGTAATAATAATAATAATATTAATAATAATAATAATAATAATAATAATAATAATAATAATAATAATAATAATAATAGTAATAATAATAATAATAATAATAATAATAATAATAATAATAATATTAATAATAATAATAATAATAATAATAATAATAATAATAATAAAAACAATAATAATAATAACAATAATAATAATTATTATTATTAATATCATAACGATTAATCTGTATATATGGAAACCCTGTTTCGCATGGCATATTTTCACACGACCCCAAACTAGTAAAAAGATGTATTCAACATCATAACTTCCACTTTCGCATTGCCGTTCGTAATTGAATGTGTTAGTGACGGTGCAAATTGTTTTAACTTCAATCTTGATGAATCTGTTGGTAGGATATATAGAGAGTTTAATTAACTCTTAATGATTATCTGTGTCACTAAAAAGTGCATTGAATTGTCACAATCAACAAGATCTTCATTTAGATCTGAGATGGTTCTCGTGTGTGTCTTGTTTCGGCAACAGTTGCTCAGAAAATGGTAGGAAGGCGACAAAATTCAACTAGTTCTTTAGGATGATCTTTAGCACTGAAAAGTGCTTTGAATGGGTCGTGCTGGACTTTTTGGCTGCCTTTCCACCGGTTTTCGGTGCCATCGTGCTGACGGTGTCTCGTACGTTCAGAGAAGCTGGTTTAACTTAAATGACGCTATTTCTCACATCACATTTCGTTTTATACATGCTACTGGCAGCGGTGTACGGACAGCCCCTTTGCCAAAATTCCTTTTCCTGTTCGCACATGCAACGGGAAACAGTGAGACGACAGGTCTTCGATGTTGCTCTCGTGTGCGTCTTGTTTCGGGAACAGTTGCTCAGCAAACGATAGGCAAAATGAACCACTCAACTTTTATATGCACTCTAAAAAAAATTGAATTTTACTGGTGACTTAATCCCTCCCTTAATTGTAATGACCTAATGTTAGATGAGCTTGAATTTTACTGGTTTCGACTGTAACTTGCGTTCTACTAGCAGGTGCGATTGTATGAATTTGAATGCAGTCGACTATCAGACGAACTTGCGATCCAATGATTCTCAGTTCAAGTCGCGGTGGGTTGCTACGAAATTCTTTATTTTTATTTCAATGAATTTCATGTCATGGAGTTTTAGACACAATATTAAATGTTGTTCTACGTAAATTTGCGTGAACTGCAACGCTCCATTTATGTGCGTCTAATAAGATGTAAAAATTTTTAAGTGTGTGGATGCTCTTGTATAGAAGCAGACATCTCGCGTTCTGATTGGCTGTTGCTGTCATGGGTTAAATCAAACAGGTTGTCCAATAGTATTCAATGTTGTTGCAATACACGTTCAAGTTGAAAATGTTCGATTCTATTGGTGGTAAGATTATATAAATCCTTCCACAGATCACTGAGCTATGAGCTATCAAAATACGAGAAAGGCAAACGCGCCTTATGAGTTATCCTCTTTGATACTCGTTTATACCAAACATTTCAGAAAAGTTTAATTTTGAGCTATTTGAGATTATGTAACACAACTGAAAATTGTATCATAAAATTGTGATCATATTTCCGATGGCATGTAGCAATAATTGTGTTGATTCATTAGATACAACAGGAGATATTCACGATCAAAAACTTATCACTCTCTCAGAGGGTAAATTTTGAAAAGGCGCCCCATAGTAAAGTATTCACGACAAAACTCATGTTTTACATTCAAACTATTAAAAATGGCGAGCATATCGAGCATCCCCCGAGACTGGTTTAAGAAATGTCAACTTCTCGCCTACACAATATCTGTCAAAGTTGATTTTGAGGCATCCAAATAATACTTCGAAGGTATGGCAGGGCGCGAGTAAGTTCGAAGAACTGTATCTAATTGTATAGAGTGTCCCCATTAAACGCTCGTTATTTTGTGTTGAATATCTGTGGAACAACGTCCTTCAATTGAAATAATTAAAAATTTGAAGAGCACCACATCCGCCACTTTCGCCATCACTAGCTTATTTTATTAGCACCTAGCATCCTAGCCGAATATTGTTACAAAAGGCATTCCGAGAGCACCCGCTTAAAAGATCGTCTCTGCCTTAGAATTATGCTCATCAATCATCTCTGGGAACAAAGTGAGTCAGTGGACGGACCTCTGCCGGCTGCAAGCTGCCTGTTGGACCAGTGTGTCTAGTTTTGATTCGAGAATTTGCACACCTTCTCCGGGTGGGTGGGCAGTAGGTTGGTCGGTTTGATAGCAGGGTACAGTAGAAAGAAAAATCTTTTGCATTGCATTGTACAGACCATGACGGAAATGGCATCGCTTTGCAGACGTATCTAGTTGAGAATGAACGGTGGCAGAGATGGTTAATAGAAACATAGAAGAAAAGTGGAGCAGCTCTACCGTTTCTTTCGGATGCCGCGCGTTCGGACGATTGATGGTCATTTTTGGTTATTTTTGCAGCACGAGGAAACCCGTCTGGCAGTGATCTATCGCAGGATACCTCATTGTTAGGCAAATGGTGTGCACATTTGAAAGAGTTCTGGACTTAATTTGAATAAAGTTTGGTGTTTTTGTTTGTTGTATTTTTAAAACTTTATACGCTAAATAATCTGTGCTGTAGACCGGCAGAAAACAAATGCATGCCAGAGTTGTGAAATGTTATTTTTCCTCTGGAGGGATGTAAAATACCAAATACTGATTAAAAGTTCTGTTCTTTTGAATCAAATGTAATGTTTCCCACGTGATTTGCACATTTCAACTAAAACCTCAATAATCTAGTTTGTTAGGAAACTCTCATTGGTTCACCTCAACAACAACAAAAAAAGTTTTTTGAACTAAACCATTTCACTATTTGCATTCACTATGAATAAGTTGTGAGAGCATTCAGTTGAAATGTATTCAGCTGGAAACCATTCTTCTTTTCATTTTCATCTCTGCTATTGATTTCGATTGAAATCGATTTTCAATAGAATTTTTTGTTCTTATGGTTTCATGAAAATGCAAATCATAATGTTAACATACTTATTGATTGATTACAAAGAAAACAACACGGATCCTCATCTTCGGAACCGGAAGGGGTTCATCGTATGATGTGTAGTTCGTTTTTTTTTCTCCAATGATTGTCAAAGGAAAGTCCGAATAAATTACAAACCTCAGCCAGAAATAATCAACTTCAGCATCACTGCACTCAAAAGCAATCAGCTAGGAGCGGAAATTACTCGCGACATCCTACCGAGAACCGAACACAACGTAATAAGAGTAATTAAATGGCGATTCTGCGGTCTTGCGGGTGGCCGGGCGGGCCTTCGGTCGGAGTAACACCAGAGCGCCATGGAAACCGTAAATGATTTTTGAAATTGTTCCGGTTCAACTAGGAGCGTTTGGTTTTTGCGTTTTTCAACAATCACCTTGGTTACGGTTTGTGGTGAGCTAAACGTTGGTGCTTAAAATTGTTGACTCGTCAAACTGAATGATATGAGAGTAAATCTCCCTAACAAACGAGTATATCGGATATGTAGAAATGAAGGATTTAAACTCCGGGTTCTGGACTTTCGCTACTGCAGCAAATGGATCTCGTCCAAAAACGCATCCTTTAAGCCTAGTTCGATTGGAATTTGAATGACCGCTGTAGAGCAGGGCTGCACTTACAACACATCCTATCGTAACCCGATCGTACGTAAATCACAACAAGATACTCTCCCGACCGGCACCGGAGAATGCAAAACAGTTCTACCTCCGTTCGACCCTACGCTTATAATAGCCAAGGCAATGTGTCTTAATTATCTGTACGATCAATGGCCGACATTTCTCCAGATTTATATTCCCCGGACAGTGTTTGGTTTATACCAGGTACCAGGAGATAGAACGAGTGGCTTGTCAAACATTTGAAATTGAAGTAGCAGCGCTCGTGGTAGGACAATCTTATCCGATCGGGTTCCGTGGGTTAACCCTTGAAGCGCTGCTGCAACGAACGCACTCGAGCTGAGTAGAAAACAGGAGGAAAATGCAAATCAGCCCAAGATCAAGATAGGTTCGGTTTGATAAAACGACCACTATTAGCATCACCTAAGAGCGGTTGTAGCGTTTTCGGACCCGATCAGGAAATCGATGTGTCATTCAGTCATTCATTCGGTAGGTGATAAAATCTTGGAAAAGGTAAACGAAATAAATCCGGACGTGTTTCGTTGGCCCAGCGGTTATGGATTTTTACATCTTTGACAACCTTTCAGTTAATTTTCATTGCCCAAGGGCTCCATTATAGGTTAAGTGTTCGAATTTATCAACACAAAGAAGGGTGAATGAAAGCAAACCTGCATCGAAGAAAATGTTAATTAGCAAACAGTTTCATCATTAAATACTGTATAGGAGGCGACTGAAATCAACAGAAAAAAATAACAGAATCGAACAAAAACGACTCTAAATTAGTTCGAAAGACTAAATAACGAAACAACGAAACAACGAAACAACGAAACAATGAAACAACGAAACAACGAAACAACGAAACAACGAAACAACGAAACAACGAAACAACGAAACAACGAAACAACGAAACAACGAAACAACGAAACAACGAAACAACGAAACAACGAAACAACGAAACAACGAAACAACGAAACAACGAAACAACGAAACAACGAAACAACGAAACAACGAAACAACGAAACAATGAAACAACGAAACAACGAAACAATGAAACAACGAAACAACGAAACAATGAAACAACGAAACAACGAAACAACGAAACAACGAAACAACGAAACAACGAAACAACGAAACAACGAAACAACGAAACAACGAAACAACGAAACAACGAAACAACGAAACAACGAAACAACGAAACAACGAAACAACGAAACAACGAAACAACGAAACAACGAAACAACGAAACAACGAAACAACGAAACAACGAAACAACGAAACAACGAAACAACGAAACAACGAAACAACGAAACAACGAAACAACGAAACA